>NW_008356046.1:458264-521379 GCF_000622305.1 Nannospalax galili
GTTTTCACATGCATTTCTAATCTCTATATACATGACTATTACTGGTCACAGTTGCCCACCTTCTGAGCTCATGTGATTTTTGCCTTTGTTTTCTAATTTTTTATTTCGGCAATTAAAATGTTCAACTTGGATGAAATCAGTGTGGTCGTGGAGCCTATCAGTTCCCACAGGGGATTAAATATCCCATGGAAACAAAGTGTTCTGTGAAATCTAAGCTGAACAGTTTCCTCAGGTGGCTCCTGATTCTGTTGTAGCCTGGCCAAAGATTTCAATTTAGATGACTAACCGAAACTCTTTCTCTTTAAATCTTGAAGTTCTTTAATTCAAGAAATATCTGTTGCTCCTGATTCTGTCTTATGTCATGATGTACATTAAAATCTAAACTGGCTGGGGAGAGATGGATTATTTATCAAAGTGCTTGCTACCCAAGCATGAGGACCTGAGTTCCAATTGTCAGCATCCATGTAAAAAGCTGAGGCGTGCAATCAGTCTGTACCCCAATGCTGGGAGGGTGGAGACACATGGATCCCTGAAGCTCAGTGGCAAGCCATCCCAAACAGGTCAGTGAACCCCAGATTCAATGAGAGGCCGTGTCTCCAACTGAGGAAGACATCAGACATCAACCTCTGGCCTCTACACACAGTCACAGGTACACATAAACACACACATACATGTATATGATATATACACACAAACACACACGTGCACACAAAGACTCTAGACAAAAAGTTACAATAAAATTTATTTAAAAAATGAGAAATATTTTCACAATTGGAAAGCAAAATGCCATATGTAAATGTAGATTTCATTTTGCTGCCTCACATTTGGTAGATGTTTAAAAGTAAGAAGAAAGCCATTTATCAGACCACATGCTAGTATTCCTCAATAGTCCATAACCTACTGCAACACCTAAAAAGGAAAGAACCATAGGCTGTCATGCTTGATATGCGTAATATAGAGGTCTACATGCACAGTGGACATTGTGGACAAGTTATGGATCTACACTGAAAGAATATCAAAGTCTTGCCTCTGTCTGCCCACTGTGTTGACCTGGGTGAACAATTCAATTAATCTGAGCCCCACCTGCTTCATTCATAAATTGGGGTAGGTATTCCCACTTTATGAGTCTATTGCAAAAAGGATTCTCCAGAATGTTGGAATGTGCTACAGAGTCTGATAAATGTTCTATTTTTCATATGAGCCAACTTGGAATAAACACTATGTACATACTGTGGTCACAGGTGAAGTTGCAGGTGAACTTCACCTATAACCACAGTATGTACAGCAACTGCACCTGTGACCACAGTATGTACATACTGTGTACTGTAACTGCAACTGTGACCACAGTATGTACGTACTGTGTGCTGTAACTTCACCTGTGACCACAGTATGTACGTACTGTGTGCTTCAACTGCACCTGTGATCACAGTATGTACGTACTGTGTACTGTAACTGCACCTGTGACCACAGTATGTACGTACTGTGTACTGTAACTGCACCTGTGACCACAGTATGTACGTACTGTGTACTGCAACTGCACCTGTGACCACAGTATGTACGTACTCTGTACTGCAACTGCACCTGTGATCACAGTATGTACGTACTGTGTACTGTAACTGCACCTGTGATCACAGTATGTACTTACTGTGTGCTTCAGCTACACCTGTGACCACAGTATGTACGTACTCTGTACTGCAACTGCACCTGTGACCACAGTATGTACATACTGTGTACTGCAACTGCACCTGTGACCACAGTATGTACATACTGTGTCCTGTAACTTCTCCTGTGACCACAGTATGTACGTACTGTGTGCTTCAACTGCACCTGTGATCACAGTATGTACGTACTGTGTACAGTAACAGCACCTGTGACCACAGTATGTACGTACTCTGTACTGTAACAGCACCTGTGACCACAGTATGTACGTACTGTGTGCTTCAACTGCACCTGTGACCACAGTATGTACGTACTGTGTCCTTCAAATTCACCTGTGACCACAGTATGTACGTACTGCGTGCTGTAACTGCACCTGTGACCACAGTATGTACGTACTGTGTACTGTAACTGCACCTGTGATCACAGTATGTAGGTACTGTGTGCTTCAACTGCACCTGTGACCACAGTATGTACGTACTGTGTACTTCAACTGCACCTGTGATCACAGTATGTACGTACTGTGTACTTCAACTGCACCTGTGACCACAGTAGGTACGTACTGTGTACTGCAACTGCACCTGTGACCACAGTATGTACGTACTGTGTACTTCAACTGCACCTGTGACCACAGTAGGTACGTACTGTGTACTTCAACTGCACCTGTGACCACAGTAGGTACGTACTGTGTGCTTCAACTGCACCTGTGACCACAGTATGTACGTACTGTGTACTTCAACTGCACCTGTGACCACAGTATGTACGTACTGTGTGCTTCAACTGCACCTGTGACCACAGTATGTACGTACTCTGTGCTGCAACTGCACCTGTGACCACAGTATGTACGTACTGTGTACTTCAACTTCACCTGTGACCACAGTATGTACGTACTGTGTGCTGCAACTGCACCTGTGACCACAGTCAGTATGTACGTACTGTGGACTGTAACTGGACCTGTGACCACAGTATGTACAGTATGTACTTACTGGGTACTGCAACTGCACCTGTGACCACAGTCAGTATGTACGTACTGTGGACTGTAACTGGACCTGTGACCACAGTATGTACAGTATGTACTTACTGGGTACTGCAACTGCACCTGTGACCACAGTCAGTATGTACGTACTGTGGACTGTAACTGGACCTGTGACCACAGTATGTACAGTATGTACTTACTGGGTACTGCAACTGCACCTGTGACCACAGTCAGTATGTACGTACTGTGGACTGTAACTGGACCTGTGACCACAGTATGTACAGTATGTACTTACTGGGTACTGCAACTGCACCTGTGACCACAGTCAGTATGTACGTACTGTGGACTGTAACTGGACCTGTGACCACAGTATGTACAGTATGTACTTACTGGGTACTGCAACTGCACCTGTGACCACAGTCAGTATGTACGTACTGTGGACTGTAACTGGACCTGTGACCACAGTATGTACAGTATGTACTTACTGGGTACTGCAACTGCACCTGTGACCACAGTCAGTATGTACGTACTGTGGACTGTAACTGGACCTGTGACCACAGTATGTACAGTATGTACTTACTGGGTACTGCAACTGCACCTGTGACCACAGTCAGTATGTACGTACTGTGGACTGTAACTGGACCTGTGACCACAGTATGTACAGTATGTACTTACTGGGTACTGCAACTGCACCTGTGACCACAGTCAGTATGTACGTACTGTGGACTGTAACTGGACCTGTGACCACAGTATGTACAGTATGTACTTACTGGGTACTGCAACTGCACCTGTGACCACAGTCAGTATGTACGTACTGTGGACTGTAACTGGACCTGTGACCACAGTATGTACAGTATGTACTTACTGGGTACTGCAACTGCACCTGTGACCACAGTCAGTATGTACGTACTGTGGACTGTAACTGGACCTGTGACCACAGTATGTACAGTATGTACTTACTGGGTACTGCAACTGCACCTGTGACCACAGTCAGTATGTACGTACTGTGGACTGTAACTGGACCTGTGACCACAGTATGTACAGTATGTACTTACTGGGTACTGCAACTGCACCTGTGACCACAGTCAGTATGTACGTACTGTGGACTGTAACTGGACCTGTGACCACAGTATGTACAGTATGTACTTACTGGGTACTGCAACTGCACCTGTGACCACAGTCAGTATGTACGTACTGTGGACTGTAACTGGACCTGTGACCACAGTATGTACAGTATGTACTTACTGGGTACTGCAACTGCACCTGTGACCACAGTCAGTATGTACGTACTGTGGACTGTAACTGGACCTGTGACCACAGTATGTACAGTATGTACTTACTGGGTACTGCAACTGCACCTGTGACCACAGTCAGTATGTACGTACTGTGGACTGTAACTGGACCTGTGACCACAGTATGTACAGTATGTACTTACTGGGTACTGCAACTGCACCTGTGACCACAGTCAGTATGTACGTACTGTGTACTGTAACTGGACCTGTGACCACAGTATGTACAGTATGTACTTACTGTGTACTGTAACTTCACCTGTGACCACATGCTTCCACTTTCCCCTGTCTTAGATCCCTTGCTCTTCTTCCCGTGACAAGCACCACCTCAGAAACTTTGGGCTCTTTCTTCCTCTTCCAAAAGCTCCTTCCCCTCAGGCTTCCAACGCACAGCTCCTCCCAGGATCCTTGATTAAAGGTTACCATATCAATGACTACATCTGGATTTGCTTCTCTCAGACAGTCCCTGCCTTCTGACTTCACTCACTCATACTTTAAGCTCAATCTCTTGCCACTTTTTTGCTTTAACATAAAGGCCAATTGGAGAGGGATTTTATTTTGCTTTATTTATTGGTATATCCCAAGTACAGCATATTGTATATATTCAATAAATACTTCTTTCCTATTTTTCACTTTATAAGATTGTACATGGCTATAGAAGACAAGGTTCAAACAAGATATCTTGGTTAACTATGGATTTTTTAAAAAAACTTTTCCTAAACTTTTAGATTAATTGAAAAGTTCTAAAGATGGTACAGAGGGTTCACATGCCATACACTCTGATTGCCCCAAAGGCAGCACCTTACAGAACCACAGAATACTTGTACTAGGAAATTATGGCTTATTACATACTTTTCAACAAATGAACAGTTATAAGGCACCAACACATCTGTAAAGGTTTGAGCCTATATTCACCTCATTGACCCAGAACAAAAGTGGCATGGACAGACTGTCCTAAAGCCATTTCACTTCCTCTGTTTTGTCATATTGATTCGTGTTGAGAATCTTTTCTGGGGCTGGAGAGATGACTAACTAGTTAAACTGAGTGCTGCACAAGTATGAGGATGGGGATTTGGATCCCCAGACACCTATATAAATGCCAGGTGACTGGGCAGCCTGCCTGTACCCCCAGCCTAGAAAGGCAGACAAGGGAGGTCCCAAAGAAGCTGGCTAACAAGGCTAGCCATATTGGCAAACTCTGGGTCTAACCATGAACAAGGAGGCAGAACTATGGCGAATGATCCCCAAAACCTGCCTCGGGCCTCTAGATGCACCTCACACACGTGGTTACACACCCGTGGGTACACAGGTACCCCCACACACAACCCCAAAAATGCATACACATATAGATACCCCCCTCACACGCACATGAAAAATGGAAAGACAAAAAGAAATAGAAAATATCTTCTGTGACAAAAAATATATATACTTGTCCACCAAAGAGCTTGATTAGGTAGATTTTCCCACCAGAAGTTACCTATAAAACCCCTGAAAACTCTGGTAGGAAAGCCCAGACGGCTCTTCTAAGAGAAACCTGCAGATGTCTCTTCAATCAGCAAAAAAAAAGAAATGCTGCTTTTGTTTCTCAACTAGCAGGATAAAGCACACAGAGAACATATAACATGATTCTTAATGAGAAGCTTGTTTTGTCTCTAACATTTAAATATTTACTCGGTGCCCTGGGAAACGGTTCTAGAACGCCAAGGTGTTGACAAATTGCTAAGAACTGTGCTAAGCATCCTCATTAGCTGAAGCCCGAAGAAGCTCACCCAGCAGCCCCCGCGCTCCACAATTGGTCGGCAGGGGATCTGTGAGCTGCAGCTGTAACTTCTCCCAGCCCACGGCAAAAACAGCTGTGAAGAGAGAAGTGTGTGATGGCATTTGATCTGTGACTAAATTAAGCTTGATGGCACAGCTGGGACTTTTGCAACTTGAAAGATATTCAGCATTTGCGGGAGTTGAGACTCTTCTGGAAACATCTGTATCTATAATAACTGGCCTGAATGTGTTCTGCCCTGCCCTGCCCTGCAACTGTCCTTCCACGCACATCATCTCGCACAGCCTCTTGTGTTGCGTGGTTCGCATCGTTTCACTCGCTTATCCAACAGGCATAAAGTCACCATTTGCCAGTGAGACGGGGCACGTGTTATTTCACTTTACTCTCACCAGAAGTCTACAAACATTACTATATCATTTAATAATTGAAAGCAATTAAATTCAAAAGCCTTTAAAAAAATCACGTACATAAATACGCCCATCAAGTAACATCAGCGTTGTATCCTCTGCCTGGCAAGCTAGACTGGCAAGCAGCAGACAGATGCCTTCTTCTCCATCTGGGATTTACCTGCTTGTTTTAATCACCACAAACTGACTTTAGATGCTCTGTGGGAGAGGGGCAAAGAAAATCAGTCATGCCTTCCATCCAACTAGCTGGCCTAAGTGGCACATGGGGGAGGGACTAAGAATGGGGACAGGGAAATCAAAGAGAGGGAGTGGTCGTCACCATCTTGGGCCACCGCTGGGATGTCAGAGAGTCCCAGCAGCAATGTCAGAAGGAAACCCACCTGTTGCCCACACCTTTTAAGTAACTCCCACTCCCATCCTCTACTCTGTTAGTAAGCCCAATGAATTCTTTAGTTTCCCAAATAGTAGTTTGAAGGAATATTATCTCGGTTTGTCATAGTACGGTGGGAGGAGGGAGCCAGAAGTCAAGCACCTCCCAAAAGTAAAATTTACACAAGTGTTTCAATGGACAAGAAACTCTGACTTTCACTTTAGGATCAACTTTCATTCTCAGCATTTCAAGAAAAATAAGAATTATTCTTTTTAGGGGCTGGAGAGATGACTAAGCAGTTATGAGTACATACTGCTTTTGTAGTGGACCCAAGCTCAGTTCCCAGATCCCATATCTGGTGGCTCACAACCACCTGTCACTACAGCTCCAGGAAGATCTGATCAAATCTGTCATTTGTGGACAACTGCACTCATGCTCACCTGTCCATACCCCCGCCCCCACAGACAAACACACATAATTAAAAACGATAAATATAGGTTTTAAAAAAGGATTTCTCTCTTTAAATGATCTCATGATAGCAAATTAAATTAGACCTATTGATGTTTATTGGGAAAGTGTATGTCATAGTTAGGGTCAAGCCAAAATAGCAAGTGCTTGATCTGAACGAATGGTCATTACAACTCAGTAGGAGAGTAGAAAGGTGAAGGGAGTCATTCCTGTTCTTCAGTGTAAGATGGGAGATTCGGAATGAGAAAACAGGCCCTGAATTTGGATGTTCACCTCACAATGATGGTGTGATGACTAATTGGTAGGTATAGGATAGAAGAGAATGTCATTTGTCCAAAGAAAGACATCTGTCTGTCCATCTAACCCGTCCTCTTACCTGTGCTTGGCAGCCCAGTCATTTGGTTAACCTCATCCTCAAACCCACCTGGCCCTCTCACAAATCAGAGCCCTCGCCTAGGCAGTCTTTCACTCTTCTGTCTTCCCCACACCTGCCCTATCAAACTAACCATAGTCTTCCCAAGAGCGAGGCCATGTCTTTTTCATCTTTGTGTCTTTTTTTTTTTTTTTTTTTTTTTTGGTCTTTTTGAGACAGGGTCTCCCTGTAGCCCTAGCTGGCCTGGATTCGCTATAGAGACCAGGCTGGCCTCGAACACACAGGGATCCCCTTGCCTCTGCCTCCCAAATTCTGGGATTAAAGGCGTATGCCACCACACCCAGCTATCTTTGTGGCTTTTAAGACTTACTGTGATGTCTGTATGAATGTTCTGGATTGGAAGGACAAACTCCCAAGTTTCCAGGATAGAAGATGGGTAAGTAAAACCTGGATCCCTTTAGATGACGTAGTGACCTTCACGATGGAGGCAGTGCTGAGAGAAAAAAGCACTTTCCTAATTTCTAAAATTGTTTTTAATCACAATTATGTATTCTGAATTTCAAAATATCACAAAAAGACCAAGAAATTTATACTTGCTTTATCAAACTAGGGCATAAAAATAATTTAATCTCTCAGTGCATCTCTCAGTGCAACAATTTTATTGTCTGTCAAACAGGAAAGATAATCTTACCAGCAAGGACTGAATAAGATAATATGTTATACTTAAGATATTGCCTGACACACAATAGTTTTGCAGAAGTAGTTAATATGTGTGGTGATTTGAAGGAGAATGGCCCCCACAGGCTCCAAGTAGTTAGACATTTTGTCCCCAGTTGGTGGTGCTGTTTGGGGAGGTCTAAGAAGGGTGGCCATCACTAGGGGTGGGCTTAGAGAGTTCTTAAGCTTTGCTGGATCTCCAGGCACTCTCTGCTTCCCATGAGAACTTAGCTTCTACTCCTACTCCAGTCACCTCTGCTGCCATGCCTCCCCATCATGATGGGCTCTTACCCCTTTGGAATTGTAAGCTAAATAAACTCTTCCTTTTATAAGTTCCCTTAGCCATGGTGTTTCTATCATAGCAACAGAAAAGTAACTAATACAATATGATTGTTATTGTTGTTATTATTATTATTATTATTTGTATTTTCTAAATCTTGATGAACTTCAATAACTCTTTTGTTCAGTTTCTCTCTCATTTTCTCAGTTTCTATAAGTGCAATCTTTTTTTATATTTTATTTATTAATTTTTGTTTTATGTGTATGCGTGTATTTACTGCATGTAGGTAAATACATGTTGCACAACCCGTGTTGTGCAATGCCCGTGGAGAACAGAAGAGGCCGTCGGATCCCCTGGAACTGGAATTATGGACAGTTGTTAGCTGCCATGTGGGTGCTGGGATTTGAACCCGGGTCTTCTGCAAGAGCAAGCAGTGTTCTTAACCACTGAGCCATCTCTCCCACCCTTAATAAGAGCAATCTTTAGTGCTTATTTCAGATGTTAGATTGTAAGAGGTCAGGCCAGTCAGTATTCAAATATTTTAAATTTATCTAGCACTGCATGATAATTTCAGGCCCCTACCATTTTCTTGCATGTCACTTACATTTATACATTGTAATGTTGCATGTACATCCATATACATAGTGTATGTGATATGAAATGGGAAGAGTTACACCAACTACGTCTTATTCTTTAGACATCCTAAAGCAACAATCAAAGTACTAATAATGTTTTAGAATTTCTTATGCCGGGGTGGTGACACATGCCTTTAATCCCAGCACTCAGAGGCAGAGGCAGGCAGATCTCTGTGAAAACAGGTTCAGCCTGGTCGACACAGAAATTTCCAGGCCAGCTGGGGCTACAGGGAGACCCTGTCTCAAAAACCAAACCAAACAAAAAATTCTTGATTGGTTTTAAGCTGATACTGTATTATGTTTGAGAGAAAGTAGTTTCATAAATATGCAGGATAGGTTCTCACCAATATTTATTTCTTTCATGAGATATTTTGAGTTTCCAACTTGTTAAACATCTATAAAGTAAACAACATTAAATTTACTGAGAACCTACTATGCTGTTGTAACAAGCAATTTTTAATATTTCACACTATTCTCTTATTCTTAAACTATAATGTTTTTCAGGCTCTGTTTCCTGAACCTGCTTGAAGATGTGAGCACTTGGCTCCTTTTTCTGCTCCTGTTCCAGTCACCTCCTGCCACCATTCCTTCTTGCCATGATGGACTCTGATTCCTCTGAAACTGTAAGCTCAAATAAACTCTTCCTTTTATAAGTTCCTTTGGTCATGGTGTTTTGTCACAGAAACAGAAAAGTAACTAATACAGATATATTGTATGAAATCCACAAAAATTCAATTAAAAAATATGCATTGAAAGGTTGGAGAGATGACTCAGTGGTTAAGAGCACTGGCTGCTCTTGTGGAAGCCCCAAATTTGATTCACAGTACCTACATGGCTAGCAACTGTTCATAACTCCAGTTCCAGGGAGATCCAATGCTCTCTCTGACCTCCACAGGTACTGCACAATGCAGGTGCAATTATATACATATATACAATACACTCATACAGATAAAATAATAAATAAAATATTTTAGGAATATGTACTTGAGAGCTGGAGAGATGGCTCAGCAGTTAAGAGCACTGACTGCTCTTGCAGAAGACCTGGATTCAATTCCCAGCACCCATATGGTGGCTATGAACCATCCTTAACTCCAGTTCCAGGGGAATCCAAAACCCTCTTCTGACCTCTGCAGCACTGCACAACATGGGTGCACTCACATACATGCAGGCAATACACTCATACACATAAAAATTTTTTAAATTTTTTAAATATGTGTTTGTGATATATTCAGATTATCTGATTTCAAATAATTCCCAAATAATAGTTTTCACTGACTGATTATAAAAATTTTGCTCATACACTATCTTTAAAGTCCAGTACTTTAAACTGTATATTATTTTCACTTGCAATGTTTAAGGCAAATTTCAAATTGTTCACATTTATCATTTAGAGATGGAATGGGACACTTACATAGTTTCTATCAATATCTCTGCAACTCAGTGAATATGGACAAATCTTGCAGGGCATATGCATGGGAGTCTACTGTGTATTTCAGGGAACACAGAGCAAGGGACCCCCTTCCATGAGAGTGTTCTCAGAGGACTTCCTCCTCAGAACAGCACCATTCATGCCTCTGCCTTCCTTCCCACTGCCTGCCTTATCCCTTTCCCTTTTTTCCCCTCTTCCTCCTCCTCCTTCTTTGCCCAGAATACTGTTGATTTGGGGAATCTCCAAGGCCCAGTCCTTGTGCATTTTCAAGTGGTAAATAATCTCAACTACTCTCAGCTTCCACTACCGCTTCTATTAATAATGGGCTCCAAAATAAGATCTCGATCTGCACACACTCATGAGAAGCAGGTCTGTGCATCCACTGACTAGTGAAAACCTCTATTAGTTATTTTTTGTTCCTGTGATCAAGTACATGAGAAAAGCAACTTAAGGGAAGATAGTATCTTGGCTCACAATTCGAGGGTTCAGTCCATCATGGCGGGGAAGTCATGGCAGCAGGAGCATGAGGCAGATGGGCACATTTCATCTGCCATCAGGAAGCAGAAAGAAAAGAATATTGCTGCTCAGTTTGCTTTTTCCTTTTTGTTCAGTCCAGTAACCCAGCCATAAAATAGTGCCAATCACACTTAGGGTGGGTTTTCCCACCTCAGTTAACCTAATCTAGAAATTCCCTCATAGACATGGCCAGAGGTTTGTCTCCTAGGTAAGGTCAGGATCCTGTCAAGTTGACATTCAATAATAACTATCACAATACCTCAGTTTAGTATCCCATATGTAGGCCAAGTTCCACCTATCAATACAATCTCAATGTCTTTCCTTCTAAACTCCACGTTAGTATTTTATATTCAATCATGGTTAATGTTATTAAATTACTTGGTACTCAGTTTCCTCATGTATAAAACTCAATAGACTGAACTTAGTATTCTATAAACCTTTTGATCTGTGAGGTAAGATTCAAATAAGGGAGCATGGGTGGGAAACAGCAAATCAATGAGCTGAGAAGGAAGTAGATAAAAAATACAAAAGCACTCAAAGGACACACAAAGATGAATGGAGGACAGAGAGGTGTGGAGACACAGATAAACGCCCTGAAGGAATGGATTTGAACAGGAAGACTTCTGTAAGAGGTGAGACTCAATGGGATAGAGGCTACACATTGAGAGATTAGGAAATATCTATTGCTTATATGGTACCAGTCTAGAGCAGATCTTAGAAGTTCTACAAAGGGACTTGCATTTGATGGCATTACAACCTATGCATAAGAAGCTACTGGACGCTAGGTGCCGGGAATGGGGTGAAACAAGACAGAGCACCTGGAAGGAGAGTTGACTCCATGGACACACTACAGGCTCAGATCATACATTGCCATATAAATGTCCTCCAGAAAGTTCCTTAACCACTGAGGCCTTTCTGTGGGACAGAGCATAAGGAAGAAGTTACAGAGGGAGAGGAAAGCTTGCAGTGGTAATTGTCAGTGCGCACTGTGATATTACACAATGCAACATGTGTGAAGTAGGCATGACCAAGATGGCAATATGCTTGAACTGAAGGCATACTTAAGACATGCCTTAAAGCAGCTGGAGAGATGGCTCGGCAGTTAACAGCACTGGTTGTTCTTGCACAGGACCTGGGTTCAGTCCCCAGCACCCATATGGCAGTAACAACTGTCTATAACTCCAGTTTCAGGGGTGCCCTCTTCTGGCTTCTACAGGTAGTGCATGCATGTGGTACACTTACATGCATGCAAAATATTCATACATATAAAAATAGACAAAATTATTTTTTAAAAAGAGGTTTGTTTTGTTTGGTTTGGTTTGGTCTTTTTGCAAAAGGATCTCCTTGTAGCCCCAGCTATCCTGGAACTCACTATGTAGACCAGGCTGGCCTTGAACTCACAAAGATCCACCTGCCTCTGCCTCCCAAGTACTGGGATTAAAGGTGTGCACCACCAAGCCCAGCTAAAAAGAGCTGTTTTAAAGGGTAGAATATCAAGCCTAACTTAAGGAAGAAAGGATGTATAATGGAATTCTTAATAGCTGGGAAAAGTAATTATTGAACCTCAGAGAAGATTTGGAATAAGGGGTTTGCTTAATGATATAAAGACGTGATCACTTTACTACACTATTATGTCATGGGCCATTTTATCATGCTTTTCAAGCAGAAATATTTGGGAGACTAGAATTCATTTGTATACTACTAAAATAATACGTGTAATGGTAGTACCAAATAGAATGTATAAAAAATAATCTGCAAGTTAACTTGCAAACAATTTGATATTTGATATTTCAATGATTCTGTATATGAACTTGGGCATCTTATATCAAAAATTCTGTGCCTGACATGATCCAAATAAATAATTTTTAAAATACGTTAGCTTTTAAAGTAAAGGCAAGGCAATCTAAGACAAATTTCATATGACACCAAAATATACTTGAAAAGAAATATTCTTTTTCACTACAAGGTTTCAGGGAGGAGAGTAGCCACTAAACTTTCATTGCATCTACATACAAAGACATTCAATTTGACTTCACAGAACTATTTGATATTTGAAGATAAACATAAACACAACTTTTCTGACAACTAAGATTTATCCACATGTAAACAATGTTCAGTGTAATCAAATTTATATAAAATTAAAGTCTTAGTCTTTAATAATACTGAAACTTAAATTTTTGTTGAAAATTCCTTTCTCTATAATGGAAAAATTTATATAACTGAAAGATAGTGTATATGCTTACTATAATTGTTAATAGTAGCAAAAACCCACTGTGCTCTGTATTTTACAAAACCTTTCCTAATGGCCCATATGAAATTTTCTTTTAATTTTTTTACCTTTTGAAAATTTCTTATATATATGTATATATACACATATATAAAATTCATCCTGATCATATGCACTCTCAGATCCCTCCAACTCCAGGCTTCCCATAGCTAGATCAATAAGAGAAGGAAACTGAACAAATACTACTAGGAAAAGAAGAGTCAAAGCATTCCAGTTTGCAGATGATATGAATTTATACATAAAAGAACCCTAAAGACTCCATCAAAAATCTCACAGAGCTGATCAATACTTTCAGCAAACTGGTAAGATAGAAAATGAACACACAGGGCTGGAGAGATGGCTCGGCGGTTAAGAGTACTGACTGCTCTTGCAGAGGACCCAGGTTTGATTCCCAGCACCCACATGGCGACTACGAACTGTCCTTAACTCCAGTTCCAGGGGACTCTGAAGCCCTCTTCTGATCTCCGTGGCATTGCATGACACAGGTGCATTCACATACATGCAGGCAATATACTCATGCACATAAAATAAAAATAATAAAATATTTTTAAAAAGAAAATGAACACACAAAGATCAGTATTATCAGCCTTCCTCTGATACTAAGTCAAGGAAATAAGTCCACTCACAGTAACACACACACACACACACACACACACACACACAAATACCTGGGACTAAACCTAACCAAGAGATGAAAGACCTCTACAATGAAAACTTTAAGGCACTGAAGGAAGAAATTGAGGAAGACATTCCATTGCTCATGGATTGGAAGAATTATTATTGTGGAAAATGGACATCTGATCAAAAACAATCTACAAATTCAATGCACTCACAATCAAAATTGTAGGGCCTTTATTCACAGACAGAAAGAAAAACTCTCAAAATGTATGTGGAGGCACAAGCATCAAGGCTAGCCAAAGAAATTCTGAGCAAAAAGAATATTACAGAAGATATCACAATACTTGATTTAAAATAAGCCAGGTGTGGTGGCAAATGCCTTTAATCCCAGCACTCAGGAGGCAGAGGCAGATGGATCTCTGTGAGTTCAAGGCCAGCCTGGTCTACATAGTGAGTTCCAGGACAGCTGGGGCTACAGGGAGAGCCTGTCTCAAAAAAACCAAAAAAAAAAAAAATTACTCTACAGAGCCACAGAAAACAGCATGGTACTCCACAAAAACAGAGACATAGATCAGTGTAATAGAATAGAGAACTTAGATAATATCTTTAAATGCAAAGTATTTTCAGACAGAAGGTGCTTAACTTTCTATCAGCAGAGATTCAGAAAAACTTGATATGCTTCAACATGAAGAAAATAACCTCAGTGGCAATAATGAGCAAAATTATTAGTTATTTGCATATGCAAGTATGTTTTGTCTATAAAACATATTAAGCCTATATAACCCTAATGTGGAAATTGCGGGATGAGGATGACAGTGAAGGCATTAATGGGCACTGTGTTTCAGTGTGAGATACTGTGACACACTAAATTTTGAGGAGTGTTAGATGACTTACCCTGAAGGGACATGAGCTATTCATCCCAGATAGGGCTCCAATGCCAGACCATGGAAATGACTGTACCCAATTTTAGCTTGAGAATTCAATGAGCTTATTAGGATTACTTACAGGAGCATGGTGAAGGGTTTCTTGTAGGAAATGGGCAACTCGAATCAACAGCAACACTGAGAAGTCCACCCTAGTAGGGATGATAACTCACAAATTTTCATCCCTGGGGATCTGTATTAGGTAGTTCTCTCTTGCTATGATAAAACACTATGACCAAGACAACTTACAGAAGTAAGAGTTTATTGGGTTTACAGTTCAATAAGGATAAGAATCCATCATGGCCTTAAAGGCATGGTGGCAGAGGTGGCTGGAACAGAAAGCTGAACACTCAAATCTTCAAGCAGGCACAGGAATCAGAGAGAGAGAAACTCGCAATGAGACCTGGCTGTGAACTTACACAGACCCCCACCGCCCCTGTGATGTGCTTCCTTCAGCAAGTCAGCATTTCCTAGGGATTTCATGACCTTTCCAAAACAGCTACCAACTGGGGCCAAGTACTCAGATACTTGGAGCCTATGAGGGAAATGGGAAATCTTCATTCAAACTACCACAGGATCCTTGCCTAACCGGTAGGCAGCTCTGGGGAAGAGTTGTTATTACCTTTCAGGAGGGGCCTTGTGAATCTGGGAACCTTATGGGTTTCAAGAGTCTTGAATTTCCTGACCTTCCTGAGCCTGTTAAGTTTACTCAGCTTCTCTCCAGCAAGGAATGTTTCAATCCAAAGAAAATAGCTACAGAACGCTCATTCCAGCCTTCTTCTCTTACATTCTTTCTGCCCTGAGTCTTGCGTGCGTTGGGGGGCGGGGAGATGATACTGGTGTCTTCTCAATTCAAGCAGTTCGGATTGGAGATTTCTTGATTATTATAATTTCCTGTATTGGGCTACCATTAAGGCCCCTATCTGCCTGCCTAATCGTGGGTTTTCTCTTCTCAGTAGCATCTTCTATCACTTCTCCCTTGCTCTCTCCCTCGTCACTATCTGGTTATTCCCATGGGCTGCTGGTTTTGGAATTTCAGTAAATGGTTACTAGTATAGATCTCTTTTCCTTGTGTTCCACACATATAGATGTCTATCCACACTTTCATTTCATCCTCCCTTTATTCCACTTCTCCTACCACACTAGAGGCTAATACACAGGTTGCGTTTGCATGGCTTTTTTCATTTGTAAAGTTTCTCACACACACAAGTCCTCTCTGGGTACACAGCTGAGCTTCAGTTGTGCGTCTGTCACATCAAAAGCCCCACAGCTGTTGTCACAGCCTGAGTAGGCTCCTGTATTGTACATGATACTTTCAAGGATTGCAATATATTATCTAGTCCATTGGTTGTTTGGGGCACATCCTTGACTTACATAATGGACCCCATTTCAGAAGGAAACACCACAGAGAGGTGGCTCCTTGGGATCCCTCCACCCCGTGGACACTGCACTGTCAGACAACTCAGCCTCAGATGCATATTTTATCACCCACATCAAGAAACATTCAACCTCCAATCCACAAAGGAGATACCACCATATCTCATAAGGGAAGGAAGCCATAAGAGAACTTGACCACAGATGCTCTACCCCTTTTAGGATCAACCTCACTTCCATGTTTTCCCACCCATCACAGAAGCCATACAACTCTCCTTCTCCAGCTCTTCTTTGGCTCTGTTGGTCCCTATCTGGGTGCCAATTGCATTTCTGACTTTTTCTGGGGAAATATGAACAAATGTCTGTTTACCATAGGTTGGAAGCATACACAAGACCAAAGAAGTAATTCTACCTAAGTCTAGGTTGGTGAGCCAGTGAGTCTACTGAGGCTGCTTGCAGAAGCATGACTGAGGGATTAGTTACAGAAACATGAGTACCAAAAAGTAACTCTATCATCAAAAAGCCCACGCCAGCCTGACGGCAACTCATAAAAGTTGCATCACTGGATTCATCTTCCCTAACTTCCTTCACTTCCCCTCCTGGCAGTGCTATGGAAAGGACTTTCTTTCCTCAGCAACTTTTCACTGCTTGTATAACCTCAGGAGAAGAACTTTTGAATTTTAAAATATCAGCTTTTTGAGTACTCTAAGTTCCATTAACATCCTGAATCTTAAGGGTTCCCTCTTCCCTTCAGCAGTGAAATGGTTAATCTTGATTGTGAATTGATAGGATTTAGAATCACCATGGAAACAAACCTCTGGTCATGTTTGTGAGATAGTTTCTAGGTTAGACTGAGGTGGGAACACCCACCCTGTATTTAGGTGGCACCATTCATGGGCTGGAATGATTAAAAAGGATACATGATTTAGTATTTGAAAGCCCATTTGGACAATGTGGGGAACAGTTAGGAGTCTAGAACAAACTAAGACAAGGGCCCTCGGAACCATGAGAAGTCAGTGCCAGTGAATATGGTGAGCAGTGGACTGATCTGAGGTAGGGTTGTTTACTATTTGATTTATTTGTTATTTATTTATTATTTATTTATTTATTTAGTGACAGTGTTTCTCTGTTGCCCCAGCTGACCTGAAACTTACTATGTTGACCAGTCTGGCCTAAGTCTCACAGAGAACCACCTGACTCCCTCCCCCCACCCTGAGTGTTGGGATTAAAGGCATGCACCAACCACACACAGCTCTTGAGGTCCTGAGGTACATTTTTATGGCCATGAGGAAGCAATTTTTTTGCTAAGCTGGATGTGAATAGATACTGTTAAGGACCAGTCAACAATGACTTGATGGTTGCTAATACTTTTTCTGATACAAGGAAAACATCTATTTGGGACACGGAGTGATGAAGGGAGGTTGCAGGTAGATGCTCAACTCTGGCATTCTACTCCTGAGGTTTAGCATCCTTATTATTCATGTAATGTTTAAAGTCCCAATCTAGATTTGAGTATCTCAGTTGATTGCCTCGCTCAGCTCAAGTTGAGTGGAACTGATGGTATTAAAGCTAATTGCACACTGGAAAAGTTGACCCTAAATTTGAACACATTCAGAAACAAATGCAAGCACCAGAGATTAATTCATAGGGTTCAGGTAGTTGTGAAGTTAACTAGAGAAATAGATGATACCCAGAGAATTATGGGCTCAGAAGACATTTCTGTTTTGTTTTTCTAGTAGGAAATGCAAGACTTTGTTGTATAGCAAAGGGGATAATTTCTCATTAGCAGGAAAACAAATAATGTGAGAAAGAATGAAGGCAAAGCAGAGGGAGGAGAGAGTTCTTGTAAAATGAGAGGGGAGAGGACGGAAACAGTAGTGGACAGCTGGACTCTTCTGTGGCAGTTTGGATACTTCTATAGGTAGTGTGAGAGAGGCAGAGTAGGGACTCTGAGACCTGAGCTAGGCTCCTTAATCGTGATTCTGGGTCTGTCTTCCGTTTGCTCTCTCCCAAACAGTGGAAGCCTTTGATACGATAACGGATAGCCAAGGAAATAGTGTGGACTATTCTGATGCAGTGTACAACCGCCTCCTTCACCAGTTCAGGCTAGCAGTATGGCGAATTAAAGTCAATTCTAAATGGAAAATACATTCCTAGACAACAGAACTAGACTATGTGAGCCATGTGTCCTTCCCAGCTGAATGTGGCTGGCAGATTCTCAGCACTGGAAACTATTGTGAAACTTTTAACTGTTTTTGTTCTTCATTCTTCTGATGTCATCATTTAATCAAAATGAACTTCACATTTTCCACTGAGCAGCACCTCTCTGCATTTCCTTTGGAACCCATATTTATGAGCCAAGACACCACCCAAATCACTGTTCCTCACCAACTGCTCCTCAGGTAGCATGCCTGGGCTCTAGCCTACAGCACATCCTTTCCACTTGTCCTTCCCTCTGTTTACCGCCGCTGTTTTGTTCATCTGCTTATCTGACTTCCTCACCGAAGTATAAGCTCCTTGAGATCAAAACTTCACCGCTGCTCACCAGTTTTCTCTGAAACCTAAACAGTCATTGGAATACAGTCGCATCTCAATAAAGGTTTTTAAGGTTTTTCAGAATTCCATAGCTAGTCTCATGGTATCTGGAAACTCAAAACAGAAAGATGTAAAATCAAAAAAGAAATGCTTGGGTGTTAACTTCTCATTTCCTTACTTTTGTATTCCTAACATTTTCTTTGCCTTTCACAGGATAAGTGTCCCATCATGGCATAGCCCTTACTCATGAGAACTGGATACTCACAGCTTCCATTCACAGCCCACTTCTGCAGATGTGCCATCCTTATTACATGGCTTGCTGTATGGAAAAATAATCTTCCTCTGATGAGAGGGCAGCAGCACAATGCTCCATCAGCATAAACCACCACCTCACATATCCACAAGGAAATCTGGTGTATTAATCAGCTATCTATCACTGTGACTTCCCACCTGAGATAAACAGCTTAAATAGAGCCAAGGTTTACTGTGGCTCACTGTTAGAGGTTTCAGTCTAGACCCTATGAATGCTTACCTCATGTGCTGTTGACAAGAAGCAAACCACAAAAAAGAAGGGGCCAGGGTCCCAACAACCCCAAACCCCTGCTGGAAGGGCACACCTCAATTAATCTAACTTCCTCTAGGCTCTGCCTCCTAGGATTCCACCAGCTCCCAGTCAGATCACAATGAAGATGGAGCCTTGAACACTTGGGTCTCTGGGGGATGTTTCACATTCAAACTATAGGATCTGGAAAATGCAGTGAGATTCATATTGGGATTTCATTCTCACTAAGAAATGGAGTGAGTTATGTTTTATTTTGTTCGGGTTCCCCCACATGATGATCATTAGTTTCCAAACATTCCTTCATAGGTAATAAAGGATCATTCTAGAAAGTATACCAGTTCCAAATTGATCTGTAGCTATGGCTAACATCAGCATATCCACTTTATATTAACTGAGTTCTTTACCTGTGACCTAAATGCTACAAATAAGACAGGAACCAGGATGTATAGCATGCCCCCAGTCTGCCCTGACCAAGCTCCAAGCATCTTTTAACTAGGAGGCATTGCACTTTAAGTTTTTCAATTCTATTCTGAAAGAGAAATCCAGTAGCATTTCTTCCAGTTAATTACCTCTTCTATTCATCTCACTTGGAATGAGGATTTCATGTAATTCATAACAAAAGCTTAGCTCCTGCAAAAACAGAAAGCTCCAGCAATTGTTAAACAGAGATATTTTTTAACAGTTAACACTATGTTCATTCTAATAAAATTCTAACTCTGTCAAACAAGGAAGAAAGCATGTGCCAAGAAATGCACACCCTACCACTTTTACTTTTATGATTTTGGAAACCATTAAATAACTGAAAATGTGAAATATAGCCAAGTAGGAGAGAAAAGGAGACTCTGTGTCTTTAAGCTGGAGGGAAAAATGAAGTCCAATCATTCTGAATGTATTGCTTTAGTCATCTGGTTTCATTCTATTAATGACCTTTAACATCTGCAAAAATATTGTGAAAAGCTAATTTTGTTTGTACTGAGGTGGTGCAGAACAGTTTCTGGCTGTCACTCTAGGATGTGCTATAAAATAAAATTGTCATTCTGGGAGTCTGACAAAAACCTACTGTACAGATTCAGTTTATTTACAACATCCAAGAATGAAAAGAAAACAGAATTTTACAACATGTCAACACGTGAAAAATGAATAGTGCTTATACATTTGTGTATGTGTGTGTTAGAGATGCCACATACAGACAGCTTCCCAAGATTAAAGGTTTTTAAAAATAATATTTTATAGCATGCAACAAAAATTTTAACCAGCAAAACTACTTTTCAATAAATGCTATGCTGCTAAAATGTGAGCAAGCAACATGGTGTGCTTGAATTTACTTCAGGATCTCCTTAGAAAGGAGAAATGGCCTCATTTTCTCATTTTGACAAGCCTTACGTTTCCATTAATTAAGTGGGAACCTTTGGAAGGGTCAGTGTCATCAAGGTAAACGTATTGGCTTTCCATCCTTAGAGGCCAAGACTAAAACAATACCTAGTAGCCAATTAAGTAAATAAATAAATAAATAAATAAATAAATAATAAATAAATAAACAAATGTCACACCAGTCCTGACCTTAATACTCCCCCATTCTCAGCTGTACTGTTCAATTTGGTGAAAGTTTTTGTATTCTGGCCCAGATTTGTAGATTTGTGAAACTAAAGAATACAGGATCTGGGGCTGGAGAGATGGCTCAGAAGTTAAGAGCACAGGCAGCTCTTGCAGAGGACCCAAGTTCGATTCCCAGCACCCACGCGGTGGCTAACAACCATCCATAACTCCAGTTCCAGAGAATCCAATGCCTTCTTCTGATCTCCACAGCCATTGCATGACACCAGTGCACTTACACACATGCAGGAAGTGTAACCAAACACATAAAATAAAATTATAAAAATTTAAAAAAGGGTACAGAAGCTTCCCGGTTCAGGAGTTGGAGGAGCAGCATGTTCCCAACACAAAGATTCCCGCCAGGGGCCTCTTGGGAAAGACTTGACCACCATTTAACCAATGTTCCCACCCAATAATTAAATCTCCAGTAAATTAAGTAAGCATATTCTCCAGGAGGCCAGACACTGAGGCATGATGACTTCTAATGAGAGGTGTTCAGTGCCTTCAAAGGCAGCATATTGTTTTGACAAATGTTCATGTTTTAGGAGTTTTCAGATTTTTCAGCTGAAACATTTCTTCTTGATGATCTCCTATGTGGCCACGGAGAATTTCCTTTTATATACCCTTTCTTGGAATATTTGAAGAGAGGTAAAACATGTTTGGTTTCATTAACACATACCCTATGGTATGACTTCAGATCTACTCATTGTCGGGGAAATTTAGTTATTTATGGATAGCAAAGGGGATGGAGAGATGGCTTAGCAGTTAAGAGCAGGGACTGCTCTTACAGACGACCCAGGCTCAATCCCCAGCACCCACACAGCAGCTAACAACCATTGGTAACTCCATTCCAGGGGGATTCTACGCCCTCTTCTGGAATCCGGGGGCATTGCATGACATGGGTGCACTTTTATAGATGTATGCAATATACTCATATACATAAAATTTTAAAATTCACAAAATATTAGAAAATAAATAGGAAGGAAGGGGGAGAAGAAAAATAAAAGAAAATAAAGGGCTAAAGATAATAGAGAGCTACACTTGATCACAGAGTGTATATAGACTATCATTTTCTTGAGTATATAATTAACATTTTAGTAATTAAAAATTCTGAACTCACCAGTTCGAGCAATACTGCTAAATCTTTCATAACGGTTCCAACTAAATAATTTCTTGAACACACGGGCATTGTTTTTAAGGATCATCATTGCTTAAAACTTCACACAATTTGTTTTGGTTTTTAGTTATTGAATTTTGCCCTTAATTCTAATCTATTGCATCTTAGAACTAAAAATGAGGCACAGTGTTCTGGTTTCTTTCTTTTGCTGTGATCAAACCCAGACCCAAACCAACTTGGGGAGGAAAGGATTTATTTAGCTTACAAGCACAATTCATCATCAAGGAATGCCAAGACAGGAACTCAGGGCAGGAACGTGGAGCATAGACCATGGAGGGGTGCTGCTTTACCAGCTTGCTCCCCTGGCCTGTGCTCAGCCTGCTTTCTTATACAGCACAGGACCACCTGCCCAGGGGTGGCATCGCAGTGGGCTGGTATCAAGAAAATGTCCCCCAGTCATGGCCACAGGCCAGTCCAACAGAGGAAATTCCTCAATGGAGGTTCCCTGTAAACAGGTGTGTCAAGTTCACAACTAAAGCTATCCCACACACTGCTGAACATGCCATCATCTTCCCCATCTCACATCCCACCAAAACCACCCAAAGTCAGCCTTACTTTGGTCTCTAACCAGTGGTTAGTTGTGATGGAAGAAGCATCACTGAGCAGTGCCAAAGAGGACCTGCTAGTCTAGAATTCTCTGTGTGACTGGGGAGAGACAGTGATCTATCAGCAGCCGTTAAGTCGGTTAACATGCCTTCACCATAAAGAAAGCTCTATTTTCACCTTCCGTTTCTGGTTGCTGGTTCTCACCCCCACTCAGTTATCCTCTCAACTCTTCCGCATCAGCACAGCCAATGAATGGACCTCAGATTGATGTATTTTCTTTTCGTCTCCAAATATGTACAGTTCCATAATGGGCCATCTGTCATTTTGTGATTCCATGTAGACTACAATGCCCTAAAGTTTGTTGTCATAGCAACCTCACCAAAGTCTCCAAAGCAAGCTGCAATGTTCTTGCTTTGATTCTATCCAACATGGGGTGGCAGTTAAAATTCCAGGAAATTTACGTTCCTAATCTTGTTGCCTGTTTGGAATTAATGCTTAACCCAGCATACTTCAAATTTCAACGAACCACATTATATTTGTAAAGGAAGAACAAAAGAGTCTTGTATAAGCTGAGATTTTTCTCCCCTTTTCAGATTCATTTTATTAGCAGGAAGGAAGTCTTGGTTGGAATTCTCGAGAGATTCTTGGATGCAGCAATCAAACCTTTCTTTTCACTTTGCTGAAGATCTATTTTAGAAGAGCTGAGAAGAAATTCAGCTCATTGTTCATAGTCCCATCCCCTATCTCGTGGTATCCCAGAGCCTCTGCCGTGCGTTATTGCAGGATAAAGGAACCAGGAGTGTATTCTGGGGAGGAGAGAAAAGCGCAGCTCACAATCTTGATTTACTTCATTTCTTTTCTTCACCGTCTTTTACTTATCTTTAACTTCTTTCCTGCTCCACAGGCATAGAAATGATTCATTTTCTTTCACCTTATGTTCAGTTTTTCTCCATTTGCACCCAGGGCAGTTCTGCGTGGCGCTGGAGGAACTCAAGGAAGTCACTCAGATCGCTTTGCGCGGCCTTCTGCTGCTAATGCCTTTCAAACACCTCACAACTTTTCTATGCTTTTAATTTTTAAAAATTAAGAAACTGAGATTCAATAAGTTTTACTGACTCAGGAAACAAAACTCAGTATCTGAGTAGCAGAAAAGAAGAAAATGAGCCCTGAGCTGTGAGGATGACTGGAAAGGTGCTACTTGCAGAAAATAGAATAGATCAGCAAGGTGATAGGTACTGTCGGGTCCACTTTGGAAAAGCAATGGGAAAACCCATGACCTGTGATGGCTCAGACAGGGGTGCTGAAAGTGTGCCCTCATGTGGAGTTGGTAGGAGTCAAGAGATAGTGGACAGAACAATTTAGCGTTATATATTTTGAACTACGTATCATTTCACTGCATTTCATTATAGTAATACCACAAAGTCATTATTTATGATATTAAAAAAGAACAAAGATGTATAAAATACTCTTACCACTTAAAGATACTACAAAATTTAATAATCCCAATCTATATTCATTCATCTGATGAAGGAAAGGCTCAAGTTATACCATGATAACAAAACTACACTAGATAACTGAGCATGGTAGCTGGCGCATGCCTTTAATCCCAGCACTTGTGATACAGAGGCAGGTAGATGTCTGTGGAACAGAGGCCAGCATGGTCTACAAAGAGGTCCAGGTCAGCTGAGGCCACAGGGAGATTCCATCTCAAAAGAAGAGTATACTGGAGGGGCTAGAGAGATTGCTGAGTCAGTAAAGTGCCCCTCACACAAGTATTAGAACCTAAATTCTGATGCCCAGCATCCACATAAAAAGCCAGGAACAGCAGTACACTCCTGTAATCTCAGCATTGGAGAGTGGCAAAGACAGGCAGATCCCTGGAGCTCACTGGCCAGTCAGCCTCCAGAATCAATGAGCTCCAGATTCAAAAACAAGGTAAAGAGCCACTGAGAAAGACATCCAATGTTGACTCCTGCCCTCCACGTGCTCACACACAAGCACGCAATACACCTTCATGCACATGTGCACACAGCCACATGAACGTGTATATGCAACACACACACACACACACACACAAACACACACACACACAGAGAGAGAGAGAGTATGCTAGTAAGTCCAGTTCTTCTGGTTACCGTGTGGTTTGCTTCCCACCCATGCCCTATTGTGACCACATGAATACCATTCAACTCTGAATCTGTTAATGCCACCAACCAGCACCACAGTCCTGGGTCCCAGAGATGACTATACCCCATGGAAACTGTGCCATTGAGAGTTCGCTTTGCTCTGCCTGTGTCATGAATATATTTGGGAGGGGGATACAATTCAGCCTATAACACAATTTTCATTTTATTAAGTCCAGACTGTTGCCTTGCCCTTCACACTGACACATTTCTTTTCCTGAGTATCCCAGAATCCTTATGCAAGTAGATGCTTGGAATGGTGGGCCCACCTCCCTCTAAAAATGACTGGTCATATCGGCCCCACAGTGTGCACATTTGGGCTTCTCCACATGCAGTGAGAGTGTACTCACTCCAAAGCACAGCTGCAAAAGGAAGTCTGTGCAGTGCATAACTGCAATGTGTATGTAGGGAAAACAAAAGCTAATCTTTTTGGCGTGCTTACGAAAGTTGAGGAGCAATGACAAGGGTCTCCAGCTAACAGATTAGAGATTTTAAACCTTTCCTGATGATAAGGAGAGATGAAGTAACAAGGACGCCATCTCTGAAGACTTGTGGAAAGCAGTGTCCTCCAATGCCCATGGACAGCTAGAATCTCCTTACTGCAGGTTATACAAATCTACTTACTTTTCAGCTCAGTTGGAGCGCAGAGCTATAAGCCTAACACAGGTGAAGCCATTTCCTGAAGTTCATGCACCTGAGCTTTCGGGTAAAATTACTGATGTTCATTTGGATATGTTTATCCAAGCATCTATGTTTAGTGTGTATTCAAGTATATTTATGTGCAAGTGTAAAAACTCATAAGTCACTCTTTTATACTAATAAGCATGGTTAAAAGAAAATAGAAATGATGCAGGCGTCAATCACTGAAAACGATCTCTCCCTCCTTGGAAATCTATGCGCTACGGAATAATGAGCAGCAAAAGACATCAGTTAACCTGTATGCCTAGTTCTCCATTCCAAAAGAGGAAAATAAAGGCTGCTCGACTCATTCCTCCTGCTGCCTCAATTACTTGAAGTGGATAATCAGCTTAGCATGATGAGGATGATGTTGAATGTGCGTTGATTTCTCTTTGGTGTTGATCACTGTGCTCTGACCTACTGTTGCCATTATTGTGCACCAACTACCACCTGCACCGTTGACTATCTTTATTCACGTGTCAGGTGATCTCCTTTTAGCAGCTTTGTTGTCATTGTATGTAATTCTCAATGCATATGCCTAGACTTTATTGGCTTAAATAACAGTTTCTATTTTAAAGTACTATCTGGTTAAAAACTAATACAGTTTTAGTCAGAAATTTCCCTGAATTTCAATCACAGATTTTTCTAGAGTACATTTTAGTCAAGTGCTGTTTTGCATTTTAGCTTACCACTTCAGTTCCTTAATAAGTAAATGGGACGTTGCAAGTTACAGGTAAACCATATGTGAGCCACCAAATATGTCTATGTATTTGCCGAATAACAGCAATAATGAGAATCATTTTTAAACAATTTTATTAATTATTTTTATTTTATATGTATGAGTTTATCGCCTACATGTATGTAAATGCACTTTTGTTGTGCAGTGCCCATGGACGTCAGAGGATGGTGTCAGATCCCCTGGACCTGGGCTATGGACAGTTGTTAACTGCCATGTGGATGCTGGGAACCAAAATCCAGGTCTCCGGAAGAGTAGCCAGTGCTCTTAGCCACTGAGCCATCTCTCCAGCTCTGAAAATGAGAATTATTGTTGTTCACTTCCACATGGGCGAGTATGCTCATGTAGGGCTCTTGTTTCTGTCTACTCACCTGCCCACCTGGCAACCTGGGCCCCTCAGGTAAGCAAAGAAGAGCTGTCCCATTGCCTGACAAGCCTGAGTCAGGCCTCTCTCTGGGCCCCATCAACCTCATAGCCCTTGAAGAGGGCACCCTACAAACCATCATCTTCCTGAATGGTACCTATCAAGCCAAATTCCTGTCCCAACCAAATCTTGCCCTTGATATGTAAGAACAGGAGCCATGGCAGTTTATTTCCAGAGCTCAGGATTTACAAAATGACTGACTGTAAGGGCTGCACACAGCCTTTTGACCTGAAGAATTCCATCAGCATTTTCCTGGCCAATGCCCATCTGGGCACTGTGGCTTCATGTCTTTCTGATCATAAACAGTAAGAGAAAAGTGTCTAGGTACCCTAGATGCCCCTCACCCAGACCCTTACCAAGCATGCAGGTCTGTAGTTAGACTGCGCTTCCTCACCTGCAGTCTGCTACACTTGACACTGAGCTTCAGAAGACCTTGCTGAGGTCAGTCCTTCCTCCTCACCCCCAGCAGTTCAGTGCCAACATGCATAGAAGCTTCCAGCGCTTTGTAATGCACAATATCCTGCCATGGCCAAGCACTCAAACCCCACAGTCCCTTCTGTGATGAATCTTTTGCCCAGTTGGCTAATGATAGCCCAGACTATACTGGCTGACTCAAAGTACTGGCTTTTCAGTGGCTGTCACGTGCCTTTACATAGAATTGGGCTTTCAAATTTCCCAACCAAAAAAGATGGCAATTCTTCTTCATACATAGAAAAGCTAGAGTCTGCCCTGCCTGGAAATGTGACTTGACTTCAAGATTGAATGAGTACCCAATTTAAAAACAGAACTTGCAGATATGAATTACATCTGAAGACTTACAGTATGCCATCTAAACTGGAACAAATGCAGTAGGTGTCCATAGTCTTAATCTAAAATAGACATATGCTGAGTAGAATTGGTGCTACCTGCCAACCTCATACAACCACATGGCCATTCTGAAAAAGTAGCTCTGCTCTGCTGAATCTTCTAAAGCATCCGCATACTGTTTTCTGTACCAAGTGGATTAGTTTACATTCTCCTTTGTTCTTGTCCTCATCGGCATTATTATTTCGGGACTTTTTGATAATAAGCATTCTAAATGCAATGAGAGCATGTCATTGTACTTTTGATTTGCATTTCCCCAGTGATTAATGATGCTGAAAATGTTAGTTTTAAAGAAAAAAATTACACACTATATCACTTCCAACACACACACACACACACACACGCACACGCACACGCACAAGCACACACACACACAAATAGGCTAATCTGATTACTTCTCTCATTTATGTTTAAGACAAGTTCAACCAGTGAACTGGCAAAGTTCTGTTTGGGAGTTTTTAATCTTTTTTGCAGTTTTCTCTCCCCATGCCCCTTCCCCCCATAAAACTGCCCTTTGGCCCTTGGACTTCTAGAGCTTGTCATTTTGTTTCTCTCAGATACCACAGAAACAGTCGTCTTATTTTCAGGTCTCTTATTTTTCTCTGCATTCTTTTATGTTTCCAAACAGCCTGTACCTACCAGACAAGCTATGGAGAACGTGTGTTTCCACAGGAAGCTCCATCCTGAGCGCAAGACCATCAGCCCCTCAGCTCCTGGTGTCCATCAGCACCTGAAGTGGACAACAGGGCTAAAGCCTTGGACTCCAGCTGAGTTATAAGATGCAGTGCAGAAAGGAGTATAAAGGATGTGACAGTTGGCTTTCCCTCCTTTGTTCTGTTTCTCAAGAATATATCCTACATTCCTCTTTTTGTTGGGTGGGAAGAAAGGCACCGTGTATCTTAGCCTGGTCTCAAATCCATGGTAATTCTCCTGCCTCAGGCTTCTCAATGTTCAGACTTCCCAGTGTTGGCTACTGGACTTTCTTTACCTCTTATCACATAAGTAGGTAGGTTCCTGTATCTTTGCTCCAACTTTTGTTAGTCTCCTCCCTCCCATCAAAGTCCCAAGGTGTCAGGACAGAGATTCGCTGAGGTGAGCTTTGGACCTTTGTCCTGGGTAGAAAGTGTGTGGACCGTGAGTGTGGGTGGCCATGGAGGAAGTGCCAAGGAGCCTGGAACCCTGACCTGAATATTTCTTTCTACTGAAACCTGTTTTCAGGAGCCTAGTCATTTATCATCTGATTATTTATGCCATTCAGACTGTTGCAAACAAAATCAAGTTTATGTTTCTTCATTGCCTTCTCCCTGGGTGTCTGTGCTTCTCAGTCTTGACTGAGCATTCACAAGCGGAGTTAGACCAGTTAGGTGCATACTAATGTGCACTTAAATTCAATCTTATAAACTGGATATATTTTGCCTTTTAACGCCTCACCTCATTTCCCAGAGTCAAGGGATAAGGGCACATTTTTCCTGGTTATATCTTATGAGCTGTGTGAACTTATGCAGTTCACATGTTTCTAAACTTCAGTATTCATGTGAGAAAAAATAGAAGGAAGTAATTTTTGTTTCAAATAGCTGTTTTGGTAATCAAATAAGATATTCGTGAAAGTACTTTAATGAATGGTATAAAGTGTATATATGCATTCACAACTGGGGCTACTTCCTCAAACGGGTAGACATCCTTGTTCCTGTCCTACCTCAAAACTACCCTTGAAAACCTCATCTTTAGCAGAATCGACAGGACAGATATTCCTTCTGCACTGCCTATGAAAACACAGAATGGGAACCAAGTAAATGTCTGTCCTCTGTTCACGTTTTAACACTCTAGTTTTACAAAGGAAATCCCTTCCCAGAATCAAAATGAATACATGCAGCAGTAGTTACTATGTCTTGAATTTTGGTCTTGAGTTCCACTTTAGCTAGCTTAAATCTGCCCTTGAATTAATAACAATGTAGTTAAAAGATGTAGGGAATTCAGATCCACAGGACTAGAGCCCAGCATATTGAAGGGGGATAGTGCAACTGTGCTTTATTAAATAAAAGCATGCATTTTGGAGAGTGAAGAGTCAAGGCCCTCCCCTGCTGGAGTTTTGAAATCTGCCCTCATCCCCCTTGCCGCTGTTAGCTTCTCATAATGTAAAACATTTCTTCATTTCCAGCAGATAATACTTTCAGTGAAAAGGTAATTTTTGAAGTCTATTGCTTGCATTCTTGGTGAAGAGCACACTGCAGCATTTTGTTCTAATATGCTATTGAAATTGTTTGAGTAGATACACCATGGAATCAAATACAAAATGTCAAAATGGTTTCCATTAACTATGCACATTTGCAGCGCTTCCCTTAATGGTCGTGGTTTTTGTTCTTTTCCTTCATCTTGCATCTATAAGATGAAATGATTCAGTTGATGTAACTGAAAAGTACATTGAAAGGTAGAAAGAAAATTACAAAAGCATCAAGCCACGATTCCACCCACATGCTTTATTTTATAATGAAGTTTAATAATGATAGAAACTGTCTCTGGATTTAAACATCAGTCATTTCAGCAGTTGTAGTTAATGTGAATACCTCATACCGAGTAATGTTTTATAAAAACATGGCAGGGACTGTGGACTACATTGAGCTGAAATGTCATAATGATATCTTAACTAGATGCTATTATTGTAATACATACCATGTTAAGAGAAATTTACTTCAACCCAAAAAGATAAAATAAGTGCTGCTTCTTTCAACAATATAGGTTCGAGGGAAAAAAATCATTTTGCTTAGAAAAACATGTCCTTTCCATGGCTTCTAGATTTAGCATGACAGTTATGTACCCATTACTTATCATAGGTGACATACGTATGGGTGGTAAATAGACAACAAAAATATATAATTATTTTTCTTTGATATACAATTATTATAGAAATAACTTCATCCAGGATCAGTTTTTGAGCCCCAAAGTATTTGAGTTACTCCTATAATTGGCTCCAAAGAAGAAAAGGCAGTTCTGGTGGGAAAACCCTAGATTTAACCCTCCGCCTCCCTAACAGCACTGGGAAGCCTGACCCAGGTGGCCATGTGTGCTGTGTTATCCTAGGGCCACTGTCTTTGCTTTGTTTACTGAGTGTGGACCCTGCTGATGACTGCAAAACATAGACGCATATCAAAGGGGGATCGGCACCGGAACACTCTCATTTTCCACTGCCTGCCCGTTTCCCACCCTATTCACAACTGTCATTGGCCACATCAAAAAGGCTTAGCTCAGTCTGAGGGTGCTGCGGAACGTCCTATGTTCATACTCCATGAAAGGGGGAGATTAGCATACAGTTTTTCGAGTATTGTGCCCTCTCTTCTTTAGCATAGAAAGACTGAGACAAAAGACAACCTGTTTTCCATAGCAGAGCATTTCCCTAGGGCCCACACCACCTCCCGGAGAGGTAAGAAAACAAACCAAAGAGAGGAATTCTTTGTGCTGTGTGTCCATTTGGTTAATTTTCATCACCCATCCTCTCCCCAATACTCCTCCTTATTAATGCTGGTTCCCTGGAGTATTTTCTATTTATATGTGTATTTTTATACTTCAACAGTTTTGCAAATGCTTCTGGGTAAGCACACCTGAGTCCATGAAACAGCCAGAGCCTTTGGCCTTGCCACCAGGTGGCAGTAGAATACCACTCGTGTATTTTAAAAAAAAAAAAAAAAAAAAAAAAAAAAAACAAAAAAAGCACAATGGGCTCACGGGACTTGTGGTAAGTACCATTCTCTGTGCTGAAACTAGATTTTCACTGCATATATCTTTGTTAAAGGATCCACAGCCTTCGCAAAAGAGCCATTGATTTACAATCATACAAGAAACCACCCACAAAAGTATGTTTCTTTAATAGGAGAATTGTGACTTATTATTAATCACAGTTCGAACGGTTGATTTCACTAGCTGATCTATTCTTCCAAATTGGTCCTCTGTTACACAGGATACAGGTGAGATCTCTTCTATAGCTGTCTTCAGATAAGACTGGCCTGAGACTTTCCAAGATGGCCTCTTATGCTCTAGGGGGCCTGTCACTGTCCAACTCCAGTACACATTTCAATGCAGCACGGTAGCTGCTTGCCATGATAGCCCATGTTGAAGTGGCACAATACCTCTGCTTTACTCACATGTGTTTGTGCCCCACTGGCCTGGCCACTTGATGTGGGAGAGACTACTTTTGAGCACAGATATTGAGAGGCAGGGGCAATTATTGACCAGTCCTGTGCAGATTTTTAAAAGGATTCACAGATCAGCAAACTCTCCAAATATGGTATACATTTGAAGTGTCATAAATCTATATCTTCTTTTCTTAGTAAATCATAAATAAGACAAATGGTGCTGATACAGCTTTTAAAATATTGAAAAAAATGACCATCTAGCTTCTCCCCAGAGTGATTTATTCTGCATAAAAGGGTACAAATCCCTGGCTCTGGCCTTAGGATTTCTGAACTTAAAATTCAACTTTTAAAGAACACCCATGATTGACCAAGCTCAAAAGGAAAACTAAAGACAAATAAATTTCTAAATATAGCTTAAAGGCTAGGGTTGTGACTCGATGGTAGAGTGCTTGCCTAACATGTAAAAGGTTCTGGGTTCAATCCTTGAGACTGCAAAGTGAAAAAAAGATAGCTAATATAAATTATGTAGTCATACCTGGTATACAAATGCAAGCTACTTATAAACCTAATTCTTGTAAACAAACCCTTCTGGAAAAACAAATTATAAAACCAGAGGTCTCTTTATGAACACAAATTTGGAAGAATGGAAGCTGGATATTCTCAAGGGATATTTCCATTAAGCCTGATGAATTGCCCATTTCTCCTTGATAAACATCTCTATTTTAAGAACTGAGTCAGTCTGCTCAGTTACAGAAACATTGCCCCTCAATAAGGCTAACAACACTGGTACCACATGATTCTCGCCAGCAAAGGTTAGGAACAGAATAAAGAAAAAGTGCCAAAACTTTTTCTCTACATTTTCTGTTGTGCCAAGCCAGTAATTTTTTTCCAACCAAGATAATATTCATACTCATAATGCATGACCCAGAAAGTTCTGTTGACATATAATGTTGGTTCAGTAATGAGTGCACTTCCATTTTTAATCTGATAATCCTGGTAGCTAACAGATTGCTGTAGCCAAATGATGCTTTTATAGTTCACTTAGTATCTGCCAGTGGTTGAACAGAACACATCAACAATACCAAATTCACCTCCCAACACCAACTCAAAATCTAAACAACAAGACCTTGCAACTGCCAAGGCAGTTTACTAAACTCATTTACATATGAAATTTATCATCTCTGTAAATGTAACTGATATCTACTGCTATGATTGCTGACCTTTCTGTGAATTAGAAACAAAATGGGGGAGGGGCATTTACTGAAACTTCAGCAAGAATTTGTGGTTTCAATTGAAAATTTAATATAACAAATGTTTAATATGAGAAGTTAATTATACATATGAATTACACAGACAGCACTTTTTTATGAGTTTTGTGGCTCAAACTTTCAAAATTCAGCTTTTATGACAACAAAATTTTTCTAAAATGATTGTTCTTCCTCCCACACATGGCCTGAGTTTAAGTATTTCATTAGCTGAGAACATAGAAATTTCTTGCCATCTGACCAAGATGGGAGGTGGTGTTTGTCATATGTAAAGGAAGCTTGTCTCTTTAATATTAGATACCTGGTGTCAGTCAAAATGCCATATCTCTAAAACATTGCTAAATAAAGCTTTCTCTAGAAATGCACTGCATAAAAAAAATTTGGATCACATGAGCTATTTTATTAATCCAATTTTAAATTTATAGTTCCCAAGAAAACATACGTGGGCACATACCTTTAATCCCAGCACTGAGGAGGCAGAGGCAGGTGAATCTCTGTGAGACTGAGGCCAGCTTTTCTACATAGCAAATTCTAGGCTATCTGGGGCTCTAGGGAGACCCTGTCTCAAAAAGAAAGAAGAAAGAAAGAAAGAAAGAAAGAAAGAAAGAAAGAAAGAAAGAAAGAAAGAAAGAAAGAAAGAAAGAAAGAAAGAAAGAAAGAAAGAAAGAAAGAAAGAAAGAAAGAAAGAAAGAAAGAAAGAAAGAAAGAAAGAAAGAAAGAAAGAAAGAAAGTGGAAGGGAGAGAGAGGGATGGAGGGAGGGCGGGAAGGACAGAGGGAGGGAGGGAGGGAAGGATGGAGGGAGGGAAGGAAGAAACAAAAAGAAAACAGATGTTATTGGAATAGTTTTCTGTTACCTGAAATTCAACATGCTCTTTTGGAATCATTAGCCCTGAGAAATGCTAGAAGATTCTCAGAAAGAGTCAAAAAGTCAGAGAACTTACAGAATAAGTGAACTTGGTACTTTCCCAACTATTTGAAAGGAGAAATTTTTCTTTCATTTTTTTGTATGCAATGATTTCTCCTTAAGACCTTACCAGTTTTGCTAAAGGAGAGTTAACATTGAGCACATAGTGGGTACACAGCAAAACTGTTTTCTTTGATCTCTTCCCTCTTCATTCTGCTCTCAAACCTGATGTAACTTGCCATGTACTTCTGTCTCTCAGCATTAACACTGCACCCTGAGTCTTACGGTCCTAATCCTAAACTCTTCCTGTTCTTCACTCCCAGTGGCCAGTCTTTACCACATCTCTCTGGTCATCTTTCATATGTCTCCAAGTCACTCCTCTCTGTTTCCTCTAACACTGTATTCCAGCTTTATGTTGGAAGTCCAGCAGCAGTAAACTTCCCTGGGCATGATGACTCACCCCACAGTGTAGCTGATCTCTGTGGTCCTCCTTATCTGAAATATACCCACCATTGTCAACTTCATCTATTTGTAAGACTACTTGGTGCAACTGTTTATTTTACATTAAGTAACTTTAAAAAAATCTAATGCCTGGCCTAAGAGGACCTGGGGTGAAGGTGGAAATTAAATACCTAAACAGATGAACAAAGTGTAAGGTTGATAGTGTGTTTAAATGTTTAAAGCATACCTTAGTAGAACATATTTCCAATAATTTTTTAAAGAGCATTCCCTGGGAGCCAGGTGTGGTGGCACAAGTCTTGAGTCCCAGCACTCTGGAGGCAGAGGCAGGAGAATTTCTGTAAGTTCAAGGACAGCCTGGTCCATATAGTGAGTTCCAGGCCAACCAGGGCTACATAGCGAGATCGTATCTCGATGATGATGATGATGATGATGATGATGATGATGATGTGATGATGATGATAAAAGATCATTCCCATTAAAGATAAGGAATCAAGAAAAAGAGTTTGTTGAATTGTCAAAAAGTTTGAAAACCCTACATAGTTTATTATGCCCTTGAATGTACGGTATGGAAGGTTCTGATAAGTACTACCATTAAGAAACTGAATTACCTAGAAAATATTACTATTCTACAATTTTTTTAAATTTAAATCTTTCTTTTTCATCTTTGATAAAATTCTACCAAATTTGAGTTCTAGAAACTTGGCAAAGGCTGCCTTTGCCTTTGTAAGCATTAGAGTAGACAGAAATATTCAACATAACACAGAATTGCTCCTGTGTCACTACTGTTCATAGCTGTCTATGGGAAATTAAGTCCAAAGTTGTTATTCTGTGATTCATGAGGCTTTCTTCATGTGAGTAGCTACAAAAACCACTGGCTGCATTCTGAAGTTAAAACTCTAACTCTGCTATCCTGGCCCTGGGCAAATAGCTCGGTCTTTCTGCCTCTGTCTCCTTATTTTTAAAGGAAGGTAGTAGCAATGTATTTATTTCCTGGATGTAAGAATAGGGAATAGATTTCTGGATGCTAAAACCAGTGTAAGTGGCTCGAAGGCTCCTGGATCATCTTCATCCTACTCCACGCCCATGAGTCTCAGGTAGCAGAGAGTGAGAAAGCTGGTCCCTCCAGGTAGAGCAGCTAGCACAGACACATTGAAGTATTTGTAGGGGAAGTGTGCAAACTCAGAGGGGCCTGGTGTGGCTGTGCCCAAAGGAGAGATGTAAGGTTTGAGTAAAAGTGAGAGGGGGCCAATTTACCTCAACACTGAGGACTTTCCATCAACTGTGCTGGGAAATGTTTATGAAAACTTCCTTAGAAAACAGATGTCTATCCTTCAGGTTTGGGATTTATTGTTTGAATTATTACCTAGAGCGTTCTCTAGAACATTTGTGAACATTTTCAGCAGCCTTGGGGTCCTTAGACAAAATGGATTCTAACTTTCTAACCTTGAGGTATTACCATTTTGGATATCGCAGTGCTATACGACATACATGCACAAATCTGCTCATTTCTTCCCCATCTTCACTCTTAAGGCATGGGCCTAAGAAAGGGATTAGGTATTTGGGTGGATCTTTACAAGAAAATTTTAACAATCCTCAATGCAGGACACTAAACCATGAAAGCTAAGAAGGCTCTGGAAGCAGAGATAGCACGTCAGGAGATCCCATATGAAGACTCCATAGGAAGACCCTGTAGAAGACCCCATAGGAAACCATGGCCCAGGGGCAGAAGCTACCAGAAACTTCAGAGCTGCCACTGGACTGCCAGGGATACTAGTGACCCTGACTTTAACAGCAAGACCAGCCTTATGGGGCTCTCCTAATTCTTGAATCCAGAAGGAATCATGGCCTTTCTCACTGCCCCTACCGTGGGTTACACAGAATACCTCTATGGTTCTAAGAGCAGAACTTTAAGCATGCATTAAGATTAAAAGCATAGCCTAAGAGGCATAAAATCCAAGTTGTTGCCATGCTGCTGTAGGAAACAGAAAAAAAAAAACACCCTACATTCTTTTATAACACAGATTTGTGAAATGATGAAAGTACTGCTATCATTTATAGTTCCCTTCAGAACGGACACTTATTTATAAATGAATGGTCCTGGAATAATGCAATGGCGCCTTCATAAATCTCTCCAATGTATGGCAGTCTGTAACACATCTGATGAGAAATGTGTTTACTGTTTCAGGATTTAAAATAGAAAAAACACAATAGAACAAGTTCATCGGCAGGTTCAGGTGGCCACTTAGTCTATAATAGAATCAGGAAATGAAAGCAGCCTGTGGTGTGGGGAAAACTGTGAGGGCCTGTTTTTAGTTAACACAAGTAAGACATGTTAGTGAGTTTCTTCAGTTGTCAGCATTAAAACAAAAATTAACTGTATACCTCCTTTCAATCAGCTAAATATTTATTCAAATCCTCAGCTTGTTATTTCTTCATTAACAAGGTTCCCCTGCTGCTCAGCAGTGTGTGTGAGGAGCTCTGCACATGTCAGAAGCCCTCAAGTTGAATCAACCAGGGGAAGTGATACAAAGGCTCATAATCAAGTGGGACTACAATAGTGCCACATTTCAAGCTGCGAAATAATAGATCAATAAGGAAAGCTCCTTCCCATGGGATAATACTGCTATTTGTTCTTATTTTCTGACTTCTTGTTACTCATCAAATCACAAGCACAATGCATCTCTGCGTTAACCTTCAATTTGTAAATGATGATTTGTATTCTAATCCTCAGACGCTGCAACAGAAGAAAGGGGTGCAATTATTAAAGAAAAGCTGTCTTGTGAACAAAGGAGAGTCAAATAAAATATCCAAAGCATTTTAGGAAAAGAATTAGTGCTTTAGGAGCCCCTGGTTAGCATGTGAAAATCTCTCCTGGAGGAAGACCCAGTCTGCTGAAGCAGACCTTGTGAAACATGGACAGACGTAACAACAGCTCACATAAGAAGAAAGTTTGCCAAAGTTTCTGCCTAATCTGGCTTGAAGAAAATCTAACCTGTACATCTGCTTCTTTAAAAGAAATGCTTATTGTAAAGTCACAGACATTTTACATTTCATTTTATAGCTCGATTAGGACTTCGGTTTGCAAATGCTCTCTAGTCATGGGTGTCGTTATAAAATGTACTTCTGTGGTGTCTGCAACACCACAGTCCAATGAGAAATCAGGCCCTAGTCAAGTACCTTTTAAAGTAATGGCCTCCCATATTATAGGCATACATTACAATCCAACAGCTTCCAGTTATTTTTTAAATATTTTATTTATTATTTTTATTTTATGTGTATGAGTGTTATGCCTATATGTAAGTAAGTGCATCCGTGTCATGCAACATCCGGGGAGGACAGAAGAGGTTGTTGGATCCCTGGGAACTGGTGTTACAGACAGTCGTTAGCTGCCATATGGGTTCTGGGATTCGAACCCAGGTCTTCTGCAAGAACAGTGTTCTTACCCACTGGGTCATCTCTCCAGCCCCAACAGCTTCCAGTTATTAAAGAAAACCTGTTCAAAAACATGGGGTAAACCTATCAAGGCTACTATTTATCCATAAAATAATGATGTAACATTAAAATAGATCTTCAAAATGATTACAGAATTACAAAGAAGGAACTGTTGCAGTGTGGTGTTAACCCTCAGGAAGATTATGGTGACAGTGCAAAGTTTTCTGGGTTAAGCAAATTCAGCACATGTTTTTCTTATTTTAACTATAAATAGGCATTTCCATAATAGGAAAGTGCCATAAAAAAAAAAAAGTAAGTTCATAGGATGGAGAGATGACTCAGTGGTTAAGAGCATTGGCTACTCTTGCAGAGGACCCTGGTTGGATTTCCATCACCCACATGGCAGCTGACAACCGTCCATAACTCCAGTTCCAGGGGATCCAACACCCTCTTCTGCCTTTCTCAGGCACTGCATGACATGGGTCCGCTTACACATATGTAGGCAATATACTCATACACATAAAATTTTTAAATAATAAATAAAGTTTTTTAAGTAAGTTCATGCTCAGCTGTCTGGAAAACTATTTTCTTGTGTTCAAACACCACCTCTGGGTCTTACAATCTTTCCAAGCTGTCTTCCGCAATGATCTCTGAGCCTTGTTTGTGTGACAGAGGTTTGATTTAGGTGTCCTGTTTAGGAGTAAGCACTTTGCAGCCTCTTATTCTCTGCACATTAACAAGTTGTGGGTCTTTGGGTTAATCACCACCTGCTACATGAGGAAGCGTCTCTGGTGACAGTTGAGAGATGCGTTAATCTATATGTATATATTGCGACAAATTTGTCTCAATGGGCATATATATATATATATATATATATATATATATGAGTACATGAAATAGGTGAGGGTAAAAGGGGTACAAATAGGGGAGAGGATCTAAATATCATCAAAATATATTGTATTAAGTTCACAAAAATTCAGTAAAAAATGAAAAACATTATCTGGCCCAATGACACAAGTACTTGGAAGCCGCTTTAAAAGCCAATTTGACTCCTCACTTGGGCCCACAAGGCAATTAAAGAAGCAGCTGAAAGCCTGGCATCCTTGCCTTCATTTTCTGTCTGTACTTTGGCTAAAGGGACAGAGACAAGCTATTGTCCTTAACCTTTCTTCTTGAGTCACCTTGAATTCCAGGAAAAAACAACCCTCATAGGACAGATCACACTACCAAACACAGTCAGAGGAGAAAAACTATCCATGAGAGGGAGATTACAACCCGCAGCAATTAGTAAATTAACAGTTTATCAGACTAGTTTGCATAAAGGACTGTTTTGAAGGACCAGAACTGGGATGATGATGATGGGTTAGTGATGGGCAGGACCATACCTTGGTCAGGGCTGACTCCTCGTGTCTTCTATTTAAACAGAAACCTCACGTCAGTACTCCAAAGACAGACTTGGTCATTGGGTCCTGTTATTTGCTCCTCTGGCCGATGTGGCCACATTGAATAAATCTCTCAGCTTTTCACCATTACCTGTCTCTGTGATTGGCATACTGGGGATAAGTGACCAATCCTAGTTTGTTGGGGCTGTGAGAGCCCAGGCATTGCTTTAAATACTCCATTAACACTATGAGAAAGAGAGAGGGCTGGTCACCCAGATGCCCTTTGCTGTCATCTAATGATAGTGCTTATGATGTGAACATGACAACCACCTTCTAGGAGATCCCAGGCAAGAGTGGGAGATGAAGCATGAGGATGCCTGGAAAATCTAAAATTCATCAAGATATCAATATTTCAGTGGACTTTCCAAGTCCTGAGTACACAAGGAAAATGTCAGTGAATAAAACGACTTCTGACTCCCTGGTGCCATGTTCATTCTTGCCTCTCTTAGCTCCTTGGGTTTCCCTCTCAGGGAGAGGTTAGCATAGCACAACAGGACACACACTGAAGAAGGCTCTGAAGTGGGGCTACTGCTCCTCCACACCACAGTGTGAAGAATCTTTGGTCCAACAGGTTTGGACACCCCAGGCAATCATCCCAAGCTAAGATAACTAGATTGGTGGGATGGGGACATGGGTCATGTTTGAAAGCACAGAAGATGATTAATTTAAAGGAGATGAGTGTAGCTATTATCTTATATTCTAGAAATGGGTTTTTCATGTTAAACAAATGAAGCGTTAACACCAATTGTTAAGAAGACTTTGATCTTCTAAAGACAAGGCCAAGGTTATACACAAAGAAACGGCTGAGATTCACATCGTCTTTCTTGCCTACAAACTTTCTCCCAGGACACTAAATAGGAAAGTTCACTCTGGATGTATTTTTACCCCATATTTTTCAGGAAAGCAAAGATTCTTTACTGCACCCCAGTGTCTGGGGACAACCATCCTCATGTCATATTGTGAGCTGCTATGTGTAAACTAGCTTCTTTTGTCAAATGAATTCTTCTTTAAGCTGACTGAGAGCTTATTTCTTAGTTTTCATGGAAATTCTATGGACAGTCTAATAATACAAAATGGAGGTGGGAATCATTTGTAATACTAAACCGCAACATGAATTATAGTCTGTCTCCTTCTAAATAAGACTTTTCTTAATATATTTTTGAGAACTTACGACACACAAAAAGAAGCTATTAAAGGGAACCGTGGAGTGTCTGTGACGGGAAGGGCTGCTTATTCCCAAAAGCCTCTAACTTTTGAATTCCTGGAAAGGCAAGCCACGAATCTTCTGGTGAAACTATCATACAGATAAGTTTTATGCCACATTGGCTTTGTATCCTGTTCCTCTGTCTTCTCCCCACTACCTTCTGGGCTTTTATATTCCAAGAGTTCTTGGAGGACTCTCTCATGTCCTCTGAATCTACATCAGAGAAGGCCCATATATTCAGAGGGAATCTTGCCTAGCTAGATAGCAGCCTTTCATTACAGGCGCTATATTTATTTTCACACTCCTTTGCATTACACTAAAAAAAAAAAAAATGCTCTGGGAAAAGCTCCATGCTTTCAAAGCTGCATTTCAGGGAGGTCCTCAGCAAAACCATGAAATGGATTTGAATCTTCCCCTGAGTTCAGATTTCAGTCTATGACCCTCCACCCAGCTCCCATGAATAGAACATTGTCCTCACAGGACAGAGGCTCAATAACTGGACATTTTCTGGGTCCCTGAATTTATACAATGAGATATCAACTCCAATCTGTGAGCACAATGCTCCAGTGACTGCCAGGAATGGCTGCAATATTGATGCCTTTCCATGTAGATCACATCATTCCCCAGGCGGAGCTCAATAAAATGACACTGTAGTTAACAAGTTTTATAACACAAAGTTACTTTAAAACATGGAACTAATCAAGGGGAAGCCTGTTTATACATGTCAGCGCCACATTTAATTGTCAATAAATAAACAAAGATTTGCTTTGGCTATTGTCATGTATATCAAGTGAGTCATTAATCTAAACTAATGAAGCTTAAGATATATGACAGACAGTTTTTATGGTACTCCCTCTTAATGATATGTTTGCTTTTCATTTCAATGCCAAGAGAGCCCATTATCAAGAAAGCAGCACATTATGGTCCAAACACATTGAAATCTCCTGCACTATTCTTTGTTCCAAGTTCACAATGAGCAGTGCTTGCACTTACATATTCATGTACTGTTGGAGATGAAAAGCATTAGTTAGACATGAATAAAGGGTGGGATGGATGGACAATGCTGCCTACCCACCCTCCTGCTCTGCTGCGGGGTCTCCCCTTCCAATTTCTAAGCTCACCTGGAAAGAAAAAGGAGACTAAATCCAGTCCACTTCACATATACATCAGTCTAAGTGAGCATGTATCATAAGCACAGTACGTCCCGATCACCAGTGAGCATCCTGAATCTCTAGCAAAAGCAAGCCCAGAATGACAAGCTACAAACAGATAGCTACTGAGAATAAAAGTAAGAATTCTACAATTATTTCAGTGTTATGCTACCCCTAATGCTTTGACGGCTTCTAAACATATAGTAGTTATTTCTCATTCTGCTTCTAGTTTGGAGGAGAATAAGGCAAACAAATTAACATTTATCAGTCTGTGATGATTTATATATCTGGTGACATGACAAATTGAGAATAGTTGACCCTTTGGGGTAACAGCACCAAGAGATTCACTGCAAGCTCTAAAGACCAAATGTAAAATTTGGGTTCTGTTACAGTTTTATATATTTAAATCTAGAGAACTATGGCTTTAACAGGACTAGATTATAAAAGGAGATAATGTGTCTATGTGCCAGCCAGGTAGGGAAGATTTGTATTAAATATGACTGGGATCATGACTATCTTGTTCATCAACCTGTTTCCAGCCCTCTCATAGAACGCAGCTCATGGTGGGACTGTTGTAACTGCTGGCAGAATTTATGAAGAAAATCATGACATGGGCACAAAAGGAGTTCTTAAAAGGGTGCCTTAGATATGCTTTGCTCTCAGTCCCACTCAGCTGCTGCTTCTGAAGAGCACGAAACAATCTCTATTTTTCTGTCTTCTGGGTCTTCAGGAGAGGCCTTGCGATGCGGCAGATACGTTCCTTCCTAGCCTCTCTACTTGCTCAGACTGAAGCAAAACCCAATTAATTTCTTTCAACATATAGTCATGGAGGCCATAATGAGACATAGAGGGATATGGGCCAGCAAAGCACAGACATACACACCTTGCCTCACTAAATGGTACATCTTCTAAGGAACACTTTGGGACTGGGCGAAAAAGGTTTTCCATTCCACAAGAGCAATGAAGATGCTGACTGTAAATGGAAATCTCCAGGGCACATGTCACATAAACTAGACCCTGAAGAGGGAGTTAACTTTTGCAGTTGCATAAATGTATGCAGGGGGAAGGTAGAATGGTCCAAGTAACAGAACATGACAGCACACTGAGCATTCAGAACCCAGCAAGTTCTTCCATTGTGTCGATATACTGGATATCATGAAATAAGACCAAGAAATTGTCATCAAGAGAGATTTTAACTGATAGCCATGGCTATTGTTAGCCTCTATTAAGCAGTTACTGCATGCTAGTTAGGAGTAGTCTCTTCTCACAATAACTGCATTCTCTGAATGGGGAAACAGGTTTTCAGGGCTGAGACTTGTCCATAGTCTCAGGATGGTACATTTACCCCAAACTTGTGGCCATGGTGCCAGGAGCTCAGATCCCAGGTTCTTCATCAACATACCTTCACAAATGTGGACAGAAGGCTGGTTACAAGCCCTGGAGACCTGTCATGAAACATCTCCAGGTCTCTGAAAACCTTCTCTCCAGCCTCTGTGAGAGAAAAGGAGATTCTTGAGAAGGGAGAAGGAAGACTAAGGAAGAGTTTACTGTTACACTCACTTTTCAGTTTTGATGAGGAAGTTCAAAGCAATAGGTGATCAACTTGACTGTTAAGGACAAGCTTGGCTTTAAGGAAGTGATACTTACACATTGCCTCCAGAACATTCATGACTCTCAATGTCACAGCAGGTGCTCTGGAGAAAACTAGTATCCTAAGCTCAGAAGTAACAACCAAAAATGTAGTCAGCTCTCCTGCCCTTGGGATCCACATCTGTAGACTCAACCAACAGCAGATTGATATTGTTGGGGAAAAAAAAAACTAAAAAATAGTAAAATAACAGTAAGATAAATTACAAACCACATGATATAGCAACTATTTGCCTATTATTTATGTGTGTGGCACAGTCTCGTTATGCAGCTCAGGCTGGCCTTAAACTCATGATCCTCCTGTCTCAGCCTCTCAAGTACTGAGACTATACCATGCTTGGCATAGATAATATTTATACTTTACTGAGGATTATAAGAAATCTATGGATACTTTAAAGAATAAGAGAGGACATGTGCAGGTTATCCACAAATACTACACCATTTTATGTAAGCTGAGGTCCTAGAAAAAATCCCCTGAAGATACTAGAAAATAATCACATTGAAACATTTCACATCCCGTAATCCTTCCAACTTAGGCTGTGCAACAGGCATCTTGAACAGAGGAAAACCTTTTCATTTCTTAGAGTTCTAGAAAAGTATTCTGTGTACTTTCTTGATCGTTTATTGCAAGTCTCTCAAACTTTGTGATCAAGAAGGAATGTTTAGTATGTAAGCCTCAACAAGTATTAAACTTATGATCCAGCATGATTGGGGAAAAGTTTTCCAGTTAACAACACATTATGTTTGGAAGACAGTTTCTGGATGTGTAGAAAGTTGGTCATAATTACCCCTAAAAACAATGTTATGTGAAAATACTTTCTGCATTTTAGCAGACTTGGGTCTTGGGCTATCTGGGGGACTATAGTATATTAAGCAAAATTCCTGGGCTCTGGCCACTAGCTGCAGGAGGAATTCCCCAGTTATGACAAATGTAAATGTCTCCAAACATTGCCAAATATCCCCTCAGGATATAACCACCCCTAGTTGAGGCACTCTGCTCTAAACACTCATGTTTATAAACATAATTTAATCTTGTTTTGGTGATTCAAGAGGCACATCAGAATCCAACTGTGATTTAGCATAGATACCCATCGGGAGAACAGAGGTAGTTTTAGTGTTCTAATTAGTAGATAACAGAGTTAACAGTAATAACAAGTGATTAACACCAGGCTATTAGATTATAATACCTATGAGGAAAATATGAATCATTTATAACACCTTGTAAGTAAGAAAACTCTAAGCTCAAAGAAGTGATTTGTTCAGGGACATGTTAGGATTTCTTCAGTGGGTTTGGTAAAATTCCTAGGCTCCCCACCGCAATTGTGAAGGGACTGAGGGCATTACTTCTCTGTCTTAACATTGGAGTTCTTTGATCTGAATTTCTTTAACAATTACATGACTTATCAATGATAACGCCACTCATGTTGGCTTAAACTGCTTTTCATTTTTCCCATTGGTATTATCATATTTAGAGCGCTAGAGTGCCATCAGGCCTGAGAAAGGAGCATCTCAAAGCCCAAGGCTCGTGACTCTTTTGGTGCTGTGAGAAAAGCAAAATAATTGGAGTAACAAGATTTCATCAAGATAGGAAACTCTTGAACTTTCCCAATGGGTAAATGTGTCAGGAGACAAATGCCAACCTCAATGCAAAACACATTAGACTATGATTTGGCAGAGATATTGCATTTGACTCAGATATGAAAAGAGGCATACTGTCATTATTTCATTTCACTTAGAACTCAGGATGCAGCCTAAATCTATCCCCCTTATCCTATCTAGGTGTCTAAAACACAGCTACTTCCAAGTGTCTGTATTATGCATCTTCATTGAAATGTGCAAACTCCTGAGTTTGTAACACTCATATCTCAAGTTGTCAATAACACAAGAAAACGTATGCAATGGATTGAATTGTGTCCTTTTAAATGCATGTGCTGAGCACCTTCTCATAATGAGGTAATATCTGGACACAGACTTTCAGAAAGCAATTAGATTTAGACATGGTTGAGAATGTGGGTTCACAAATTGGAACTTGGCACAGAGTCCTATTACTTCCCCTCCATCCTGGGTGGACAATGTGAGAAGGTGGCTGTTTACATGTCAGGAAAAGAGGCTTTACCAGTTCCCAATGATTCTGTCACCATGCCCTTGAAATTCCAGGTTCCAGAACTTTGAGGAGAACATATGACTAATATTTAAAGTTTGTTTTAGCACCCCAGGTGACTAAGAATGCTAACCTCTATGATCACAAATAGAGACTGATGTCAGAAGTACTTTCATAAACAGGTGGTGAATCCCTTGGTAACTCTTTTCCTTGACTCTTTTCACAAAGAGAAGCAATTCAAAGTCTTGCATATTTCCTGCCTCTTCCATTCCTCAAAAACCACTTCCAGCTAATTAACTTCTTCCACACATAAGCATCAATAACCTAAGAAATGAAAGCTCATTCTGCTTTTAGAAGAATTAGCTCCAAAGATAATGTCCTTCCTACAAAACCACTCAAAAATGGGAATCACCAGGGGCTGTCATTCCTTAGAAGGGTTAATATCACCACAGCTCAAAGGGCTCATTTTGTTTGGGAATGTTCAACTGCTCTTTTTTTAATTTTATATGTATGAGTGTATTGCCTGCACATGTGTAAATGCACTGGTGTTGTGCAGCGCCTGTGGAGGTCAGAAGAAGGTGCTGGATCCTCTGGAACTGGAGTTACAGGCAGCCATTAGCTGCCATATGGGTGCTGGGAATCGAACCTCGGGTCCTCTGTAAGAGCAGTTAGTGCTCTCAACTGCTGAGCCATTGCTCCAGCTTCAACAGCTTTTTATACCCAGCTGAACACCCTTCTTCAGAGGTCTCTCCTTATTCACAGTGGACGTCCTTTCTTGAAATCTCTCATTACAGCTGGTGGGGATCTTAGTTACCAAATCTGCATCTAGACTATGAAGGCTTTCCTTGTCATCACTTCAGCTTCCACAAAGACCTCTAACTCCTATTATTTTATACTAGCATTTTTATGTTACATACTCTCTGCCACTCACACTAAATAATTCATATGTATTAAGTTACTAAGTGCAACAGTATTGCTTTAGAAATTTTGCTGTTATCCTCACTTTACAGAGAAGGAAGTCAGGTCTATGAATTTTTAAAAATAATTTATTGAGCATCTCATACAGGCATATAGGCATTAAGGTATTTTGATTAGATCCATGCCCACTCCCTCCCTTCCAACTCCTCCCATGTCTTCCCATCACTTTTTTCTGATAACTTCATGTGCTCTTTCTTCTTTTTTTTATGGGTCTTTTTGCTACTCTAACATTCCCCCCTCTGAATAGGTAATCCTAAAATCTTTTAAGGACTAGACAAGAGTTCCCAAATACTTCAACATTTTTGGCCTGTAGAATGGGGTATGTTGCTAAGAGGCCCAAGGACATTTTATCTTTTAGCCAAGAAACTGGCTACTTTTCTTTAGGGTCATTTTACACTAACTGCCTAACCAAGTCCTACCTCCTATTCTTATCATACCATCCTCTGAAGAGGTTACCCAGCTTGCAGATAAGGAATTAGGACACAGACCACTCTGGCTTCTTCCATGCTGAACAGGGACACAAGGTGAGGCAATTTGGAGTACCCCTTCAGTATCTAAAGGACTCCCAAATTGTATAACTCTTATCTGTAGGGGGAAAAGAGAGTCCTTGACTGGTGACTAGGAGATGTGAAGGAGAAAAAAAAAAGCAAGAGTAATTAGCATTACAAGTTCTAGACAGGGAACTAGAAAAAATTTAGAACAGGGCAATTTTCAAATGTTCATAACAGAGTCCTTGGAATTTCTTGATGAGAGCTTCCAAAAGCATCCCTCTATTAGGTCCCTCCTCATTTTTCTTTTGACTGCCAAGGCTGGACTCCAGTGTGATGGATTCAGGATTTGCTTTCAGGCACTTTGATAGCTGTCAGAGTGGCTAGAATCAGTGTCATTTCCCTCTGAAAGGCTTCTAGATAGGGGGTGAAAACAAATTTGGCCATCATTTTAGAACAATAGCGGGTTGTCTCCCTTAGCAACAGGTGGGCACCACAGTATTGTAGACCAAGATTTGAAGTCTTACATCTGAGCAGCACTTTCTGATCAGAGCAAATCATCAATGAGAAATAATTGTCTAAATAACTTTTTATATGGACTTAAGCCTTATATGAGAAGCATAATCCCTTGAGCTCTTAAAGAAATATACTGATGACTTTACTCTTTGGTTATACTTTTCTTTTGGATGTTTAAGCCCACACAGTTGGCCCAAATAAATAAATTTATATTTACACTTAAGGTTGTTTGAGGCTCTGTTCCTCAGGGGTCACATGGGCTTGGTCATAGCTGGATTCATGTGGAAGCATGGAGGAAATGTTTCCTTTGAGTTGACCCTCCTCTTTGTAGACTGGACACTGGTTCAAGTCCATTTCATGGGGTCTCCATGGCCTCCCTGAACAAGAAGACAGGTGTCTCACCCCAGTTATAAGACATTTTGAGAGAATGTTCCATAGTCCCCTGGAACTTAGTCGACTTTGGAGGGCAAGGGGGAAAAACTGTCCTTTAAGTCCCTCTGACCACATTAGTATAGGCCTCAAACTATGACTGTTAAACATCCAATAAGGTTAGTTTCACCAGTCTGGTGCTTTTAGTTACCATGTGCTATGTAAATAGGGCTTGGATAAAAAACCAAAAGTTCTCAGATAAACCTTGACTAGATATATATTTTGTTCCTTAAACTAGTTGACTAAACTATGACCTTAGAAATTTTAAGATTATGTGTATATTATTTTTGTCTCATCCTTTATACATCATAAGAAACCTACATAGATGTTCATCACTTGCCTAGGCTTTTTCATTTCTTTCTGTCTAGTTTGGAAAATATCACCATTCCCATATCCTTTTAACATCTTTTGCTTTTCATTTTCTTTTTTAAATAATTGCGAGACATAATAACTAATAATTAAATTTATTTGTTAAGGTATAGACCTTATTTTTATGACCTTATTACACAGTAAGTATTCAAGCTAATATTTCAACCCAGGTTGTATGGGCCCAGAGAGCCACAATCATGTGACTGGCTCCTCTTCTTTGTTTCGTAGGTAGTTAAAAAGAGAAGCTGATACTATGGCTTTTCATCCTCCTAATTAAGAAATGCGTAATATTTCTCCAAAACATTGGAAGAAGCAATAATGTGGTTATCACTGAGCCCAGTGGTACAAAACTATAATCTCAACTACTGGGGAGGATAAGGCAGCAGGTTCAAGATGAGCCTGAGATACAAATACTGTCCGAGGCAAGCCTGAGTGACTTAAGAAGACCCTGACTTAAAATAAGAACTGGAAAGAAGGCTGGTGATACAGGTCAGTGGTAGAGCTCTTCGCTAGAATGGGTGAGCCCTAGGTTCAATCCTCAACACAACTAAAATAAGATAAGATTGTTTAAATGTCATTATCACAGGTATAGTCTTGAGATTTCCATGAAGTTGGAGAAATGCATGCTCAAGGTCCACATGTGTCTTGCTCTTTTCCCTCTAGGAACAGATCAGACCCAGACTGCTACAAACGTCATGGGTAAAGCGTGTTGAGTCATCATGCAGTAACCTCAAAGTGAACCACATTTGTTTTCCTCTGAAACCATAATACAGTCCCACTTTTTAGGTCTACATTACTGAATAAATCTTAACCCCTTTCTTTTTCAATAGGAAAGTTATACCTTCCGAACTGTGACTTCTGACTGTTTTAGGTTCTGGAAGGGTTAATATATGTATCTGGTGAGCCATTGAGATGGTTTACCATACTTCAACTTCACAGTAAACCTGTGAAGATAGTTTGATCACTATGCCATTTTTTAATGAATAACTGTAATTTAGAGAGGCAGAGAGGTTGACGCAGGTTCTTCACCAGTGGTAACAAGTTTGAGGCGGCAAGCTTGCCACCCTCTCCCAATGCATAGTACCTTCTTGCGTACCAGTCTGGTGGAGATGGAATTTCCTTCACAGAAATGTTCAAGCCTCTCAAAGATAGAAATTTCATGAGATTTACTCTCTAGGACAACTGAGAGTCTAAATATGACTATCATTAATAGTAATAAAGATTTATTGGATGAAATTGACTGATGTATATTTAGAGTATAAACTGGATCTTTCTTGGAGATTCTGAGCTCCAAAATTATGGAAGTTTGAATAAGCAATGCTCCCCCATAGGTTTGTGTATTTGAACACTTTGTCCGCCGTTGGTGGTGCTGTTTGGGAGGTCACTGAGTCTTTAGGAGGTGTGGCCCTGCAGAAGGGAGTGTATCACTGGGGCAGACATTGAGATTTCACAGTCTGGTCACATTTGCACTGCACTCTCTGCTTCATGCTCTTGCTGACATGCCTACTGCTAGTTACCGACTTCCCTGCCACGGTGGACTCATCCCTCTGAATTGTAAGGCCAGGTAAACTCTTCCTTCTATAAGTAGCCTTGGTCACAGTGGTATTTTATCACCACAACAGAAAAGTAGCTAATACAAAAACGGACCCCAAACTGGAACAATTCTCTGCCTCTCACTAGATAAGTACATGGGACACTGAATCTTTATGCTTTGAGGGTTACCTTATTCAAAAAATATTACAGAATTATATCTACTGTAATTGATAGAATAATTAATCATCTTTCAAACAATTCTTAAACACGGTGTAATACATGTTAATCATGTTTATTTAACTCCTATTGAATTTTCTAATCACAACCAGGCGTAGTGGCACAGACCTTTAATCCCAACTCTCTGGAGGCAGAGGCAGGTGGCACTCTGTGAGACCAAGCCAGCCTGGACTACATAGGAAGTTCTAGGACAGCTGGGGCTACAGAGAGACCCTATCTTAAAACTAAAAAAAAATTTTCTAATTATGACTCAAGTTTCCTAAATTTCTATACTGTGTGTGTGTGTGTGTGTGTGTGGTGTGTCTGTGTCTGTCTGTCTGTGTCTGTGTCTGTGTGTATGAAATTAGACCAAGAACGTTGGTAGCAATGAAAGGCATATAAGCACCCAGGAACATAGTCCAATGGGATTAATATATAAAATTTAGATTTTGTACTTTCGCAGTTTCTAAAACTATGGCCTAGTTAAGTATTCAAATAAGGTCAAGTCCTCATGTGAGAATGGGCCAACTTAATGCAAAATGATGGTGTTCACTTAGCCTCTTTCTTCCCTTTGATTTCACCTTTCTGCTTTTACTCACAATGACCCCTCCACAAACCAAATTCACTGTCCTTGCTTCCACTTTTATTCATCATCCAGCATTCTTCTCAGTAGTGTTTCTATCAATCTCATTACAAACCTATGAAGTGTAATTATAATTCTTCATTGATTCCATAATTATTTTCCAGTGGGAATGATTTTCAGCATGCAAACTATCCAAACTTCTAATTTCGACTGCTGAAATGAAAATCTCATTTTCTTGTTAAAGAAACTATAAATCCCAGCATCACCAGAGTAAAAATGTGATGAAAGAACACCGACTGCCCCTTTACAGAAAGTAAAACCCAGATGATCAAAGGGGAATGCTACAAACTTACAAAGTCCGGACCACTCCAAAGCTTAAGAGGCACAAGTAAAGGAATACTCTCTGCACTGTATGAAACAGGGATAAAATATAGCTGACAGCAGTCAAAAGGCAGAGGCTGGTGGAGCTCTGTGATTCTGTCACACTGAGTACCAGGCAAGCCAGAACTACAGAGTGAGGCCCTGTCTCAACAAAATATAATAATAAATAAATCACCCCATTTTTCCCTCTGGGACCAGGCCCCAGAACCTGCTGCTCTTGCACTCCAGACTAGCCTGGTGAACTAGTTAAAACCCCACCCATTCGATCATCTTCACCCATTGTTCCAAGATCCGGCCTGGAAAGAACTGCTCCAGCTCCAGACCACCCAGTGAACTAGCCAGTCAACCCCACTGCCATGTCCACATTTACAGTCCTAACACAGTGGACCAGCCTGGAATCACCCTTGTCCCTCCAACAAAAAGACAAAAGTGAGAACCTGAAGCACAACTAGCTATTCTGACAGGATCAGAAAACAGCCAAGCTATAATAACAACAAAGGCAGAACAAAACTTCTAATCAACAAAGTCAGGCTAGAATTTCACATTAGAAACACTACCAACAAAAGAAGGCCATGTGCTCAAGTCGCAATGTAAAAGCACAGATAATATGAAAAACCAGGATAATACGTTCCCACTAGGATCTTAATGACTACTAGTCCTATAGAAGTGTTCTACAATGAGAACTACCCAGAGGAACCCCAGAACACAGAACTTGAAAGAGCAATCATAAACATGATCAAATAATTCATGGACTTTAAAAACACATAAACAACCTCAAGGAACTCAAAGAGGTTAGGAATAAGCTGACTGAAGCGCCAGAAAATACAAATGCACAGCTGAATGAAGTGGCAAAGACAGTTCAGGGTTTAAAAAACGAGTTCATACAAGAGAAATGTTGAAGAAAATCGAAGCTGAGCTGAAGACGGTATTGAAAAACTCAATAAGACAATTAGGAAATACAGGAGAAAGTCTTACCAGTAGACTAGATCATATGTAAAACAGAAAATCAAGACTTGAAGGAAAAGATCAAGAATTTGCCTACTCAAGAAAAGAATATAATTTTTTTTTAAACCTAGGACTGGAACAGGCAAGGGCAGTAGAATACCATGAAGGGACCAAATCTATGAATTATAGGCATAGAGGAAGAGAATTTCAGGTCGATGCCATTGACCAGATCTTCAATAAGATTATAGAAGAAAATGTCCTGGAATTAAGGAAATACATACCCATATCCATACAGATACAGGAAGCATACAGAACACAAAATAGACAGGACCAGTAAAGAAATTCCCAACAGCATATCATAGTATAAACACCAAATATACAGAAAAAAAGAGAGTGTACCAAATCTATAAGAGAAAATCAAGTTACTTATAAAGGAAAACCCATCAGAACTATGCCTGACTTCTCATTGTAAACTTTAGAAGCCTGAAGGGCCTGGAGCAAAGTATTCCAAGTTATAAATAACTATAGATGCCAACCCAGACTATTTTACCCAGCAAAACTATCATAGTCAAAGGAGATAGGAAAACCTTCCATGATATAAATAGACTGAAAGAATTAATGTCCACCAAACCAGCCCTGAAGAGAATACTGGAAACAGTATGATGGACCGAAGAAAAAACTAGCCATACCCAAGACGTTATGGAAAGAAGGTACTGTACTAAAACAAAAATAGGACTACAAACATGAACAGAAAATAAAATGACAGTAACCACCACATATCTTTCAATAATAGTTTTAAACATCAATGGCCTCAACTTCTCAGTCAAAAGACACAGGCTAGTAGAATGGATCAAAAAACAAAATCCTTTTTTTTTGTTTTTTACAAGAAACATCTTACCTTTAAGGACAGGCACCACCTTAGAAATGGAAGAAAATACTCTAAAGAAATGGAACTAAGAAAGAAGTAAGCATTGTTATCCCAGCAGCTGAGAAAATAAAATTCAAATGAAAATTAATCAGAAGAGATAATGAAGGTTACTTCATTCTGATCAAGGGAACAATCAAACCAAGGAGACATTCCAATTTTAAACACACCAAACTTTGAAGCACTCAATTTCATAAAAAGAGTGCCACTGAACTTCAAGACACAAATTAACCAAAATTCAAGAATAGTAGATGATTTCAATACCCCACTTTCTCCAATATACAGGTCATATGGATAAAGAATAAGAGAAACATCTGAATTAAATAATATTATACATCAAACCAACCTAACAGATATCTACAGATTATTCTACCTAAGCATCAAGGAATACACATTGTACTCAACAGTCTATGAAAGTTTCTCTAAAATGGACCATATACAGGTCACAAAACAAAACTTTAACAGTACAAAAAACATTTAAATAATTCCATGTATACTAACAGACCACAATGCAATAAAGCTTAACATAAATAAACTATAGTAACTACATGAACTCATGTACATTGAACAACACACTCCTGAATGAATAATAGATTAAAGAAGAAATCAAAAAAGAAATAAAAATATTCCTGGAACTAAAGGAAAATTAAGGCACAGCACATAAAATCCCTGGGACACATTAGGGGCCATCCTAAGAGGGAGGTTTATAGCTCTAAGTGCCTACATTAAAAGTAAGGATGAACACAAATAAATTGCTTAATAATGCAACTCAAGAATCTGGAAAAATAAGAATATACTAAACCCAAACCCAGAAGATGAGGGAAAAAAAATTAAAAATCAGAGCAGAAATCAATGAAATACAAAAAAAAAGAACATAACAAAAAAGAATCAATCAAACAGTTGGTTCTTTGAAAGAATAAATAGCAGACAGACCCTTAACCCACCTAACTAAAGAAAGAAAGAGAAAATCCAAATCAACAAAATCCGAAATGAAAAGGGAAACATTACAACAGACAGAAATAATCCAGAATATTATAAGGGAACACTTTAAAAATCCATTCTCTATTAAATTAGAAAATCTAAATAAATGAAACAATTTCTAGATTCAGGGGAACCACCTAAGTTAAACCAGGAGATCGACAACTTGAACAGACCCACAACAATTAGGGAGACTGAAACAGTAATCAAAGACACACAGTTACAATGCCCAAGTCCAGATGGATCCACAGCATGATTTTGCCAGACTTTCAAAGAACTACAACCAATACTGCTTAAATTATTCAAAATGTTGGAGACAGAGTGAGAACTCCCAAACTCCTTTGACCACAGCAGTATTACTCTAAAACCAAAACCAGGTGAAGACACAACAACAAAAGAAAACTGTAGGCCTATATCCCTAATGAGCATAGATGCAAAACTTTCATCAAAATATTTGCAAACTGTATACAAACACATATCCACCATGATCGATTTGGCTTTATTCCAAAGATACAGTGATGGTTCAATGTATATAAGTTAATGTTAATGAATGTAATAAATCATGTATGTGGACTGAAAGACAAAAATCATATGATCATCTCAACCGATATAGGAAAAGCCTCTGGCAAAAATCAAAGATACCCTCATAATAAAATCCCTAGAAGAAACTGGACTAGAAGGAGCATACCTCAACATAATTAAAGCTATGTGTGACAAACCCAGAGCCAACATCATCTAAATGGAAAAGAACTGGAAGCATTCCCCTTAAAATCAAGAACCAGACAAGGCTGTCCAGTATCTCTATTCCTTTAGAATGCAGAGCTTGAAACTCCAGCTAGATCACTAAGACAAGAGAAGGGAATTAAATGGATACTAATTGGAAAAAACAACATTATCCCTATTTGCAAATGATAGGTTATTATACATGACATCCCAAAACTCCACCAGAAAACTTCTAGCACTTTCATCAGCACTTCAGCAAAATTGTAGGATATCAAATTAATTTATGAAAATCAGTAGCCTTTTTATACACCAATAACAAGCAGTTGGAGAAAGAGGTCATGAAAACAATCCCATTCACAATCACCTCCAAAAATAAAAACAAAATCACTAGGAATAAGCCTAACCAAAGACATTAAAAATTTATACAATGAAATTTTTAAATCTTTAAAGGAAGAGCTCGAGAGCCAGGCATGGTAGCACAAGCTTTAGTCCCAGAAAGGGAGGCAGAAGCAGGCAGACCACCGTGAGATCCAGGTGACCTGTCTCTGGAATGAGTTCCAGGCCAGCTGGAAGCTACAGGGAGACCCTGTCTCAAAATACAAAAAGAGAAAGAAAAGAGAGACAGAGACAGAGAGAGAGACAGAGAGAGAGATTGAAGAAGACACTAGAAGATGGGAAGACCTCCCATGCTCACGGATTGGTAAAATTAATACTGTGAAAATGACCATCCTACCGAAAGTAATTTACAGATTCAATACAATCCCAATCAAAATTCCCATGACATTTTTTCATAGAAATAGAAAAATGTCCTAAAATTCATACCTAACCACAAAAGACCCTAGACAGCCAAAGTAATTCTGAAAAAAAGAGTAATGATGGAAGGGTAAATTACCATACCAGATTTCAAACTATATTACAGAGCTGTAGTCATAAAAAAAAACAGCATGGTATTGACACAAAAACAGATGTGTAGATAATGGAACAAAATAGAATGCCCAAACATGAGTGAACACAACTACAGCCACCTGATATTTGACAAAGATGGCAAAAATACACGGTGAAGGAAAGACATCATCTTCAACAAACAGTGCTGGGGAAACTGGACTGTTTCCTGTAGAAGGATGATATTAGACCCATATCTGTCACTCTGCACACACACACACACACACACACACACACACACACAAATCCAAATGGATCCGTGACCTCAATTCCGTGACCTCAATGTGAACCTGAAATGTGGAAAAACTTTCTAAATAAGACTTCATTGGCTCAGGAATTAAGGCCAATAACTAACAAGTACGCCCCCATTAAGCTCCAAAGTTTCTGTTGAGCAAGGAAAACAACGAACCAAGTGAAAATGAAGCCCACAGAGTGAGAGAGAATCTTTGCCAGCTATACACAGATCTAAACAGAGAGTTCTCAAAAGAAGAAAAAGAATGGCTAAAAAATACCTTTAAAGGTGTTGAATATCCTTTGTACTTTGGGAAATACAAATTAAAACTATTTTAGTATTTCATCTTCCCCAAGTCAGAAATGTTGAGATCAAGAAAATAATCAACAACAAATTCCCGCAAGGGCATGAGGAAAACAGAATCCCCATTCACTGTTGGTGGGATTGCAAACTGGTGCAGCCACTGTGGAAATTAGTGTGAACTCTTAAAAAACTAAAAACAAGTCTACCATATATATGATCCAGATATACTACTCTTTGGCATATACCCAAAAGACTTGATAGTCTACTGTTTCATACTGATCTCCTCTGAGCTGACACCTTCCATCAACAGGGTGTTTTGAAAGATCAAACATTCCATCCTGCTCTTTAAGCTCAAGAAGTAAACAACAGAATGGCTTCAGGAAGTCCATGGAATTGTCCGGGCTCACTAGACCCTTCCCTCCCCAAGACTGTGGAGATACACTCTCAGAAGAGCTGCCAGGAGGAGGCAGAAACCAGATTTTGAGAGCCGCCACCCATGCTGGGGAGGGCTGTTGGTGATACAGCTGTCTGAGCTACTTCCACTCCTGTAAGTAGCCCCCATGCATACTCCTGTAATTAACTCCAAAAAAATACATTGATCCAAAAAGCTGGACTTTGGTGCTACCCTTATTTAGTCTGTTTCTTGTTCCCTATCTGGGGTGAGTAGAAGTTTGCTCATGTCTCCCCAGGAATAGTGTCACACAAAACCTACTACTACGGAGATACTTGCTCAATCAGTTTAATTACTGCTCTTTTCACAATAGCTAGGAAATGGAAAACAACCTAAATGGCCCCCAACTGATGAATGGATAATGAAACTGTGGTACATTTACACAATGGAGATCTGTTCAACAGTAAAGAAAAATGAAATTTGCAGGCAAATGGATGGAACAAGAGACTATTATACTAAGTGAGGTAATCCAGACTCAGAAAAATAAGCTATGCATGTTCTCTCTTCATCTGTGGACTGTAGCTCCAAACCCTCAGATGTCAGTATATGTCCTGATGTAACCACAAGAGCCAGGAAAATGGAAAGGAACTACAGGGGGAAAGGGGAAGAAGGAGCTCAAGAGAAGGGGATAATAGGAGACAGGTGTTATCAAGGGGGAAGTGGAGGGTACTTTAACTGGAGGAAGGATGGAGGGCTATGCAGGGGAAGAAAGCAGAAAGAATAATAAATAATGCTCAGGTGGTTTGAAAATCCAAAGGGAAATGTAGTATTTAATAAGCCTACTGAAAAATACAACACATATAATGTTGAGTGTATACCTAAAGGCTATATTTAACAAAAATTACAGTGCCAGTCAAGAGAAACCTCCCTTTGGTCAGGGTAGTCCAAGAGACTTCCAAAATCATACAAGCTATTGCCACTGCCCTTGATTGCCTACCAGAACTTGAAGATAAACCCTATTGCTGAAGACAGGGCATCTCTAGATATAGGACTTGGAGCAATGGAACTAGAATTGACCTAGAATCCTCCTCCCTGAAGGGTACCTCACTGAAGATACTGTGCAAGCTGCAAAGAGAGAAAACCAATCAATGGTCCTACCCAGCTATAAAACCTATGAACCACAACAATGCTCAGCCCAGAAAATAATCTTTGTTGGTGCAGTAGTGGCATTTTTATCTTGGGGATTAATAAACAGCCATGTAATTGGATTTATGGCCCACTCAATGAGAGGGAACTCATGTGTGGTACTATAAACAGAACTAAGTATACATTGCTGGAGAGGTCATAAATCCTAGAGATGAACCTATTTCTGTCCCTTCCCTAGCCAGTGTTATTTCTTACTATATACTAAATATGTTTCCTTATATTTACAAATAAGTGTAACTCTACTCATCAGAGAAGCTTCTTTTTGCAGCACATAGAGACTATTACAAAGTTCCTCAACTGGTCAGATGCAAAGAATACATGACTGTGTGTTGTCCAACCCTAAGAGATACATCTATAATGCAATCTCTACACCTAAGCCTCAGGAAACATCATGGAAAAAGAGGTGGAAAGAATATAAGAGCCCAAGGGACAAGACACCTATTGATAGTTAATGCATTCTAGGGATGATAGCAAAGCTACACCAATGAAATCTCCACAGTATGGTAGTCTAACAAGATCTGCATAACAACAACAACAACAAAAAAACAGATGACTGCCAAAGTGGATGGGGAAATTCCACAGGGTCCCACTGCAAGATGAAGAGCTACAAGCAATCAATGGATGCTGAGGGAAGAAGAAGAAGCAGTTTCCTGCAGGGACTAGCTCCCTGAGCAGTTTCTTCTTCCAAGTGACAGCCCAAAACACATGGACACACAAGCACCACTAAATGATTCAGTGATATATATATATATATATATATGTGTGTGTGTGTGTGTGTGTGCGTGCGTGCGTGTCTTTATAAATGTATGTATATGTAACAATAGTTAAAGAAAAAGATGAGAAGTTGAGAGTTGGTGGGCATGGAAGGAGCTGGAGGGGGACTGGGAGGGATTGAAATAATGCAAATACAGTACTCATGTATGAAATTCCCTAAAATAAAAATAAATTAATTAAAATAAATGCATAAATAAAAAGAAAATAAATTTTATAACTGACCTTGTTAAAGAGAGTATGCTTATGGAAACCTACAAAACTATTTTGCTTATGAATACTTTAAAAATTCATAAATAAAATGTTAAAAGTAGATCCCAAAAGTACATTTTAAAAATAGTAGTACATCCCAAAAAAATTACATTTATTTAAGACATATGAGACATCCTATAAGTATAATTTACCATATTGATAGTTTCAAGTGAAAAGAATCATAAAATTATCATTATTGCTAAAACATTGCAACAAAATTCTACATCTATTTTATACCTCTAGTATATGGAGCTACTTCTGTACAGTAAGAAATCACTAGGTGCCTTCACACTAAGGCAGGAATAAGGCTATGCTCTACTCTAGGGTTATAGATAGCTGCCCTGGAGACATGAATCAAATCATCTGAAAAATGAACATTTTAAAAGCATATGAACTGGGGAGTTAGGAAGAAGGTTATCTCTATTTTGCAGACCTATGACAATGAAATTTCCAATCCCAAAGACTAATGGGAAAACTCACACAAATATTAAGTACATGTAATAACGTACCAGGATATGAAAACTGTATATGAAAGTAAGGGCTGGATGGGCAGCTCTTGCAGAATATCAAAGGCTGGTTCCCAACACCCACATGGGCAGCTCACAAACCACCTGTAATCCAGCTCCAGGGGATCTGATGCCCTCTTCTGGCCTCCATTGGGCAACTGCCCTCATATGAATATACACATACACACACACACACACACACACACACACACACACATGCACACCTTTTTAAAAATAAATAAATAATATACAAATGTAAAAGTCTTCATAAGTACACATTTATGACAAATTAGAGAAATAATGGCAAAATGAAGATAGATAAAAACATTAAAGAAGCAAATATACATGAAAGACAGAAACAGAAATATAGAAGTAGAGCAAACACAATGCTATGATCTCTCTGGATAACCTGGCTTCATCAGTGCACCAATTCTTCCAAAGTTAGAGGACCAACTTAATGCATGCTCAAAAATACACCAAAAATCATTATTCTTTTGCCACTTATGAGTTATCTCTAAAATGCATGCACAAAAACCATTTCAAATATTGTCAGGAAGGGGGTGGGGATGTTGCTCAGTTGGTACTTACCTAGCATTCATGAGACCCTGGTTCAATGCTCAGCACCACATAAACTGGTCATTGTTGTGCACACCTGTAATCTGAGCATTTCAGAGATGGAGACAACAGGACAGATGTTCAAGATCAACTTTAACTACACAGGGAGTCCAAGTCTCATCTAGAGACCCTGTCTCAAACAAACAAAACAAAAAAACTTGAAAATCAATAGACAGAAAACTCCTCCTTGAAGAATAGATTATTACTACTAGATATTAAAATTAAAAAGAATAATAGTTAAATCAGTATGGTATGGGCATATCAGTAGGCAGACAAATCAATGAGAAAGGAAGATTACAAGTTGAAAATTCAACCTCCTTTAATAATAATAAAGTACTCAGTACAAATGAAACATACCAAAATAGACAAAAATGATTTATAAGGGCTTCTGCTAGTTGATCTTTTAATCATTCAAGCATAAAAAAGAATGACACTGATGGCTATGCTCATAGAGATATATAAAGAACAACGGGAATCTGGGGACAGATCTTGTCAGAAGAACACTAAATACACTCAGAAGAAATTATAGAAGAAGACTGCCATTTCCAACCTAAATGCAGTCATTGTTGTGACAAGTTCCATTAGTGAGTGCTAAAATCTCTATGTAAATGTGACAAGGAACATGATGCTCACATGTTCCCCTTGTATCATCTCACATTTTACTGAATCATTACAAAGGAAAAAGTACATCCTTCCATTGGAAAACTCGGGTAGATGCAATCTTTACCAAGAAATCAAAGTTAGTATCCTCAACAATTAGATAGCGATGCCCCAATTAACCTGGCACACACCCCATTTTCACCTGTTCTTACTGACAGTCCTTTCTTTCTTTGTCAGAGGAGTTGCAAGAATAATAAACTCTGATGTCACTCTCTTAATAGTATGTCTCCTAATATTATAAAGTCAGATTGTACAAATTTACCTCTATAGTATTTTTGCCAAAACGTTTAAACCTATTTAATCAGGGGGGAAAAAATCAGACAAGACCAAATTATGGTACATTAAATAAAACAACTATTTTATGACATTTTTAAAAGTGTCAGTATTGCCAGGTGTGGTGGCGCACGCCTTTAATCCCAGCACTGGAGAGGCAGAGGCAGGCAGATCTCTGAGCTCAAGGACAGCCTGATCTACATAGTGAGTTCCACGGCAGCTGGGGCTACAAGGAGACCCTCTCTCAAAAAGACCAAAAAAAAAAAAAGTGTCAGTATTATTAAAGAAAAAACTCTTTCAGTGTACTAGTCATTTTAGGAAAAAAAATGATGTATTTTGAGAGCATATATCTGGGTCTAATTGTTACATCCAGTCTGATCATTTGTGTGGACCACTGTATTTCACATAATTATCAAAATGTTTAGGATTAAATCTGAATTTTCTACATGATCGCCTTATTTTTATTCCTCTTTTTCTACTGGTTTATAGATTAACTGAATAATTTTTTTCAAATTACACTTTGTTCTTCTACCGTTCTTAATGGATGCATGTTCTGTTAACATGTTGTTGATGTACAGTTTATAACACGCATATCTATAACATCACACAATGTTGTTAATGACAGTACTGCTTCATCTATAACATATACTCCTTCTATCTCTCTCCTATTCCACATTCTATTGCTACTATTCTTAAATTATTACTTTTCATTGAAATTGGCAAGGACATTTCAAAAAATGAAAAAGATCAGAGGAGATACTTTGTATTTTCTCTTATATTTACTATTTCGACTGTTATTTCTTTATAAAAATGTTTCTACTTGGTGCCATTTTCCTTTAGCCTAGGAGAACTTTCTCTAATACTTCTTATGGTGCAAGATCATTGGCAAGGAGTTTTTTTCAACTGTAGTTTTATTGAAATAAAAATGGTTTTTTAAAGCAACATTTTAAAGAATACAGAATTTTATTTTGACAGTCTTGTCCTGACATTTTAAAACTGTGTACTATGTCATCTGGCTTGCAAATTTTTCATAAGAACTCTAAAATCATTGCTATCTTTGACCCTACACACAGTGATTCTCAATATGGGGCAATTTTCTCCCCAAGGAACATTGACTATATCTGCAAACATCTTGATTACCATGGGGTGGGGGGCAGGGGGTATTTACTACCATCTACTGGGCAAGGGCCAAGAATGTACCCAAACAGCCTTTAAAATTCACAACAGTTCCACAACAAAGAACTATCTGTCCAGTTGCTCATACTGCTGAAGCAATATAGAAAGCCTGTCCATTTTAATGAGGATGATTTTAACATTTTTGTCATCACTTCTGTATTTTACTATGTATGAACTTTGTGTATCCTTCTTAGGACTCACTGAACTCCTTGGATTTGAGCTTTATATTTTTCATCAAATTGTTTTAACCGCTATTTTAGGATTCTTCTTTGTGAGTGGATGAACAGAGAAAGACTACTCACTGGGCACTGTTATAGTTAGATAGGGATACGCCGTGGTGTGCACAGTTTGGTCACAATATATAATAGTATACTGTACATCCAAAATATCTAGAAGAGAGGATTTCAGATGTTTTCACCACAAAGAAATAATAAATGTTTGAAGAGATAAACATTATATAATGTTTACACATGTAAAATAATGCATCATATCTCATTATTATGTACGAATTTTGTTTTATGGATCTGTTGAAAATAAATTTAAAAATAAAAACCGAAAAAACTAAATAGATGTCAACATACACATATATTCTTAAAGATTCTTAATTTTGAGTTCTGTTACCCTACTCCTCTGGGTCATGTGTATGTGTGATCGTGTGTGTATGTGTATATATGTCTTTAATCTCCCCAATTTTTCCCATAGTGCAGGGGTCTAAACCCAGGTCCTTCCACAAAATAGGCATGCATTCTACCATTGAATTGTACAGCCATCCCCTTCTTCATTTTTTTAAAAAAAAATTTTTTTTGGTTGAAATTTTCATACAATGTATTTTGATCATATTGAAGTCCTCTCCACCCCCACATTTCTGCCCCCCAACTTCACGTCCTCTATTATTGCTTGTTTTTTTTATTTTAATGCCTATTGAGTCTAATATGTGCTCCAACATGCTTTTAGGTATGGATCGATCCCTTGGAGTCTGGACAGCCTATCAAGTGACACACCAGCCAGGAGAACTGACTCTCCCTCTTTTGGGCAAAATATGTTCACTGGTTCAATAACGGCAATGAATGTTAGGAAAGTAATTAAGCAATTAGATTTAAGGCCAATTCACAAAATGGAGTCCATACCTGACACTGTTATCAGGGCCAAGAACCTGTGGCTAGTTAGGTCATAGGCCATATGGGAGAAGCTCCGCTTTCATCAATATATATTAATTACACACAGCGGGGGGTTTCATGAGGACATTTTCCATTAGAGCATGCACTTGGTTGTATTTGTTCCTCGTTACTGTCTCTTTTCCCCCTTCCCACTCCCACTTGGTCATTTTTCTCTTCCCAAATAGTTCCTTTTCTACTTTCATGTTTTTTTTTTTTAGTATACAAATATTCTTTTACTACTGCACATGAACTCTGAATATTGATTAGATATCTTCGATTAAAATTAACATCAAAATTGAGATGGGTTATAAACATATACACAGGATTTTGAAGACAATATACTAAAAATCATTGCAAAATGTGTCATTGATGATTACTTATATTTCTCATAAATTGAAATTATGGCTTGTATGATCGGGTAACTAAAACTCATTATTT
>NW_008356046.1:526616-572680 GCF_000622305.1 Nannospalax galili
TGGCCAGATTCATTTTGTCTTCAGGCGTTCTGTGGTGGCCCAATTCCAATGTGGGTCAGAAGCTTTCAGACTTTCTCCTTAGGTCTGGAATCTTCTAAGAATGATTTTGGCCTCAGGAACTTGGGTGTTGGACTGACCTGTGAGGATAGGAGAGCAGGCCAGGAGAGTTAGCTTGTGGTGCAGGTCCAGGGAAGCAGAGAGAGGTGAAGGCAGGGCCGGGTCCAGAGGGAGTGCTCCTGTGGCCCAAGGAAGGCACCAACCCGGTCCTGGTGGAAAGGATCAGGAAGCAGCACTGGCTCCCCAGGTGTCTGGGGCCCCAAGACTAGGAATGGCACAGGGCCCAAGCTAGGAGTAGAGAACAGCGGGGGAGATGGAAGGGCGAATGAGGTCAGGGGAGTCAAGGCCCGGAGGGCTCCGCGATAGACCCACCCCAAGAGGCCTGAGGATAGGAGAGCAGGCCAGGAGAGTTAGCCGGTGGTGCAGGTCCAGGGAAGCAGAGAGAGGTGAGGGCGGGCTGGGTCCAGAGGCAGTGCTCCTGGGGCCCAAGGAAGGCACCAAGCCGGTCCGGGTGAAAAGGATCAGGAAGCAGCACTGGCTCCCCAGGTGTCTGGGGACCCAAGACTAGGAATGGTGCACGGCCCAAGCTAGGAGTAGAGAATAGCGTGGGAGATGGAAGGGTGAACGCAGCTTGGGGAGTTAAGGCGTGGAGGGCTGCGCGATAGAATTACCCCAAGAGAGGCCTGGGGGCAGGAGAGCAGGCCAAGAGAGTTAGCCGGTGGTGCAAGTCCAGGGAAGCAGGGAGAGGTGAGGGCGGGGCCAGGTCCTGAAGCAGTGCTCCTGGAGCCCAAGGAAGGCACCAAGCTGGCCTGGGCAAAAGGATCAGGAAGCAGCACCGGTTCCCCAGGTGTCTGGGGACCCAAGACCAGGAATGGCACTGGGCCCAAACCAGGAGCAGAGAACATCGGGGGAGATGGAAGGGCGAATGAGGCCAGGGGAGTCATGGCGCTGAGGCTACTTTCATGTTTTCAAAAAAGTTTAGATCCAGGTGTGGCAGTGCACACCTTTAGTCCCAGCACTTGGGTGGCAGAGGCCGGAGTTCTGTGTGAATTAGACCAGGCCAACCTGGTCTACATAACAAGTTTGAGAGTCTCTGGGGCTTCATAGTGAACCTCCATCAAAAGAAAGAGAGATAAAGAAAGAGAGAGAGAAAAAACCCTTTAACTCCACATGTAAGAAAAAACATGGCTTTCTGGTTTAACATAGTGATCTCCAATTCCAGCCTTCTTACTAATGACATAATTTCATTCTTCATTATTATTAAATAAAACCCTGTTGTCTATATAGACCATGTTTTCTTTATTCATTCATCTGATTATGGGTAGTAATCTGATTCTATAATTTAGCTATTAAAATTATGTTGTAATAAACATAGGTGTATTAGCTACTTCTCTGTTGCTGTGACAAAACATAATGACCAAAGGCAACTTATTAAAGGAAGAATTTATTTGGCTTTTGGTTCCAGAGAGAGAAGAGTCCATCATGGAGAGGCAGAGCATTGCCAGAGACAACCAGAGCAGAAAGCTGAGAGCTCAGGTCTCCAATAGCAAACAGGAAGCAAAGAAAATAAGATGGAAGTGGGACCAAGCTATGAACTCTCAAAGCCACAGTGACACACTTCCTCCAGAAGGCCACACCTCCTAAACCTCCCCAAACAGCACCACCAACTTGGGCCAAGTGTGGTTCAAATATGTGAGCATTATGGGTTACCATAATAGGTATGAAGATATTTCTTTTTTCAATTTTATTTATTGTTTTTATTTTATGTATACGAGTGTATTGCCTGCATGTATGTGAGTGCACCTGTGTTGTCCAATGCCACAGAGGTCAGAAGAGGGCGTCAGAGTCCCCTGGAACTGGAGTTAAAGACAGTTCGTAGGCACCATGTGAGTGTTGGGAATCGAACCCGGGTCCTCTGCTAAAGCAGTCAATGCTCTTAACTGCTGAGCCATCTCTCCTGCCCCTATATGAAGATATTTCGACTGCATGCTGATTTGAGGATATATCTGGGTCATTTCGGTTTTGTGTTTTGTGTGTGTGTGTGTGTGTGTGTTATGTGTACATATTTGTGTTGGTATGTGCAGGTGCAGATGTATTATGGACATAAATATGCATGGGTGTGCATAAGTGTGGAGGCTAGAGGTCAATATCAGATGTCTCCACCTTATTTTTTGAGGCAGAGCCTCTCACTGAACCTAGAGCTCATCAATTCACCCAGGTTGGCTGGTCATTGAGCTCCAGGGATCCGCCTGTCTCTGTCCACCCAGCTGTGGGGTTACAGACATGCACTACCATGTCCAGCTTGTTATCTGAACTCAAGTACTTCCATTTTCACAGCAGGGGGTTTATCAACTGAGCCAACTCCCTAGCCTCACCACCCAGGTCTATTTCTAATGAACAGTTTTCTCAGGCTACCCATCACATTTTCTAGTTTCTTAGTATCTAATAGTCATTGTAAATTGAACTATGAATGTTCTATTGTAGAGGCTCTGCGATTTGTTATAGCCTTTTGTGCTGGATAGCTTTAGTGTCAACTTGACACACCTGGGTTGAGGGTGCCTCAATCAGGGAATTGCCTCTATTGGACTGGCCTGTGGCCATGTCTGAGGGGCATCTTCTTGATGAATGATGTGGGAGGGCCCAGCCCACTGTGGGTGGTGCCACCCCTGGGCAGGTGGGCCTGTGTTGCACAAGAAAGCAGGCTGAGCAGGGGCCAGGGGAGCAAGCCAGTAAGCAGCGTTCCTCCATGGCCTGTGCTCCAGCTCCTGCCTCCAGGTTTCTGCTCTGAGTTCCTACCTTGGGCTCCCGGATGAACTGTGACCTGGGATATGTAAGCTAAATAAACCCTTTCCTCCCCAAGTTGGTAGTGTTCAGAGTATTTTGTCACAGCAATGAAGAAACAAACTAAGACACCTTTAAAGAAATTGGGGCTTTATCTTAGTAAGCTATTAAGTGACTGCATGTCAACTGAATCCCTTTAATCTCTCTGTGAGCTTTATCTGAGTGGTATAGGGGAGGCTTTATCCCAGGATGTTGAGCAGCATTGGAAAGTTACAAACAATCTGAGCTCTCTACTGAATGTCCAGGTGAATCAATTCTACTCTGAGCAGTTAAAAAGTGAAATTCCCACTTTATGAATTGAATGGTCTCCTAATTTCTCATCAGATAGTTATGTGGACATTTTTCCTCATTGGAAAAGCCTCATTGGAGCTAGAGAAGTGACTCAGGGGTTAAGGGCACTGACTGATCTCGAAGAGGACCTGGGTTCGGCTCCCAGAACCCACATGGTGGCTAACAACTGTCCATAACTCCAGTTCCAGGGGATCAACACCCTCTTCTGGCCTCTATGGGCGTTTCACACACAGGTACACTTACATACATGCAGGCAAAACACTCATACACAAAATATAAAAATAAATAACTATTTTAAAGAAAAGCCTTATTGTGTACTTCTAGAGTTCTTTGAGCAACTCCTTCCTTTCTGCAGCTCCCGTTGACTTCCAGCTCATCATCCAAAGCTGCGCCACCCACGCCCACTACTCAGCAAGTCTGCCAGGCTCTATTCTGGTTACCCTCCCTGTGCCTCACTCAGGACAGAAGCTGCCTCCAGACAGAAATCTGGGGTACTGATGGGCTCACTTTATCTAATTCTCTTCTCTTTGCAATCATACCCCTGTGTGACCTTCAGTGTAGTGTCTGAAAGGTGTTGTTGAGGTGAGATGATTCCTCTTTTTAACCCACCATGGCTGGCTATGCCATGTAGTTAGGAATCAAATGCCACAAGGGCTGCAATTTGTTTTCAAATGGTTTAGATAAATAGTTATTGAGATTAAAGGAAAAAGAAAACAAAATGACAAAATGTTTAAAGGCAGTAAACATAGAGGGTAGGGTGTTCTTTGTGTCATTTAGACAACTATTTTAAAGGCTTGAAATTCTCCCAAATACAAAGTTCAAAAAGACGTTAGTCTCTTAGCCCCTATCACCATGTTCTGAAATTTTCACGTAAACTATTTTAGGATTTTCTGTGTATAACATTGGTAGTTTCATATAGAGAAAAATATCTGAAAATGCAATTGTGATTATCCTCATAACCCTCAGAACCTCACCCGCCGTGCACAGTAGCAGAGATGCCTTATACCCAGGCTATTCCACCTCCCTAGCAAAGCTCCAGTTCTATGTGAACTGGAGCATGCGGCCATATCCCCACCTGTGACTGTGTGGGCCAAGGCAGGGAAGCATAAACCAGATTTCTGGGTTTTAACTCTTCCACATCGTTCATCCTTCTACAAGGCAAGGATTACAACTCCCAGGAAACAAAAGAATAATAAAATAAATTTGTTGAGGAGATTTGCATTGAATTCCATAAAGTTAAAGCATTTATGAATAACACACTGACGGCTTTTAAAAAAATAAAGCAAAATAAAAAAGGACTAGAGTCCACAGTGAGACTAATGAACTCATGTATGCATGCCAGAAAGCCCAGATGTCAGAAGCACTGCAAAGGCAAAGCACAAAAAACATCTGTTTTGCACAATAAGGATGCCTTAAGGAAAATCACTACACATGAGCATCCTGGAATCTCAGTCCGACAGCTGGCTGCATCACCAGAAACCGGAGGAGGGAGTTCGTACTGCAGTGAGAAGATGGATGCAAGTCAGGATGCGCAGAATAAGCGGCTCCACGTTCTTCATCTATATCTCCAGCTCGCTTTCTCTCTCTCTCTCTCTCTCTCTCTCTCTCTCTCTCTCTCTCATTTTGAGAAAGGGTCTCACTATATAGCCCTAGCTGGTCTAGAACTTGCTATGAGACAAGGCTAGCCTCAAATTCAGAAAGATCTGTCTGCCTCTGCCTCCTGAGCACTGGAATTAAAGGCATGTTCCACCATGCCCAGTCAATTTTTTTCTTTTAAACAACTTCCATTACAAATAAAAGCCTGAGAGTTGAATGTCCCCCAAGTTCCTTTTAGTCTCATCCTAGACTGCTCACTTTTCCAGTCTTGAAGTTTTCATTGCATGCCGCTTTCCAGTCATATCACCCAATTGTCCTCTACTGTTCTCTTTCCTTGCACTTCATAAGCTGATGTCTGCCTATGCTTTACTGGAACTTCTGTTCCCTGTGCTATGGAGGCTTACAACTGTCTGTAACTCTAACTCCAGAGAATATGATGCCCTCTTCTGGCCTTTGTGGGCACTTCATGCATAGGTGCACTTACTTACAGTCAAGTAAAATACTCATATACATAAAATAAAAATAAATAAATCTGGGGACAATGCCTGGAACAGAAGCGTTCCAGGAAAGGCAAGGGTTGTGCAGTTTGCTCATGGTGAGCCTGGAATGGAGGAAGCCTCTCAGACCCTGTTGGGTTAGATTCTTCATGAACTCAATCTCTGTACCTTACAACTAAGAGTTTCTTAAAATCCTCTGTCTAAGAAAGAGTAGAAAAATGAAGACTTAATGTACAATGCTATTCATGATGCTTTCCTAAAACTTTAAGATTATACTAAAATGCATCAAATTAAAGTGTTTTAAATATGAAAACTGTTATACTTCCTGAAACTTTTTTTAACAATATTTAATGAGGACTGAAGAGATGGCTCAGCAGTAAAGAGCACTGGATGCTCTTCCAGAGGACCCAGATTCAATTCATAGCACCCACATGGCAACTAACAACCATCCATAACAGGGATCCAACGCCCTCTTCTGACCTCCACAGGCATTGCACACATGAGTGCATTTACATACACACAGGGAATACACTCACACAAAAAAATAAAAATAAATAAATAAATAAATAAATAAATAAAAAGAGCACTGGATGCTCTTCCAGAGGACCCAGATTCAATTCATAGCACCCACATGGCAACTAACAACCATCCATAACAGGGATCCAACGCCCTCTTCTGACCTCCACAGGCATTGCACACATGAGTGCATTTACATACACACAGGGAATACACTCACACAAAAAAATAAAAATAAATAAATAAATAAATAAATAAATAAAATTTTAGTATCAAATGACTATACTATCAGCATTTAGAAGGTAGAAGGAAAATCAGGAATCAAGTCAATTAAACTTAAGGGTTTTTACAATGCCAGACAGGAGATACCTTCCTTTGAGTTACTGGTCAGAGTGGCCCAAAAGATGCCCAGACAGTAACCCAGCATAGAACTAGGAAAATGAACAGCAGACCCCAATCTTATCTAAAGGAATACTGACAACTGATTGCTGCTAGATGAGGAAGAGCTGACCCTCCTGAGGAAAAGACCTCTAGATAGGCTGACTAGATTCAGCCTATGGACAAGCACTGGGAAATGGACAAGCACTGGACAAGCACTGGGAAATGGCTGGGGGTGTCAACAATACAGTGGGCAGTAACAGGGTGACAGAGTATGTGGGATTCAGTGCGAGGGGGCGGTTATGGGAGGGTGCCATTTGGGAAGTGGATATATAGATTAATAAAATTGTTTGGCATATTCCGTATGATATATACACACACAAAAATCAATAAATAAAAAAATGACATATTTGAAAAAAAACTTAAGGGTTTTTAAATTGTTATCAGGAAGAGACATTAGTCAATGGATACAGAGTTAGAATTAGATAAGAGGAATAGTTCTGATTCTATTGACCATACTTAACAATGATGAATATTTCAAGAAGGCTATAAGGGGGGATTTGCATCAGGATTTGTATACTGACAAAACAATGAGTGTTTGAGGTGATATTGTGCTAGTCATTATGTTAATTTGAGTATCACATGATCCATACCACACTCTACCACACACATGTGCGATTATTATGTGTGCAGTTATTAAAAATGTTTAGCAGGTCTCAGTGTCGTCACCCCCCGTTACAGCCACGGCAGAGTTTTCATATCCCATTGCTCTGTGCAGGGAGAGTATAGCCAGTCAGCCTCAAAATATATAGCACTAGAGAGTATCAGTCAAATTATGCCTAAGGAATCAAAAGGCACTTTTGTCTTTCAGGAAATCAAAGCTATTTACCCTGACCCATTGCTGTACTGTATTCAGTTCCTTATTTTTGTTTACAAGTGTCACACTGTCAAGTCAAAAATTTAAGCAACAAAAATCTCAAGCCACCTTGTTTAACATGTTAGCACTATGCTAGAAAATGGAAGCTGATCAAAGCACAGGGGATTCAAAGGCGTTTTGAAAGTCCAGGGTCCTAATACTGACCTTTGCCATAATGACAGCTCTTTGTTCAAGCCAGAATAATTGATGCTTCATTCTCTTCTGAACAATAGTGTGATATCTAATATGAAACACTATCAGGAAATCAGTGTAGTTGAATACTCCATAGTTTAAATATTTCCATTTGAAAGCATGTTGTCCTTATATACTTTCTATCAATGACACAAACTCTCATCGACCAAAAATGTTAGGTGCTAGAGTGTACAGAGTGTGGAAGGCTAACTGAAGCAAGCTGTGAGTATGTCGTTATCACCCTGGGATGAGGTTTCTCAGTAACGCAGCTGTTTGGAGATTACCCATGCTTCTGTAAGTGACCCCAATAAACTTTGGTTTACCAAAAAGAAATCACAACATTTGATTCAATTCAATTCTTGGCACATATAATTTAAGCTATTTTTAAGATGTATTTTTTTCTGATTTGCTCCCTTCACCATCTCCCAACCTCCATGAAATCATAAAAAGGAACCTCCCTATTTTTATAGAAGCATTTACATATGATTTTGAACAGGAAGTCCACAAAATCTTTTTTCATTAGTGTAAGAAACAAGGAAGGACTTTCAGCCTAGAAACATCAGGCACCATTGCTTTCTGGATACTATGAAAATGCTGCATCTCTTGATGTCAAGGAATCCAGTGTGCCTATCTACATATGAACATCAATGACTGTGGGATGCCTCAGCAGACCCTGGCAGACCCCAGATAGTGACTGTCTTTGTAAATGGCCAGCATGAGAGTCGGCACAAGGTAAATATAAATGATGGACCTTTTGTAACTAACGCAGTCTAAGACGACTTTTAAAACTTTACCAGTGAGCATGTCTTTATTGTGAGAACAATTTTCAAAGAACCTGTGAAAAGTAGAGATGATTTACTTTTAGTTATGTCAAATTGCATCATAGGTTTCATTCCTGGGTATGTGTGTGTGTGTGAGAGAGAGAGAGAGAGAGAGAGAGAGAGAGAGAGAGACAGTCAGGAGGATAGCTCAGTCAGTCAGGAGGATTTGGAGGATAGGTTGGTCAGGAGGGTCTTGGAGGACAGCTCAGTTGCAAAGTGCTTGTTATGCAAGCATGAGGACCTGTGTTTCATCCCAAGGACTCACATAAAAAAAATAAATAAAAAAAAAAAACTGGTCATGGTGACACATGTTGGCATGGAGGAGACAGGATCCTTGGGGGTCATGGGTCAGTCACCCTAGCCTAGTCAGGAAGCTCCAGGCCACAATGAGAGACCCTGTCTCAAAAATCAAGGTGGATAGCTCCTGAGAAATGATGCTTGTTATCTCCAGATGAGGACAGTAGGCTACGCACCTCCAGGAGGATGAATCTGACTGCCACATGCATATGGGAACAGAGAGAGAGAGAGAGACAGAGAGAGACAGAGAGAGAGACAGAGACAGACTGCATATTTTATGTTTCTACATGGCAACAAATATACATGGCACAATAAAAGTGTTCAGATGCAAGTCTAAATTTCTGTTGGCTATCAGAGCAGAAAATCTTCTGAAAGATAAAGCTGTATTGAATGAGAACTATTCATACAAAAATACACACAAAAGTTTCAAAGGTCATATTTTCATCTGCTCTCCATATAGACATGCCTTTCAGTTTCTACCTAAGAAATCTGTTATATATGAAGCTTATATGTATCTGATTGAAACAAAACATAAATAAGGTAATTACAGCATCATTCATAGGCAAAGAAAGTTATTTAAGTATTGAACTATGTCTCAGCAAATTGCCTTATCTTTGAGTTTTCCACGATTTCTAATTACAAAAGTATTATTCAGCCCCTATGTATCAGAGATGCTATAAATAAAGACCAATATCTTTGGCTTTTCTCGTTCCTAATCTCAACAGAAAGGAGAAGCTACGAAAAGAACAAGATACAAGTAAACGTCAAGAGCAGCTGCAGTGAGGGACTGTTCAAGTTCAGGACTTTTCTTCTGTTTCTTTTCCTTTAAGTCTCATCACTGTGTCCTACGTAGCCCCATACATTTCCAAACAAGACACACAACTTCCTACAACTTCTGGCCTCCAGGATGGACATCACACTTCTATAAACGAAAATGCAAAATAAAAAATTAGAGGGAAACTCTGATTTGGGTCAGCTTGCATCATATCTACCTATTCCCAAGCCAAGGCCAGAAGTGGCAGTGAGAAGGTATGATAGCCATCCCAATCTAGAGTAGTTGCCTGTTCCTTACTCAGTCACATGGCAAAGAAGAAAGTTTCCCATAATGAGGTGGCAGTGTCCACAGAACCATGTCGTGGAAGACGCCTAACAAGAAGGGACACTTTCCTAACAAGAAAGACAGTGTTTGCAGCAGAGGCTGGAAGGTATACCGGAAGACCCGCTAACATAGTTAAAGAGACAGATACATTCCCCCCAATTTCAACTCACCAAATAAACTTTCATACAATATACTGAATTATGTTTCCATCCCAATCAGTTAAGTTTTAAAAATAAGTAAAGAATTTGAAAAATAACTAAAGTTCATTGAACACAAACTAGGCTCACCTAGGCAGCTGTTAAAGAACCTGGTTTCTTATAGCCCAGTTTGAATTGAGTCAGATCATAATTATCTGGTCTAGAAAAAATATAAATCTCACAGCTTCCCCACTCTATAATCTTCCTTTCTTCTATTTCATTATTTATCAATCTATTTCAACAAATTTCTTCTCACAGTTCCCTTGAAAATATAAAAATGAGAAATGCACTAGAGACTTTATATGATATTTCATAGGTATTACTAATGAATGTGTTTACCTTGAAAAAAGCAAACTGTCTGTGATTTCAGAGACATTTACTCCCATTCACTGTAAACTCATTTGATGAACGTAATTATCACCAGAGCCATGAGTCATATTATGAAGATTTCTTATAGTGGGAAAATTTACCCACTTTGGCTGAATTATAGAGTATTTATTTCAAATATACTCTTCACTCCAAAAAAATTTTAAACAAAGTTATCACAAAGTAGTCAATAGTTCTCAGTAATTTGCTAGTGAATAAAATAGTGACAGAAAAATAAGTGTGCTTTTAAAGGGAAAAAACAAAATTACAATGATTTTTTTCAAGTCAATCTGACTGAGATATACCTTGCCCAGATATCTAAGTATTATTTCTGGGTGTGTGTGGTGGTTTGAATGAGACCGTCTCCCATAAGCTCCAAGTATTAGAATAAATTCTTCATTTTATAAGTTCCCTTGGTCATGGTGTTTCTATCACAGCAACAGAAAAATAACTAATACGGTGTATCTTTGAGAATAGCCACAAGGTGGCTGGCATCAGAATTGGTGGTCTACGAACAACAAATGCCTCCCTATAGTGGGGGTGAGTACCAGCCAGTCTGTTCAAATTTGTTGAGAATCAAATAGAACAAAAGGCAGAGAAAGGTTGGATTCTGATCTTGCCCCCCCCCTTCTTCCCTCCCTTCCTATTCCCGTTCTTGTCCTTAGACAGATTTCTACCATCTAGGACATTCTGATTTTCTTTTTTGTGTTTTAAATATTTATTTTATTTTTATTTATGAGTGTTTGTGTCTGTCTGTATGTATGTGTGTATATATGTATGTATGTGCACATGCATGCAGATGCCTACAGACGCCAGAAGGGAGCACTGGATCCTGTGGAAGTGGGACTTACAAGTAGTTGTGAGCAACACAACATGGGTGCTGAGAACTCAACTTCCGGCCTCTGAAAGAGCAGCAAGTGCTCTTAACTGATGAGTCATTTCTCTAGTCTCAACATCCTGGTTTTCATGACTTCAGACTTAAACTACAGTTTACACAACTGGCTTCCCTGTGTCTCCAACCTACAGAAAGCAGATCATTGAACTCCCCAGCCTGTGTAATCCTATGAGGCAATTCTTTATAGTGAATCTCATTATCTTATTTCTCACTTATGTGTACATAGACACTATAAATTCTTTGTTAATATGTATGGTATTAATAGATACATTAGGACTGACAAGTTGAGTTGTCTCAGTGGATAAAGACTTTCCAAGCCTGGGAACCTGAGTTCAATCCCAAGAACCCATGTAGAGGTGGAGAGAGAAAACCAACTCCACAAAGTTGTCCTCTGACTCCTACATGTATATTGTGGAATCTGCACCTACACACAGAGAGGAAAAAAGAAAGAAGGGAGAGAAGGAGGGAGGGAGGGAGGGAGGGAAAGAGGGAGGGAAGGAGGGAGGAGGGGGAGAACAGAGAGAAATGGAATTTTAAAAACAGACATATCATTAAGTAAAGGTCTAAACTAAGTCATGTTTAGGACTCTGGGCAATCCATAATCAGTTAGATTTAGAACCAGCAAGTGTTAGTTAAACAGCTTCCTCAAAACATATAAAGGGCAACCAGGAAAGCCACCTTTTGTTTTGCATCTAGCTTTTTGTTTGCTGACTGCACCAAGGGAGTTCTTAAATTATTGTTTTGAGTAACAAGTGCTCATTTGTACACTTCTCTAACCTTAATTTTCTGGTTTTTCAGGGATGAGTGGAGTAGTTAGAAACTTCTTTGAATGCAGGGAGAGTGGAAACCTCACTTTCAACATTGTGGGTCAACTTCCTCCCCTTTGCAATTCTAAGATCAAGGTCATAGAACACCAGCAGCTGTGATTTTCCTTCACTAATCAACTCACTTTGTTTTTCTATTTTTATGCTCTCTTGAGCACTGTATAATTAACTTGCACAATGGCTCTAAAACTACTACGAAAATATATTTAACAAGCTCCTCTCCGTGTTGATAGAAAAAATGTGATGCCTATCAGATTCGGCCTGAGAAATGAGCCAACCAGTAATGAGCATTGATAGAAATAGCAGTTCACCACTGATCTAAGTCAGCTTTGACCACCTTCTCTGGTCTTCAGGAAATGGTGGTTGTGACAAAGGAGCAGCAAGCTACTGCAGGATTTCCTGAGAAGCCTAGCGGGATTCTGGACACTCTTTAAAGGCCATGGCATGCGGTGCCTGGCTCCAACACATCATGCTCTACTGAGGCAGAAACACTAGGTAAGACCAAACCAAGCCCTTCATTCAACCAGCAAGTGTTTATTCAATACCTACCACTTGTCAGAACCGGTCTAGCACTTTCAAGAAAACTTTTGCAAATTGCTCCAAGAGTTTCCTCAGAGCAAAAATCAAAGAAACAATGGAGACCTAGAAAGTCTACCCCATGATCTTGCCACCATCCTTCTCCCCACCACAACCACAAGAGTGTCCTTCCCACTCCAAAGTTGCAGTCTTTCTATGAGCTTACTGTTTTAGTTTGGTTTCTGTTGCTGTGATAAAATACTCTAGACAAAAGCAACTTAGGGGAGGAAAGCGCTTAGGCTGCAGCTTATCCTTGGTGGAAATCAGGAACTCAAGCAGGATCTTGAGTAGAAACCATGCAGCGACACTGCTTGCTGGTTCACTCACAGGTTCATACCTACCTAGCTCTCTCTTTTTAAAATGTTTTTATTGAATTTTTGTGATTTTCATACAATATAATCTGATGGTATTTAAATTCCTTTTCCTATCCACACCTCCCCTTATTGCTCCTCCACACAATTTGATGTATTCTGTTATATATTTATATATTTTTTATTTCATCCTACAGAGTCTGATTTGTTTCCCCAAACGTCCTTCAGCGTGGGTCCATCCACTGGAGCCTGGTTAACCTACCAAGAGGCCCATCCCTATAAGAGACTGCCTCTCCCCCTTTCAACAGTCATCAGTTGCCTGAAGTTCCTTAGGTTAGGATGGGTTGGGGTTTCCTACCCACTTTTCCATGTCTATGCTGAGATTTTGTCTGGTTTGAGCTTTCAGTGCATGCATTGAAACCACCAAAGTTAAACCAAGAAGAGATCAATAGTTTAAACCAACCCATAACAAATAAGGAAACCAAACAGTAATGTAAAGCCTTCTGACTGAAAAAGCCCTTGCCCATTTGGATTTACAGCAGAATTCTACCAAACTTTCAAAGAAAATCTATAACCAACACTATTTAAATTACTCAAAAAGATAGAAACAGAGGCAGAACTGCCAAACTCCTTCTATGAAGCCACTATTACTCTAGCGCCTTTACATACATCTAACCCATGACCATCTGCCCAGGGAATGGTGCTGCCCACAGTGCGTTGGGCACACCTACATTAACTAATAATCAAGGCAATCCTCCATAGACTTACCCAAGACCAATCTGATCTAGGAAATCCCTCAGTGGAGACTCCCTTCTCAGATCACTCTAGCCAATGTCACGTTGACAGTTAAGCTAACTAGGACACTTGCTGGTTCATTTGCTTACTTTGTTTTCTTCCTTGGTGTTTGTCACTCTTTTACATAGTATGTATCTTATCCTTTATGGTGTGGTGCAAGCATTAATTGATAAGCTTTAAAAGATGTGCATTCTTCATTTTGCTTTGTTGGCCCATAGCTTCTAAAATTATGTTTTGCATGTAATATTCACTCAGTAGATATTTTAAGTGACACAGTTTTGTCTCATAACAGCTCTAAGAGGGTGGTTGTTTCCAATTTCTAATGAATAAAAAAGCCTATGTTCCCAGAATAAATAAATGGCCATGCTACATGCTATCACCCAGATTTCTAGTCTAAGACTTATCATCTCTACCAACTTTGAATCTCAGTCAAAGTCAAGGTGGGGTGAGGGGAAGAAAGGCACAAGAAATGAACTTTGGGAGCAACATTTATATCGTAAGGAGCAGGTGGGCTGAGGGAGCGTGCATTCTGGGATGAGATGCAATATGATCCATGATCCTCCTTGATTTAGCCACAGACCCTGTGCTTATTGAAAAGAAAGTACAGAATGCTTGGAGCTGCTGTATTATATATTTTAATTATTTAAAAAATTAAATACATAGGGTCTTTTCTAATTGATTGGCAAGTGTATACATACAATCCAGGATCAGTCCACAGAAGAAACTGCTTTGCCTCTTGTCTCCCTTGCAGAATATGAACCTCACTGTGGTATGAAATGAATGTGTTGGAGCAGTGTGATGCCTCATTAGAACTCTAGTGCTATGGTGCCACAGAGCGCTTCTTTGAATTTTATCCCAATCAAGTAACTCCATGTGGCAAGATGGAGAAGACAGAAAATGGAAATAAGCAAAATAGGCAGATTTTTTAACTTAGTGTTATTTTGTTGACACTATACAAGAGATTCTCGTCTACACAGATCATTTTGTTTGTTTGTTTTGGTTTTTTTCAGTGTTATTTCTTTTTGTTATTACTTCTTATGAAAGTAAAGAAATTCACTTGAAAATCATTAGAATCAATGGGACAGTTCATGAGTCATTGTGCTTTCAGCATGCAAAATGGGAATTATTGTAATGGAATGATAGACATATTTACATTAATAGTGGTATATCTAGGACTATATTGCTATCTTGATATACTCTAAATGACATATCTAGGAATGAAGAAACATAAGAAAAAATGCCCAAAGTCTCTCAGAAGAGAAAAATTAACCAAAGAACACCATAAGAAGTATTACTATACCGAGAGATACAACATATTTTAAAATATGAAGGGTCAATAATATGTCAAATTTCATCTCATCTTTATTTTTTGTTGATTACCCATATGCATATAATATGTTTGGATCAAATCCACCCTCCCATTCACCCCCTCCAATTCCTCCCCTATCTAATCACTCTTTTATTGTGTCTTTACTACTCTGTGGATACCCCATTCAAACATGAGAACCAACTTTTTTTAATAGTAAAACAAGGTTATTTGGTTCAAAAGAACTAACTTACCTTTACAGCCCTTAAATACTCTCCCTGATTTATGATTTTCATAAACAGTCAACACTGTTACTTGCAAGTGGGAAAAACACAATCTTCAAAAGATAAATGAATTAGAAATCTGGATACAGAACAGGAAGAAGGCCTGTATACAGCTGGAGCCCAGAAACACCTACAAAACGGTATGTGTCTTCTGAGGCACTCTGTCTCTAAACCACAATTTTGCTCATCCTGGATATCATGTTCTCTCTGACGACCTCCTACCACTAGTTGAAGATTGGTCATTAGTTTCTGTAATTTGCATCTCACTGTTGGGTCACCATCTGAGACACTATCCCTCTCCTTCTTCAAGTTGCAGAACCTCAGGGAAAGATTGCGAATGGCTGGTTTAGAATCCAGTCCTGGAACTCAATCTTCTATCGCCACAAAGGAGTCAACAATAAAAAAGCCACCTCATCCAAATTCCATGATTGCAGTGTGCCAAGGAACATTTCCTAGAACACGGTTGTTTCTCTGACCACAGACATCAAGAGAAGAAGGAGAGGCAGAGAAGGATGCTGCCTGACGGATAAGGCACAGTTCTCTCTACGGTTGTTTCTCTGACCACAGACATCAAGAGAAGGAGAGGCAGAGAAGGATGCTGCCTGACGGATAAGGCACAGTTCTCTCATGGGCCCACCAGTTATGGCCCACTACCTACTATGTATCTTAATGGATTGCCTACTTTATTAGTCCATTAGAGTAGCTATAGCAAGGATTCTTTAAACCTGGTAGGTTCTAAACAGCAGAAATATTTTTCTCTCAGAACTGAAGGCTGGGAAGTCTAAGCAGGTGAGGGCTCTCTCTATAAGTCAAAGTTGGAAGGCCACATAATAGAGGAAGGCAAGGAACTCTGGCCAGCCTCCTTCCTAAGGCATTAACCCCATCTATGAGGGTGGAACCCTTATCACATAATCACTTCCTAAAATTCCCACCTCCTAATTCTATCACATTGGGCTTTTCAGCATATGAATTTTAAGGTTCAGACAACAGCACTACTTCTCCATTAAAGTACCAGAAAAGATTTTGGTCAAATCCCAAAACATAGTCTGTTGCCCTCAATTGATTAAGGGAATTAATGCAAAGACTTCCAGGAGCTAATACTTAAATATCTCAGGATTACTTGAGCACTTTTAATCCACTCTGACAGTCATCTTCAGAATTAGCTAGCATATAGTAAGCCAGAGTCTAACATGCTTACTGAAACATTGTTATGTACTTACTTACTGGGGTGTTTATATATGATAGTTACTTATGATCTCTGCTCCTGTGAATGCACTAAAATGGAGCCAGTGTCCTCGTCCTACCCCATTTGATCATGGCTTCAGCATGTGCCCTGGAACACAGGCAGCAGGCTGAGTAACCAGGACTGAGTTTAATCACCATCACATCTTTGGAACTTCATGAACGTGTAACGACTGGCCCTGGCCTTAACATCATCTTCCTTTATAACTTATATGGGCAATATTTGATCCAGAAAGTTGAAAAGACATACAAAATTACATCTATTATTTCTAAAAATAAGTCACAAAATAAATGATATTCATATATAATTCTACCAGCACAAATTATCTTACAGACATACATAATTTCCTTTCTCTGTGCTTGACAATGACTGGAATAAGGAATTTCAAACTAGTTTAGAGGAAAAACACCTTCTAAACAAAAGCCTTGAGAACTATTTTTCTGATTTAAAAAAAAAAAAAAAAAAAAAAAGGCCTGGGAACAGGGCTCCGCTTCTGATAAAAGCTACCGTCGGTTTTATTCAACATTAGAACTCACCTTATCCCAGGGCATAAGAAAATGAGAGCCCAACAGTAACCGTGGATTTAGAGAGAAAAACTGCACTTGCTGAACTACAAATGACTCTCTTCTAAACAAATAATGGCCACAGAATGAAGAACAGAGAATTCCATCTGCTAATCAATACCTAAAGAATGCATTCCATTTCCACCTCAGCCACGGGGATTCTACAACACAGAAACATGCCCGTGGCTGTGAGCTCATCAGTACACATCAGTATTTGATCGAAGTAGGTCATAAATCCCCAGATGTGACACATTTGCTGGGGACCATTCAAAAGAAGGTGACAGAGTTCCCACAGTGGGCTTCCAATCACGAAGAAATAGTGAAGAATACTCAGCGAAAACAAAAAAATTAATGTTAAAAAAAAAACTGTACAGGGGGTTGAGGGTGGAGCTCAGTTGGTAGAGTGCTTACCTAGCATGTACAAAGCCCAGGTTCAAGCACCAGGACCACATAAACTGGTACAGCGATACACACTTGCAATATTAGAGGTACAGGAAAGCAAATCAGAAGTTCAAGGTTGTCCTTAAATTTCCACATAGTGATTTCAAGGCCAGTCTGGGATATATGAGACCCTGTCTAAAATAAAATTACACAGTAAAAAGAGAAATTAAAAAAGAAAATTAGCCAGGTGTGGTGGTGCACACCTGTAGTCCCAGCACTTGGGAGGCAGAGGCAAGCGGATCTCTGTGAGTTTGAGGCCAGCCTGGTCTACATAGTGAGTTCCAGGACAGCTGGGGCTATAGGGAGACCCTGCTTCAAAAAGAAAAGAAAAAAAAAAGAAAAAAAGAAAGAAAGAAAATTTAAGTTGTGGAGGGAAAAGTTATTAAAATTTGAATTTCTTTTCAGGATTAAGGTCATAAACTATTAGGGAGGAAATCAAAATGAAAGTTTAGTATTCTAATGGCCCAGAAGTAAAGGGGGAAGTAAAAGAAACTAGATCCTTTCAAGTCGGCTGCAGTGGTTTGCTTGGTTTCCATTTCCCCACAGTTCCTAACAGAAGAGAAGCAGCACCAAGCACACAGTAGGTCTCTGAGATCATTGAAAAAGCACATGAAGTCATTCTTTAAAACAACATTGCTTAAATAACGCTCTGAAGCACTCCATGTCTGCCACGTGGCCTGTCTCCAAAGGCTCTGTGACTCAGTCAGTTCAACGCTGCTTCCCAGTGTGGAGATGTGCTGTGTCCAAAGGCAAAGTAAGGACTCAGAGCAAGTGAGCTCTACAGAACCCTTCAAATTCATTAACCCTGTTTCCCAACTCATCCAGTCTTCCTGATTTGTGCTTGTTCAGTGTGGTGTACCTTCTGTTTAACACTTACTGGCAACCTGGTAGTCTATTCTGTGGCACATACTTTGAGAACTATCACCTTGAGCCTTTAAAAGCCAAGGTAGAGAAATAGAAGAAAAAATAACAATATAGTTGATTAGCCTCAAGGGGTCAGGGATTTTTGTCTGCTTGACTTACTGATTCTATCTCCAGAGGCTGAAGTAATGACCAGCTGCTGAATATGATCAGTAAATATCTGACAGAGGAATGGATGGAGGGAAAAGGAAAAAAGTTATAAGAGGAGAAAAGGTCGTGGATGCTGGCTCTGTCAGCTAACGGAGATTTTTTTTTTTAGTCCAATGCTCTTAACAGATGGGCCATCTTTCCAGCCCCACCTTTTCTTTTTGAATGACAAAAGGTATAAGGAAGCTAGTTATTTGACCACATAATGACATAACTTGTCACACAAATACATTCGATTGACAAAAACAACAACTTGCCATACTTGGAAGAGGAAGAAAGAAATACCATCAGAAGTGGCAGGCTAGGGGGAGACTGAGTGGAAAGCAGTGGGCTAACATGACAGGTGCGGCCTTGCTGTGCTGAGGACTGCTGAATAGCTGGAGAGACTCACTACTGACTTTGGCAAGACTCACATTCTTGTCATGACAATAAAGACATTCAAACTGGAAATTGTGCAGATGCCAAAACCAGAAAAAATGTTATAGAAACTAAGGACCCAAATATTTTACTAGATGAGGTAGATACATCATTGAGTGTAAGAAAAAAAAATGAAGAAATGATGTTTAGGAGTATCTCAAAGCATTTTTCTTTTTAAAAAGTTTTAAAGACTGTTCAGCGGAATAAAAATGCCAATTTATTGGAAAGAGAGATTCCCTAGCTGACAAAATCTGTTTTTCATGGCAATCGAATATTAGTTTGGATTAAGGAATAAGAGGTGAAGTCATGAACTACCAGATACAAGAGAAATTTTTAAAAATCAAATAAAGCAGCCTTTCAAGGGCCCCAAGACTATTAACTGACTTCATACATGGGGCTGCCTTTAAAATATACAGAGTCATTTTTCTTTCCATGAAATTACTGTTTTCCAGGGCCAGCCTATGCTAGCAGGATCTAGATCTGATCCAAAGATGTAGCAAAACCCATCCGTCAACACAGAACCCTACTAGCCTGCAAGGCCTTCCCCACCACTCTTTTTCTATGAGGGCCCCTCCACGAAATCTTTCACTCCACTGTTCTCTGGAGGCATCAGAGATCTCCTCAGAAACATAACTCAGCAAGCGCATAATGTGCACACAAGGAATGTTCAAAGTAAGACCAATCACCTCAGAGAACAGTTCCTCTCCTCTGTGGCAGCTAACAGAGTGTCTTCTGTTTAGAGATCCTTGCTCTCGGGCACTCCATCTCTCTCCTCCTACTCACTCTCCTCAAACTCCCAGCACAGAACAAGCTTCTGTGATTTTCTAGATTTTGAAATGGCAGTGGACAGGCTCAAAGGCAAAGAAGCATGATGTCAGATTTTCTACCCAGACAAATTTATGGAAGGTAGTTTGATTACCACTCTTATATCACCAGATACTGCCCATGTTTTATAGTCCACCCCCCAGAGAGATGGTCTGCAAGAAGTCCATCACTGTTATTTAGAAGGTATAGTCTTCACAGTGGTTTTACAAATGTACCACTTTACAAGACCTACACAGAAATGGTTTAAATGTCCATCTCATCACTAGCTAACAGCAGGGAACACAATGGTGGTCAAATAGATATCTTAGGCATCTCTATTAGCACACTTGAAAGCTCTAGGCACCTCTTAGGATGTCATTATAGTGCATTTAACTCCATATAAGAATCAGCTGAGAACTAGTTGTGTCAAATCAAATCTTCAGCGTTAAATTGTAGAAATTTCCAGGTTAAATAAACCTTCAAATCTTTAATTAAGGCAAAGTAAGAATTATTTTAAATTACCATTTCTCCAGCAAACTTTTTAAATTAAACACAGGTGCATATACATATATATATATAGTCATATATAGTCATATATGAAATCATAGTTGTGCCAAGAGAAACAATTTTCACGGCAATTGGACATAAAGAATTCTTGAAAATTATATCTGTGGAAGGTGAAATTGTAAGTGATATTGATAGCATAAATGAAATCCTGTGAATTGCTTTGTAAATTGCAAATACAGAAAAGTGAAGGGAAAAGGATAAGATTATTTCCTAGCAAGCTAAAAGTACAAACATCAGAACTAAAGGAAGATGTGAATAGAAATCTGCTAAATTAACGCATGTAATAAAGCTATACAAAGATAGCTGTAGGTAGGCTAAATCACACGATCATATATTTGAACTCTACCATTAGGAAACAGTTCTCTCCTAAATTATACCCTGAAAGGCAAAAATAAAAGAAAGAAAGTCAAAGTGAGAGTAACTAAATCCAGACTTGGAGAAATGTGAGTAATCTAATTTTCAACTAAAATGCTTAATATTTATTGACATCTCAATTTTAACTACTTAGGGAGAGAAAAGAGGATGACTTTTTAATGTAGATTCTGAATCCTTTGGGACCTTAGCCACATGGAGATGTTTAAAATCTTCACAGTAGGAAAAAAAATCAGGTTCACTTGTTTTTCACCTTTATTTCTAACTTAAAGTGCTCCTTAATTCACTATCAAGAAACTCAGCATCCCAAATACTTCATTTTAATGACTTAGTGTATATTAAACCATAATGTACTGGACAGCAATACTTCAAACAATATTTCTGATGAAAAATCTGGCTGAACTAGCACTGTAACACAATATGGGTGATTACCTCATACAGCCCGTAACAAGAGACAAAGTTTTCAACGGGGTTAACACTCTACAAGGCATTATCACATTTCCTTCCTTTTTTATATTTTATTATTTTGACTTGTTCTTTGAAGCTATCACAGATGTATAAAATGTATTTTAGTCATATCTATCCCTACTCCCTCCCTCCACCTCCCCCTGGCCCTCTCCCCAGCATCTCTCCCTTCCCACTTCAAGGCCCCACCCTAGCTAAGGAGCTTCTAGCAGTTCATGGCTGCAACAGAAGGGAGAGTCATGGAGAACTATCAGGTTCTCCATGCACCAGTGGATAACCTCAGATCCATGTGCATATGAGCAGCACTAATTGGAATCAACAGGTTATAAAACTTTTCCTTCTTAATCCAAAAACTAACATGCCATAAATGGTTCCTTTATACCTAAGATTATAGGAACTTCACTTTTTGAAATGCAAGGTTTGTGACATTTGCATACTTTTGGTATTCTTTCTGTTGGGTTGCAATTAAAAAAAAAAGTAGAAAACTTAACAGCAAGCTGTTACTACAGAAGTAATGGCCTCTCATTCTGACACGTGATGGAAGCAAGGTGGTTACATGGGAAGATGTGCATGCCTACAGCTGGAGAAAGTCCCCAATTCAAAGAACAAAAAATAAACTAAGAAAAAGTTCCAATTGCCATTCTTATTCACATGAGAATTGAAGACCCATTAGATAAATGAACTATAATTTTGTTTTGCTTCTTTCTCTACCTCTCAAAATAGCTTCCCAGGAACTGAAAGAGAAAGAAAGCCTCCTGGAGCAGTTTGTAAGGTTGCACAGCTCAAACGATTCTTAAGCCCAGACAGTGACTTCTCAAGTTTCCTGGATTTCACAAAGTAGGGATCTGAGAGCAACAAAGGGTCTGAGAGGCAGAAGCTGAGCCTCAGACCCTCAGGACAGGGACGCCAGAGTGAGAGCCAATGCCGATGGAAAGCGTCCTGCCGAAGGAGACGAAAACAAAGAAAGCAAGGCACATTGTAATAGACTGACAGCGTACTGAGAGAATTTATACCTTTCATTTGGAAGGGGCAATGCCTGTATGTGCTCGGGTGTGTGCATGATGTAGAAGCAAGAGGTCAGTCTTCAGTGTTGTTCCTCAGGTGCTGCTCACCTTGTTTGTGGAGACAACGTCTCTCGGTGGCCTGGAGGAGTTCGGTGAGTAGGCTAGTCTGGCTGGCCAGTGAGCCCCAGGGAGCCTCCTGTTTCTACCTCCTCACTGCCACATACCACAATAATCAGCACCTTTTACACAGGCTATAGGGAACTAACTCAGGTCCTCATGCTTATATAGCAAGCACTTTATCTACTGAACTATCACCCCAGCCTAGAAGTTGCCACATCATGAGAAGCAGCAAAGAAATCATTTCTATAAGTGAATAAAAGATATTGAAAGAAATATGACAAGCAGCATTAGCAAGAGAAAAACAGCATGCAACAAAATCAGACGCAATAATGTGCTAACTCATTTGTTACAGTCACCTGGAACTAGTAGATAATTAGCAAATATTAATTCTTTCCTCACCAAGATGAAAGATACACTTGAAAGCTGACACATCTTAAAGATGGCTTTTTCAACCTTACTCATTCTGATCATTGTTCTATTTATCTAAATCAGACTTTCAAAGCAAAGACCTGGAAGAAATATGTGTTTTCCTCATAACTTTTCACAATTTAATTTGCATCAGAGTCAAAGCCCATTGCCAGTCATAATGAAGCTCTAGGAAAAAGAGCTAATGCTGTGTACAGACACTGCCCAAGTCGCAATGCATGCAAATGACCCTCTGCATTGCTATGGCTGAATAGGGTGGTGGTGAGCATTCATTTGCTCATTCATTCATTTATTCAACAGGATACATTTCTTCATACTCAGGGATGGCTAGTGGAAAATGGGAAGTAGGAACACGGACCGCATAATGAGGTAATATATGTAAAAATCCTTTGAAAAGCACAAAATGCCATAAAAATGCCGAAGTTGATGATGATGGTGATGCAATCACAGCCTATTGGGGAAAGGCTCCTTAAATAAAGGAAAATCACTTCTGTCTATTAAGTATAGAAGAGAGATCATTTATTATCATAACTTTTTTTTAGATTTTTCAACTGGCTGGTAAGAGATTCTGTACAAGGTCTACTTTTCCATTTCAAATCAATTAACACAGGGTTATGGGGGAATGTTTTGTTTGGATGCAAAATGGGTGAAAGGAAGACCCATTTTATCTTGGTGTGGGGAAGCACTAATTAGAACCGTCTCCTTGAACACTTTCATGCATCACTCAAAAGAGACTTAGGAGTCAGGTGTTCCTATTTACAAACAACTCCCAACTTCCAGGCATCTCAATAACAACCTGGCTTCCATCAGTTGGATCTCATGAGGCTGTGGCATAAAAATGAGAGTAATTATGAAAGATAAAGGGATGCATAGGGGGAAGGCCACAGACCAAAAGTCTGGGATGAGAGGGTAGGCTCTGGCAGAAAAGCAGAAGAATGGCAATAGCATTGATGCATGTTTGCACATGAACTCTGCAGCTGTTCGTGCTGTCCTCTTTTTAATTGAGGTTGTGCATTGTTTTGGCAGGTGTCAAAATGTTTTGAAATGCTTCAAGCCTGCCGTTGAAATGAAAGATTATTGTGAATACAGAAAGATATAGAAACAATTGAAAAGTGCATGGTTTGCTATCAATGAGGCGAGCATTGCCATTGAAGAAATCAATGTGAACCCATATTTTCTTCGACAGCAACAAAAGATGCATTTTGCAATGTAGGAAAGGATGATACAGGTGTCTGAGGCTGGGCTATACCTTATTACCGAATAATGTGCAAAAAAACTGTCCTATCTCACACCATAGGATGGAACTGAGGTAGGAAACATCCACCTCTTCAAATACAAGAAAAATGTTTAGTGCAAAACTGGACTGAGGAAGCCTAGCTTTATGCTGGGTCATTATTTAATTGTCAGCTTTTTTCCTTTTTGTAGGAAAATAATGCCTCTTACAGTCATCAGGTTATTAGAGCTAATAAAAGGTGACCAGTGAAAAGCAGAACATGGAGGAACAGAATGAGAAGCATATTATGTAAATGTGGAGAAATGGGAAGGGGACAGGACAGAGGCCGCACATGATGAATCAATGAAATTAGGGACAATGTATCTAGTCATAAAAGGCCCCGTCGAGTTATGGTTTTGTTTTAAGAGCAGTGGAATGCCATGAAACATTTCCAGAAAGAATGAGGTGGTGGTAGAAGTGGAGAGAAAAGACCCATCTTCTTAAGGCACCGTTCGGCTGTGTGGTAGAGAAATGGCCCCAAATGGCTTCCTGTGGAACAAAAGTCAAACATGATGCTTGGAGCCACAGACATGGTAGCTAAGACAAGGCCACTGTTTACCTTCCCGAACCATCCCAAGGCCAGGAACCAGATGCCTCTGAACAAATCTTAATGTTGAAAATATTCTAACTAGACAAGCCTGTGTGCCCTGCTTCCCCAGGTCATAGATGCCACAGTAAAGGCCCCTACACAACGTGTGACTTTTCCTCCCTGCCTGATCCTGGCACAACCCCACTTGCCCTGCGTGATATCCAGAATGTACTGTGTTCTCCCTAGGGAGCCATGAGTAGAGTGTAGACAACACGTTCACTTTGTTCTCTCTTGATCTGCATCTGGTCTCACTGTCCCTCCTCCAAGGAGTTATAGTTAAAACAGTATAGCCCCATTAGAATCCAAAAGGGAAATTGGAATTTATTCAAGTCTCAATTAACCAAATCATTAGGTGATAGAGAGGAAAGGATAGTACAATAAAAATGTTGCTAAAACATGTAACCATTCAGAGACAAAGCTTGATGGAAATTCTCAAAGCAGAGGGAAAAAAATGATAATGTGTTTTTCTACCAAATTTGCAGACAAGTAGCAGAATTGTTTGATTTGATTTTGATTAAATTTTATTCTTCCTGCCCATCATCTAACAGAGATAATAAAGAACAATGAACAATTATATATTCAAAAAGCAAGCAAAGAAAGAGGAGGAGGAATAAAAGAACTATTTCATCTTAAAAGTAGATAAGTAATTGTGTTTTGTGAATAATTGTGCTTTGGCTAGAATAGCAGCATCTCTCCTGTCCACAAAAGACTTCAAAAAACATTTGCTTGAGTGAATTAAAGGACTCACGGAGTTCTTTAAATGCAAAAAGTCATTAAATTAATATTAATTACAGGAATAAAAGTTTATGTAATATATGTGATTCAAAAGTATATTACATTCAAGAAATAAGACACTTCCTTTGATGTGCTTTCATCTGTTAGGAATTCTAAACTTGTAATCCCCCTGCACCCAGACCAGCTACGTTGTCCTGCTCTAGGGCTCACATCTACTCTGCTTAGGGTTGTAGACCCACTCCACTCTATCCTCATTCCTGGCCACTCTTGTTCCTCCTGCCTGAGACCTCCTCACTAGGCTCATAAGCCAGATCTTGTCCATTGGGTCTTGATTCCTCAGCACCCAGATCAGCTCCATTCTCTCTGCTCACAACTACACTGTTTAGTTAGACCCTCACCACACTGTCCCCATACCCACCTAGACACCCTCCTGTTCCTCCCACCTGAGAGTTCTGAACTAACCGGCCAGAACCCAGCCACTGGATCCCCATAGTGTCAAATTAGGCCTAGGCCCCTTCAACCTGCTGGAAAGTGCTTCACTACTTGGAACCATCCTATCCCGGCAATAAAAAATCAGAAAGAGAACCTGGAACACAGACCAATTAACTATTCATTCTAAACATGCACAATGGAGTTCTACTCAACCGTAAGGAAAAAATGAAATCATTCAATTTACAGATAAATGGATGGAATTAGAAACTGTTATACTGAGCTACATTACCAATACAAACAGAACCAGACTTCAACTAACAAAAGCAAGCTAAAATTTCGTATCAGACACACAACCAACAAAAGAAATCCATATGCCCAGACTATGATGCAAAAAACACAAATAATATGAAAAACCAATATAATATCCCCCCAAATCCCACCAGTCCCATAGAACTGTTCTAAAAGAAGAGCTACCCAAAGGAACCCCAGAACACAGACTTTAAAACAACAATCATGATCAAGAATTCAACAAGTTTAAAGAACGCAACAACTCAAAGAACTTAAAGAAGATGGAAGCTGTCTGAAGTCCAAGAAAATATGAACAAATGGCTGAATGAAATGGTGAAGCCAATTCAGGACCTGAAAAGTCCTCTTCACAAAAGAGATAGGAATATTGAAAAAAACTCGGGCTTAAATGAAGATAGAACTGAAAATCTCAGTAAGCCCATTTGAAATGACAAGGGAAAGCCTCTCCAGCAGAACGAATGAAATGGAAAACAGAATATCAAGACTGGATGACAAAGTTTAAAACTTGGACTGCTCAAGCAAAGCAGTGTGAAAAACTTTAAAAGCGTACCAATGGAATATGGAGGAAATGTGGGACACCATGAAAAGACCAGATCTATACATCATAGGCAAAGAGAAAGGAAAAGAATCTCAGGTCAATAGCATTGATCAGATCTTTAACGAGATTAAAGAAGAAAACTTCCATAAATCAAGGAAACATACTCCTATACATATATAAGAAACACATAGAACACCAAATAGACAGGACCAGAACAGAAACTCCACACAGAAATGCTGGCAAGGATGTGAGGAAACGGGAACCCTCATTTACTGCTGGTGGGATTGCAAACTGGTACAAGCACTATGGAAAGTAATGGGGATAACTCCTAAAAAACTAAAAAATAAATTTATAAATAAATAAATAAATTTATGAATAAACCCAGTTATACCACTCCTTAGCGTATACCCAACAGGATCCTCCCATTGCAGAGATACGGGCACAGCCATGTTTGTTGCTGCTCTTTTCACAATAGCTAAGAAATGGAAATAACCTTAATGTCCCTCAACTGATAAATGGATAATGAAAATATGATATATTTACACAATGGAGTACTACTCAGAAGTAAGGAAAAATGAAATCATTCAATTTGCAGATAAATGGATGGAACTAGAAACTGCTATACTAAGTGAAATAACACAGACTAAGAAAAACAAGTGACATGTTCTCTGTCATTAGTGGATCTTAGCTCCAAATCCTTATATGTGAGCATATATCCTGATATAACGGCAGGACTGAAGAAAATGGAAAGGGACCATGGGGGTAAGGAGGAAGAAGGCACCTAGAGAGGGGTATGGTAGGAGACAGGGTGTATTCAAGGGGGAAATGGTGAAAATGGGGATACTTTAACTGGGGAGAAAATAGAAAAGATTATACAGGAGAGAAAAAGGAGGAATAAATAAAACAGGTGGTGTGAAAAAGCAGAATGGAAATGTATTAGTTCAGAAGCCTACTGAAAACTACATATTATATATACGTGTGCGTGTGTGTGTGTGTGTGTGTGTGTGTGTTCATGTGTATAGTTGAAGGCCATATAACAAGGAACACAGTACAGAAGAAACTTCCCTTCAAGTTTCTGGTCAGGATATTCTAAAAGACTCCCAAAACAAGACAAGCTATTGCCACAGCCCTTGATTGCCTCTGAGAACTTGAAACTAAGAACCTATTGCTGAAGACAGGACATACTTTAGACACAAGACTTGGAGCAGTGGAGCTGGAACTGACCTGGAAGCCTCCTCCCTGAAGACCAGCTCTCATACTATCAGAGGATACTATGCAAATTGTAAAAGAGAAAATCAATCAATGGTCCAACCCCGATGTAAAGCCTAATAACCACAACGATGGTGTAGCAAACTATCTCATTGGTGCAGTAGTGGCACTTTTATCTTGGGGGTAATCAACAGCTATGTAATTGAACTTTAAGCCCACTCATCTGGAGGGAACTTATATGTGGTAGACATCATTGCCAAATACAAATGCTTGGAGAGATCATATATCCTAGAGAAAAACATCTGTCACATAGCTAGACAAATATAATTTCTTACTGTGTGTTAAATATATATCTTATATTTACAGACAAGTATACTTCACACTACTCATCAAAGAATCAACAGATGATGATTAACACAGAAAGCCATAATTGGCCAAAATATAGAGAATAAGAGACTGCAGAGATGCTGTCCTGGGATAGGATTTCTATATTAAACCACTGCCACCCAAGGCTCAGGGACAATTACGGAAGAGGGGGAAGAAATACTGTATATTACCAGGGGTAATATATGATCACAAGGAAGCAGAGTTGGCCAGGTGGCTGGGAACTTAAAACAATGGTGACAGCATGCACAAGACCCATGCAAACTCAAAGCAGATAAACCCAGTGTAGAAGTGGGAAAATGTGTAAGAAGCCCAACCTTAGCTGAGGAACTAGTGATAACTCATCAATGCTGAGTAAGAGAGTTGGTTTTCTTTAGAGGAGTGATGACCAGGTCCTTTAAAGAAGGATAGGCTGACCAGGCTCCAATAGATGAACTCACACTGAGGGACATCTGGGTATACAAACTTGACTCAATAGGCCTTAACATATGTGACAGAATACATGAAATGGGGTTCATATAGAGTAGGGGGTCTAAGATGTATTATATGAAATTAAGATTAAGATGTATTATATGAAATACATAAAAATTCAATTAAATATAGTAATTTAAATATAGTAAAAAATAAATATTAATGCTGAGTGTGGTGGCACATAATGCCAGCACTCAGAAGGCAGAGGCAGAGGTAGAGACAGAGATCTCAGAACTCTCTGAAATCAAGGCCAGTCTGGTCTATATAGTGAGTTCCAGACCAGCTGGGGCTATGGGAGATCCCGTCTAAAAAAAAATTATTGATAATAAAATTTTAAATAAAAAAGGATTCTAAAATTGTGCTCAGTTTAAGCTAATCTTCACTCTTCTTTATACATCTATATATGCATATCTAAATATGCAAATTAACGTTGCGTGTACTCCGTTTGGGACCTGCTTCTATTTGGGTGTGGTTTATCCCTAAGGTTCATGTGTTGTGAATTTATTCCTCAATGTGGTACTGTTGAAGTAATGTGGCCATAAGAGGGAGTGCTTAGTGGGTCATTTGTCCTTTGGAAAGGATTAAAGCAAGTCTCATGGGACTCTAACTTTTTTTCTTTTTCTTTTTCTTTTTGAGACAGAGTCTCACTATGTAGCCCTGAGTGGCCTGGAATTCACCATGTAGACCAGGTTGACTTCTAACTCACAGAGATCTGCCTTTGCTTCTGCTTCCCAAGCAATGGTTTTAAAGATATATGTGTATGTTACCATGCCCAGCCTTGGCTTTCGCTCTTAAGAGCAAATTGTTGCAAGAATAAGCCTATGCCCTTAATCACTCTCTGTTTTCCTGTGTGGATGGTGACTTTTACCACTAAGTCCTCACTAGGGGCTGAGCACATAGAACTCCCCAATTTTGAACTTCCGTCCTCCAAAACTCTGAGCTGAATAACAATTGTGTGTGTGTGTGTGTGTGTGTGTGTGTGTGTGTGTGTGTGTGGTGCTCGGTATCAAATGAAAGGCCTTGCACATGCTAGGCAAGTGCTCTACCTCTGAGTTAAATCTTCAGCTTCTAAATCCCCTTCCTTTTAACCACCTCAAGTTCTGCCATAAGTCCAAGGCACTATCCATTGTCCACAGAACCAGCCAAATAAATCTTTTCTTTATAAAGTTACCAAGCCTCAGGTACTTCATTAGAGTGATAGAAAACTGATTAATACAAGACCTCATTTTTCAGCTTGATGATATTTCAGCCTGGGGTGTTTATGCAGTATAAATCCAACAACTTCACATATAGTATACAACCCATATTTCTAAATCTGTTTGCAATTCTGAGAAATTCCACTTAGTTTAAAGGAGTTACTTCTGTTGACAGAGATCCATCTGGGAATTAAGATATTATGATATATACACTCTTAACAGATAAAAGTGGGAAGAAAGAGACTAAAGCTAAATAAGAATATCAAGGTGAATTTCACACCATCCTTTAGGATGCATTCCTTTCTTACCTGTGGGGCACTATCTCTACTGCACAAGGCAAGAGAGATATGATTTCAGGTTTTAAACTAGAGTATGTGCACATGAAAGGAAATAACATTAAAATGAAGTTTTTGTGCTTTCAAAAGAACTTAAAAATGGCACCAATAGACAAGTTTCTTTTTATACACTTCTGCTAGCAATTTGTACCCAGAGTTTTTTCGCAAAGAGCCCTCATGAGCCTAGATGTCTGATTATATAATCCATCTTTATCGTCATCATAACAGTAAAAATTATGCACTCCTGATAGCTGATATTACATATGTCCATCTCTGGCTCACTCTACTGAATGAATAATACTGTTGATATGTGTCATGTGGCAAATTTCTCTTAGGACATTTAGCCTTGTTTTGTTTCTTACCAGACTTCCTCTTGACAGTCTGCAAAAATCATGACTCTGTCACAAGCATGCCTGGCTAGAGTGTGGATAACAGGGAGCTGAAAAGATGACTCAGTGGGTAACAGCACTTGATATGCAAGCTTGATGCCCTTAGTCCAAACCTCCAGCATCTGTGTAAAAGCCAGGCCTGGCCTAGCATGGCTGTAATTCCAGCACTGGGAGGTGGAGACAGGAAGATGCGGGGACCTCACTGGCCAGCTGGCCTAGCCCCAGTGGTAACCTTCAGACTCAGGGAGAATCTCTGTCTCAAAGGAATGGGGTAAGGAACTGAGGGAGATGCCCAAATTCCTTCACGTGCTTGTACATGGGCACACACTCATGTGTATATACACACATACACCACCACAATGCACACATACCCTCACAAGCACAAAGTGTGGATAACAGCTCTGCTCACCAGTTACAAAAGCAGCTCACAGTTCATCCCATGATAACGGTGGCATCATCACACACAGGAAGCTCTTGCCTCTTGGCTCCTGCCTGAGAAACTTCTGATCAAACCCTGCTTTCAACCTCACTGTTTCTCAGATGAAACCTCAGTCATGTAACAACCCACAAGCCTTTGCAGGCCGTGTCCCCCAGCTTTGCTGTCAGCTACCTAACCCTGGCCCCGACTCCTATGATTCCATCTCAGTCATACTGGTGCTTCTATGCTCACTAAATACTTCAATCTCCTGTTTGTCCTCCAATATTCTTTCTTTTTTACTTGGAAATCTAGAATTCCTACTTCTAGATCAAAGTATCGTATGATTAGAGAACTAATTCTAAGTTCCCTGAGTAGCCAAAAGTACATAGGCACCTTTTTTTGATACATACTACAAGCATGTTGCAGGGTCACAGTTTTGAACATTCGTCCATTTCGGAAAAGGCTCCTTGGCCTGGTTATTTCTCACTACTCTGCATATTCATCGCTGTGTCCCCTCAAGCACCCTAGTTCTGCCTCAACTTTCAGTGCAGATTCTGCCTCCCTTTCTCTGATCCGCACCGCCATCCCACTCTCCTCACCTCGTAATTCTTTGATTTCTGATAACTTCAGGCCTAATGTGAGATGTCCTCTCCCATGAGAAGCACCTTTTGCAATCCAAAGTCCCTCTAGAAGCTTCTACATAACTTTGTTTTATCGCTTATCAAATATTTATTCACTGGAGTTTATTTACAAGGATAATTTTTTAGTACTTGAGGGCTAGAAATACAATTTAACTCACACAGGAGTCTTTGATGACCTCTCAATAATGTGTAAATGGCTCCTAATACAAGCTTTTTAAAAAATTTTAAGTATATCCTCAGTCTTTCAGTACTAAAATAAAAAAGACATCCTGTAACATAACATAAATTTTAAATCATTGATTTATAATAGCATTTTATTTATTTGTGAAGAAATAGCACAAAAGGTTCTAGATCAACATAAACAGGCAATCACACCCAGACAAGTTCACAGAGACCCATTCAAGTATCAAGATCATCTGTCTGCAACTATCAGTGATTGAAATTTCACTTTAATGGATGAAGAAATAAATGATTCCCTTCATTTCTCCAAAGGTCACACTGTTATATACCACACAAGTTGGCATATGTCTAGGATAATTTTCTGTGATTTCTTTTCTGATTAAATGAACATAGAAATGGTATGAGGTGATCATTTTTTCATAGTTTTTCAATGAAAACTAAAGAGAAATGCTCATATTTCAGATTACTAAGTCAATTGAAAATTGTTCGTATATAAGAGAAGCATATCAGCAAAGACACTAGTGCATGCAAGAATGCATTATCCACCTTTTTTCCAAAATGCATGTGCTGGACTGTCTACAAGAAAGCTTTGCTATAATAGCTCAAATGTGTTTTAATACAGACACAATTATAGTTATCCTGCAAGATGTATTTGCAGGTTTAAAACAAAGATTAATGAGTTTAAGTACCATCAAATAGGAATAAGCATCAGAGGGCTGGCAAGATGGCTTAGCAAGTAAAGGCACTTAACTGAGCAAACTGCAGACTGGCTTGGATCCCCAAAATCCACCTAAAGGTGGAAAGAACCAAACTCATAGTTTTCCTCTGACTTCTGCATGTTCTTCATGATATGCATGCCCACTCACACACCATAAACACACATATACACACAAATAATAGAAATAATAATAATACATTTATTTTTAAAAGAAGCAGTGAACTGGAAAGTTGGCTCAGCAGTTCAGAGCACTGGCTACTCTTGCAGAGGACCAGGGTTCAATTCTTAGCATCCACATAGTGGCAAACAACCATAGCTCCAGTTCCAGGGACACCCTCTTCTGACCTCTGCAGGCATTGCATGACACAGGTATACTTACACACACGCAGTCAATATGCTCATATTCATAAAATAAAAATAATAAATAAAATATAAAAAATGAGTAAGCAGCAAGCACTGTTAGCTACTTAGACCAGCATCATTTCCCTTTGTCTCTGTAGCTACGGAGCCCTGGTTTTCTGTGGACACCTTGTCCTTCCTTCCCCCACATGAAAGACTACACATGCACCTCACATTGTAACTAGGTGCAACTAAGTACCGGAGTTCTGACCAAGCATAAGCACAAAGACTGTGGAGGAGCCCTGGAAGGCTGTTTAAAATGTTAATCTGATGGGAGAGTCCCATTTTTAACCTCCACAATCTATTATTTTTCTGTATGATCCATTTGCATAGTGTTGAAAAACACACATCCCACTGTGCATTAAAACACTGGACCCATTTGGTAGTGGTGGTACACACTTGTAATTCCAGCATTCAGGAGACTGAGGCAGGAGGATAAAGAGTTCAAGGGCAGCTGGACTTGGTGGCACACATCTTTAATCCCAGCACTCAGGAGGCAGAGGCAGATGGATCTCTGTGAGTTCCAGACCAGTGGTGGCTACAGGGAGACCCTGTCTCAAAAAGACCCAAAAAAAAAAAAAAGCATTCAAGAGCAGTATGAATTACGCATAGTGAGATCCTGTCTCTAAAACAAACAAGACTGGAATCTAGTCCTGGGTTGCAGGTGACTGTCTTACGTGGCCCATACAATGCCCACAGATCTTCTCTAAGAGGAAGGAGACAGCTGAGCTTCTTTCAGTCACTGTTATTTGTGATTGCCTGTGTGATGTCTCTGAGCCTAATCATAACTAAAGCAGGTAGAAAGTTAAGAGAAGTTGTGAATAATCAGTACATATTAAAACTGAAAATGAACAAAAGTATAAAAAGGTATGAAATAGTCTGATGTCTTACATGATAATGGTTAAGAGCCATTAAGATGAAAATAACGTAAAGAGGAAACAAACTATAATATGTGAAAATTACTGAGTACAAAATAAAATGTTAGACAAACTATGATAAGGCTGACAAGATGTAGCAGAAGTCTAAGGAATATACATGAGGAACCAGTACCAGAACCAGTCTGAATATCCAACAGGTATCATATTTCTGTTGCAAAGATTCTGAAGGATTTTCTGGTCCTTGAGGTTTACACACAGATAATTTCAAAGCAAAGGTTCATTACATAACTTCGTGTGATTAGTAAACTCTGTTTTATTGGCCCTGCAGAGCAAAGGCCCCATCCATATGTGAGGTAAGAGGATGTGGTAATTAACATGAATGTGCTAAGCACATATGGCCGTAGAAAAGTCCCGATTCTAGACTCTAATCAACAGCAGTAGGGCAGCTTCCAGGCACACACTGAAAATCAATCTCACATTTTCCTTCATGGATACTAATTGTTAGCACCTGTAACACTGTAATGTAACAAGTGATACTTGTTTGTTTAAGAAACTCAACAAACAGTTCATTGTTTATTAGACGTTAAATAATATATTCATTGAAAGTCTCAGACAGAATCCCCCCCACACACCTGTCATTGACTATAATATGGGGTTTGAGAAACATCAAGTCAACCATTGCAGAAGATGTACAGTCATTTCCATATGATGACTCTCTTCTGCAAGATTATCACAGTAGGGGCTAGAAAGATGGTTCAGTGGTCAAGAACACTGGCTGCTCTTGCAGAGGACCTGGGTTCAGTTCCAAGCACCCACATGGCAGCTAACAACCACCCATAATTCTAGTTTTGGGGGATCTGACACCCTCTTCTGACCTCTGCGGGCATTGTACAACATGAGTGCTCTTACATATATGCAGGCTCTACACTAATACACATAAAATAAAATTAATAAAAGAATTTTCAGTTTGTATTTTTATTTCTGTTTTTATGGTTAAAAAAATGTGGTTAATGAGTAATGATCCTATGATACTTTTTTCAGTAGCCAAATGATTTTATTAGGTTCACAAATACTGGTTCCAGCCTGAAGACCATTTAATACATAGGAAATTTCATCAAAGGGTGTTCTGTTTAATCCTTTACATGAACAGATAGTGGCAAAACATGAGTCAATGTCTTCACATCATGTAGGTATATCATATTTTTAAAAAGTTGTCACAGCAGTTTTCCCATGGTTCATTATTAAACGTGCATCTCCCTGCCAGTGTTTGCAACAGAAAGTAAAGGCTAAACCTAAGAGTTCTCATCCATCCTGCAACCTCTTGATTCAGTCTAGATCTTACACAGTATTTTGTTAACAATTTTTGCTAACAGGGAATGAAGCCATACAGTTAAAGTCTACATTTTCATTCAAGTTACTGGAAACTTTTGTCCAAGGTGTCTAGGACACATCTGTACCAGTAATTCCCATATGCTTCAACCAGGCCAACTGGGGGCCAGAAGGTGCTTGCTTACTCCTTAGCCTACTGAACTAAGAAAGCCACAGGGGCATCAACAACATGGAAGAATGTGCCCTTTCCAGCTGAACATCTGGACAGACAGGAGCAGAGGGTCAGCCAAGGGCCTGCAGATTAGGACCACAGTAGGAAGGGTAGGACCAGTGCACCACCAATACCACCAACAGGCAGCCTCTAGTGGAGCCAGTGCCCTCTATTCCCAAGGTGAGTGGGAAGAAATGAAGCCATGAGAATTGACATCCAGCAATTGGATGTGGGGTTTTAGTTTTAGTTTTGTTTCTTTTGTTGTTTTGTTTCTGAGACCAAGGTTTCCTCTAGCCAAGTTGACCTTGAATTTATCCTGTAGCTAAGGCTGGCCTGGAACTCCTGACTGTCCAGCAGCCATCTCCCAAGGGCTGGGGCTGCAGGTGTGCACCATCTTGCCTGGCTTCCTTATTTGAGTCCAGATTGATTGTATGCTATATATGGGGTTGCACTGGCCATGTATAATATTGGAGCTGTTCTATAAGCAATTATCTTGAATTTTATTCTTTTGAAGCAGGAGACTTCTATGTGTGTATGTGTGTGTTATAGAATAAAAACTCAAAATGAAACTTTTTTAAAAGTAGGATACTTAGTTATTCAAAGCAAGCACAAGGAAGCACATCATTTCTGAGAACTTGGCTGATAGTCACTACTATGGCTATACTCTATCTTTGATGTTAACATGACTGTGCACCACTGAGGTCTGTGTCCATCATGTCCACTTCTCAAGCAGCCCCACACAGGACACCCAGTTCCCCTGGATTTGGTACACCCTACTTTACAACTATGTGGTCTCACAGCTGCCTCTAGTCCTGTGATTCAGTTTATCTCCTGCTTCTTGTGATTTTTTTGCCCAGTGTGAGAAAAAGATAGGATACTGTTTTGGTTTGAACTTGGTTTGGTTTAGTTTAGCTTGATTTTGAGATGAGGTAACTCTCTATCCTCCTTCCTCTGCCACTCCTGTTCTGGGATTAGTCTGAATCATCACACAGGGCAGTTCTATGGAGTTTGTCTCCTGCTCCTGGATGTTTTCTCTTACTCCTGGCATCCCTGATGCTCTGCTCCCCAGAACCCATGTTAAAAAATTCCATGTGGGATGGCACAGACTTCTCCACACCAAAGGCTAATTGCTGGGGTCAGTGACCAGCCAGCCTTCCCTACTCAGAAAGACCCGAGCCAATGAGCCATTCTCTCAAAAATAAATAAATAAATAAATAAATAAATAAATAAATAAATAAAAAGGTAAATCTATAAGCTGTCCTCATTTAGTTTATAAAATATAAAAATCATCAGTAAAGTTTAATTTAATGGAGTTTTTTTGGTCCAAAAATATTTGTCCAATAAACTAAAATATCTAAATGTATTCCATGAATACCATGATTTGATCAACATATATTGCTTCCATGCATTACAATATCACACCATTTTTCATATGTATGTACAAATACTGCATCTTAATATATTAAAATGGGTTTAAAACAGGATACCTGAGACTAAACCTAGCAGTGGGTGAAGGAACTCAGCTGCAATCATCACTAACTTATAGTTTATTGTTGGGGACCTCTGTTATGCAAAGTAGAAGTCCCTTCACGACCGGACAGCTCATGCAGCTCGGGATCATGTGCTGAGGGCTCGTTTCATAGCAGGGTGCCTTCCTGGCATCTTTCCTGACTCTCCTTTTGAAGTGCCTGCCACAAATGCCATAACATAAACATGGCCTTTGGCTCTGAAAGGTACCATGCTTTCCTGTGTAATTTTTCCAGGCAGACAGCAGTCTAGCAGAAACCCACTTCCATATGTAAATAGAACGCCTCACAAAGCATCTAACATAGGTCGCAGAAAGCTGTGACACAGAGATCTGGGTCGCAGAAAGCTGTGACACAGAGAGCTGTGTCGCAGAGCTGCTGAATTACTGAGAGCAGAGACACTTAATAAAGCTGTAACACAGACTAAGCCGAGTCTTGAGTCCTGTGCCTTACTAACGGCGACCTAGCCTCTCCGGGGGGCGTACTCCCCTGTGACCGACTTACGGACATCCTAGCTTTCGCTGTCCTCGTACTCTTCCCGTGGAGTTCAGTGGCCAGTGGACCTCGCATCCTGAGGAAAGTACACGGGTGAAATAGGGACAGAATTCGGCTGGACAACGCTCCAGTAGCAGAGAGACTGTCAGCACCGGAGCGGCGGACAGCAACCTATCTGTTGCCGCTCCCAGAGACGCCTGTGGCCAGAGCCGTGCGGCGACTCGCGAGGTGTAGCAGGGACCCCGAGATCCAGGGGCCCAGAGCACTCCCTATAGTTCATTTATTATTTATAATTCCTTTATAAATATGGTATAATAATTCCTTTAGAAGGAATTATTGCTCAAACTTAGTCACAGTTCATTATTTTTAAAACTATAATTCACACCCAACATATAAAGTCATATTTTTGGTCTTGTGAATAGCTGGTTACTGCTGTGGAGGAGTGGGGCCGGTTTTTGACAGCAAAGATTAGCCTTGGGTATTTTGGTCAGCTCAACCTGGCTTCCACAAAACTGTCCATGGTCAGTAGGACAATGGTGTCAGAGTGACATCACAGTTGCTCTGCTATTCTGTTGCTCCCCAAAGACCTGCAGATTCACAACCAAATGTAAGGAGATCATTGTTACATCTTAACAATTTTATGCCTAATAAATGCTGTGAATTGATAGAAAAGTCCTCTAAAAATACCACATGGCCAGAATTTACCAGAACTGTAATTGTTCTCATGCTCTCTGAGTAGAAATTCTCTATACTGAGTATAACACTAATTCTAGCAAAATAAAACGAACAAAAAAAAAAAGTTCCAAACTAAACATTGGAGGTTGATGTATTAAACTAAGCCCAGATAGAAAAAAAAAAGCAAGCCTACTGGAAGCACAAGAAAATTAAAATCTGAGCACTTCAGTTAGACAGGTAGAGTAAACTCAAGAGATTTACTGTGCATCTGCTGACTTTAACTTATAAAAATGTTTTATACTTGAAAGTTGCTAAAAGAGTAGATCTCGTGTTCTTACCTCAAAAAAATGGAAAATGTGCGAGGTAATACATGTGTTGATTAACTGGATTTAGTCAATCCACAGTGTATACATAGACAAATACGTCATCTTGTGCTTTGTAAATATATATATAATTCTACTTATCAACTAAAAATATTAAAAGAAAGCTGGTCATGACGCCACATACCTGCAGTCCTAGCAACTGAAGGCCAATCTGAGCTATAAATGAGAACTTTCAAAATAAATGAATAATATGAAGAAGTAAATGTGAGACAATAAAAAGAAATTGCAATCTGATAGATATAATCTATAGTGAAATATAGATCTATATATTTATCTGTCTATGTTGTATATTCTACACAAGTGAAATATCCATTAGGCTGTTAAGAGAAAGACCACTTTCCCTAAAATTCTGCACATAGTTTCTTATCATTTTGCATTTCTCACTGAAAAACACATAAACTAAATGTTTCAGCTAGCTTTTACTACATAACAAATACTCCCAAAAGTTGCAGGAAAAAATAAGAGTTTATTCCCTGGTGACCTGGGTAAAACGGCTCCTCCTGGTGCAAGTTGGCATTGCTTGTGGGATGAGAAGTTCCAGCAAGATGGAGCCTGTCACCCGCAGACAAAGGGTGTCCTTCTGCCAAGGGACAGTCTGAGCTTTCCTTCAGCACAGCATCTGGGACCTGGAAACAAAAGCTGACCTTCCACGTTCCTTCAGGGGCTCGACCTGGAAACACAGCGTTGCTGCTGTGAGTGGTACTGGCCAGAGCAAATCACAAAGCCAGTCCAAACTGACGGAGAGGGAAACAGACTGGCTTTGTATGGGAAGGACATGAGAGTGTGAGTGGGGAGACGTCAGTGGTGGTCTTTGGAAGCAATCCGACACATTGGTTAATGTGTACGAATGTTTCATCTTCCTCTAGGCAGAGAGCACTCACTGTCTTCTCAGTCGGGGCATTCCTGAGGAAAACCTATTGCCAGAGTTTTGTTCTTACCTAAGAATAGATTAGCCAGAGTCTGAGGATATGGAGAATAGCAATTAGCTGAGCATTTAAAGATCAATACCTACAAGGCTTTTCTCTATATTTTCACTATGGTCGTTGGACCAAATGACATTATTTTCTTGTGTTTTTTATTTTAATTACATATTTTTATTTTTATTTACTTATGAAAGAGAGAGAGAGAGAGAGGAGAGAGAGAGACATGTGCAGGTCAGAGGACAACTTGTGGGAATCAGTTCTCTCCTTCCACCACATGGGTTCTGAGGATGGAACTCGGGTTGTCCGGCTTGGTGGTAAACAGCTTTACCTGCTGAGCCATCTCACTGGTCCAAGATGTTCTTTTCTTAATACCTGAGTAGTGGGCATGGTGACACAAGCATGTAATCCCAGCACTTGTGAAGAAGAGACAGAAGGACCATCAGCTCAAGGCCAGCCAGGGCTACATAGTGACACGCTATCTCAAAAAAAGCCTTTGAAAATACAAGTTATTTGCTTATTCAATACTAATACTCCTTAAGATAATCTGCAACTATGTCTAAAGAATTTATTAGTAGTATGGGACATCCCATGCTAATAAATGAAATGAAAGAACTCATAAGGTAGATGGCCTCTGTTCAGCACACGTAACTAAACTCATCCTTGCTCTTCTTGTGTTTCCTAGCTCTGGGAAAGGTGCTAATCTTTCAATCAGCGATTTTTAAAAAGACAGATCGTCTTTTTGTTGTTACTCTTCTGAAATGGTCCTACGGCTCAGGCTGGCCTGGAACTCACTCCATAGTCCAGGTAAGCCTCAAACTCATAGCAATCTACCTGCTTCAGCCTCCTGAGTGCTGGGATTACAGGCATCAGGCAAACTTAGGTTGTTCCTCTTGATTGATCTAAGTCACTCAGAAATTTGTAAAAATTTATCCTTTAATGCTGCTTCTTCCAATTCTCTCAAATCTTTGGAACCTCAGCTACATGGTTAAGTTTTTACCCACATTATCCTGTTGTTACATATATTAAGAGGAAGTACTATAAGGAAAAGTCCACAAGTGTTTTTTATAAAACTAAGTTAGCCTCTACCCTGCGAAGTAGGACTTTTATGTTGATAGCATCCTTACACATACTAGCTCAAACTGGAAACAAAGTAATGTTCATTAACAGAAGAGTGAGATAAAGCATTTGGGTATTCTCATACAGCATAGATGACACTCAAAAATATTATTCTGGGGCCTGGAGAGATGGCTCAGCAGTTAAGACCACTTGCTTTTACAGAGGACTGGGGTTTGATTCCCTGCACCTACATAGTGGTAGCAACCATGTTGCAGTTCCAGGGCATCCGATGCCCTCTTCTGATCTCTACCTTCTTCTGACTTCTGTGGGCATTACACGACCCGGGTGTACTTACAGACATTCAATCAAAACACTCATACACATAATGTAAAATAAAATAAATATTATTCTGAATGAAAATAATTTACATTAAAGGATATCTGCTTTAATATTTCATTTGTATGATTGTTTTCTGGAATAATCAGAATTTGCATACAGAATAAGGACGAAACAATGGCAGCCTGTAGGAGTGGACTTGAAGAGGGAGTATGAGTGATCAAGAAGGCTATAAGTAAAGGAGATGGTTTATACCTCAATTATTACACAAATGGTACATTAACACTTGTTAATTTCACTGTATATAAGTTTTACTTTATAAAGAAATCATAGCTGTTTTATTTATAATGTACATAATATTGTATACAAATCTGGATCTAGTTTATGTGCTTTTTGCAAGGTAAATAAAAGAATGTGCTCTTCATCATTTGGGTATAAAGAGTATTAATATCTGCAACTCAGTTTGAAATTATCTAAAAATAAGATAAATTGATAAATGACAGCGTGTTTTAAAACAAATGTAAGAAAAATTTTACAACAGTAAAATCTGATATATTCTATATAAAATTTTTCAACTTTATGCTGGAAAACAAGTAAAATAAAATGGAGGAAGGCTCTTCCTTCATGGCTTCCTGTTCCTTTCTTGGGTTTTGATTCTATTTTTCCATCTTCAATTATTTTGAACTTTTTTCATATTTCTTATGCTTGCCTAAAGACTGAGCTTGTACTCTGTGTTTGAAGTCCCTCACTCATGGTGACGTGCTTCCTTGTAAAACTGTCATTGTACATTCTAAACTTGCATTTATTAAAATGGCCTAGACTAAGGGTATTTTCTTCCAGACAGATTTTTCTTTTTCCTTTTTCATCTTTGTGTTCCAAGATAATTTTTATCTTAAAACATTGAAAAAAAATTGATCCTCCAGCAACCCACCTGACAACCCTTTCTATTCCATTATTCCTCTGTGCCCTTTATATCACTGCACTCGCTCTCCCCTACCATGATGCCTCTCTCCCATGGTCCCTTACTCATGCCACATGGCCCATAATTAATATAAATGCTTATTGAGTTCATGATTTTTATTTCAAATTGAAATATTTAAAAAGTATAAACTAGCTGGGCGTGGTGGTGCACGCCTTTAATCCCAGCACTCGGGAGGCAGAGGCAGGCAGATCTTTGTGAGTTTGAGGCCAGCATGGTCTACAAAGTGAGTTCCAGGACAGCTGGGGCTACAAGGAGCCCCTGTCTCAAAAAGACAAAAATAAATAATAAATAAATAAATGTATAAATTAAACATTACTACTAATACGATTCAAAATCTTTTTTGTATTTTTAAAGTTTAAACATTTCCATTTATTCAGTATAAACTTTCGTTTTACCCATCACTGCTCTATGCTACTTAAGTGCATGCATTTAAATAGAGATCTCTGCAAAGAAGGAAGGGCAAAAGAACGCAAAGACATGATAGCCGTAGGGCATTCCATCAGAGGCATACAAACTTTAACCTAAATGATACGCATTTAACATTTTCTCTTTTTTATACTTTTTATTGAATTTTGTGCATTTCGTATAATACATCTTAATCATATTTAGACCTCCTCCATTACCTGTACCCTCATAGCTGCCCCCACTGCTTTTCATGCATTCTGTCATATATGCTAAGGCCTATCAAGTCAAGCTTGTGTCCCCAAATGGCCCTTGGTGTAAATTCACCCACTGGAGCCTGGTCAACCTATGTAGTGTCAATGCCTTAAATACCATCTCTCCCTCACCCAACAGTGATCATTTGCCAGTAGTTCCTCAGGTAAGGTTGGAGCTTCTATGCTGGGTTTTTGTATGGTTTGAGTTTGCATGGTCCTGTGCATGCTGGCACCATTGTTGTAAGTTCACATGAGCAAGTTCCCAGACACCTAGAAAACTCTGTTTCCTTGGGACCATCTACCACCCCTGACTCTTACAGTCTTTCTGTCCCTTCTTCTGCAATGGTCCCTGAGCCTTGTGTGGTTGAGGTTTAATATAGGAGTCCTATCCAGGGATACAAATGTTACAGTTTCTTATTCTCTACATTTTGGCCAGTTATAGTTTTCTGTGTTAATCACCATCTGTTGCTTCACTGGTGAGAGCTGAGAGATGCATTAATAGTTTCTCTGCCCCCTGTTCCACTGTGTTCCCAGAGTTTTAGGGGTAGAGGTTGCATTGTAGATGAGTCATTTAGGGTTGGGCATCTCACAGATACTTAGTCTCTGCATGTGACCTGTTGTGGAACTCTGTAATTAGTTCTCACAAAGTGCAAATTTTGTCATAATTAATTTATAGACAAGATAATTTAGCCTTAATAAAGTTGAATAAATTTCCCAAGGTCAGACATCTAGCAAACAGTAGATTTGAGTCTCAGACAGAGTTCTTTGATTCTAGAGCTCACATTACCATATAAATTATTAAGATGAACTAAAAATGTAGAGACTGAATACATGAATAATTAAGATATAAATCAAGTTGATATTTTCAAACTCTGTAGTAACAACTCCCATATAAAATGCATATTGTTCTTCTGTACATTAAGGGGACAAAAATGTTTCCAGCAAATTTTGGACTCAGAGAAAATATGTATGTAATATAGAGTTCATACAAAGGCCTGAAGAACTAGATAGAGTTGAAAATTTTGAGTTAAAAAAAGAGCAACATAGGGGCTGGAGTGATAGATCAGTCTGTGACGTGCTTGTCTTACAAGCATAAGGATCTCAGTTTGATGCCTTGAACCCACATTTAAAAAAAAAAAAAAAACCCAGATATAGTGGCACATGCTTTTAATGTCAGTCCCAGGGAACAAAGGCCAGTCAGCTTAGCCTACTTGGCAAGATCCAGACCAAAAATGGACAGTGCTTAAGGAGCAAAATCTATGGTGTCCTCTAGCACACACACATAAACACACACACACACACACACACACACACACGCACACATGCACGCATGCACGGTAAAATCCAGAGAATGTTTCCAACTTACAATATACCTATGTTGAAAAATTCTGAGTAGGGGTGGGGGAGATTTATCCAAATTAATACTAAGAATGATTTGGGACTTACAAAAGAAAATAGGAATATTATTGTGGTGTGGATTTCTCCAGTATTGTAATTTTTTGATAAAATTTTCACTATCACTACAAAGATATTTTATAAATATACACAAACAGGCACACAACACATATAGCACTTCAACCAGGGACAGACCACATAGATGAATTTGTTCTTATGATTATGAGGGAGTTGAAAAATTCCTATTGCCTAGTGTTTTTACTATACCTTTTCTGTTTAGATATGTTTGGATACACAATACTTGCCACCATATTGCAATTTCCCACTGTATTTAAGAAAGTGATGTTATGAAGGCTTATAGTCCAAGACTAATTGTTGTACATACATCCTAGATACCAGTAGACTAGACCACCTAGGTTCATCTAATTATCTTCCATGATGTCTGCAGAATGATTTCCCTTTGCTAAGTGATGCACAACCACATTCACATGCTCTAAGCTGTCCACAGTGGCTTTCATTTCTATTACATTTAATAGAGGCCATAATATGGCAGAATTTCCTTTCTAACCTAATATAAATTATTTTCCGTCTTGACAACCAGGGTTTCCTACATCCAATTTGGCCTTTTCCTATCTCCCCTTGCTCAGACTTTGCTCCTCTCAGAATCTTTCCTGGTCTCTTCTTATATTCCCCTGTTAAAAGCCTAGACACTGTTGGGCTGGGAATATGATTCCTTTGGTAAAGTATTTGCTGTGCTAGCATGAGAACCTGAGTTTGGATCCTCAGAACCCATGTAAAAGCTGGGTATTGCCATGTATGCCTGTAACCCCAGCATTGGGAAGCCAAGACAGGAAGACCTCACTGGCCAGACAGTCTAGACAGTCAGTGAGCTCCAGTGAAAGATCCTGTCTCAGAGAATAAGGTGGTTGGAGGAGGGCACCAAACATCACCCTATGGCTTCCATACATACATGCCCATGCTCACACATACACACTCAGACACATGCACGTGCACACATACACCACACATTAATTCATTCATTAATTGGTAGATTGGTTGATTGATTGATTGATTGATTGATTGGTTGATTGATTGATTGATTGATTGATGAGGCCTACAATTGTTTAAGGTTCAGCTCCAGCTCTAACACACTGGTAAAGTATTTCTTGATTCTTTATCCAGTCCTAATCTCCTGAGTTTTACTTACTTCTAACTTTGGCACAGGTGATACGTACCTTGAAGCAAATGGTATTCTTCAATGTCACAGGCTTTTTTTGTCTGACTGGCTGAAGCGTGAGGCCTGCCTTTATCAAAATTTTCCAAAATCAACAATTTTTATACTAAATTTCATCACCATTCATTCACAATTCACTTTTTTATTTATTTAATTTTTTATTTAATAACCACATGATTAGAAGAAGCATTTCATTACAGCTTTAACATATTCAGTAACAATTTCCAGAGCAAGGATACTTCTATTTCAAAAGTGACTGTAAACTTTTAGGTTCACAGTTGAATTAATAAAGTTATACAGTGTTGAACTGAGTATAAACCCTGTAAGACATAAAATTGAATGAGTTTTTACCCTTTAAAGAAGATCTCCATTTCATTTTAAAATATGCCGATTCCTACATTTTTAATGCTACTAATGCTTAGATGTTTGCACATGTATCTTTAATCTCTAAGGATCTGATTACTACTAGTCACAGTTGGTTACACTCCAATCCTTGGCACCTGAGTATGGATATAAAGTCATCAGATAGATTTCAATGGTAATGTTTATCAGCTCTACTAATTAACATGAAGTAAATTCTTATGCTTCCTCCTCAAATATGTCTTTTTCTTTGTTGATTTTTTGTGTGTGTATATCATACAGAATATTCCACACAATCTTATTCATCTAAATACCCACTTCCCAAATGGCACCCTTCCACAGTCTCCCCTCCCCCCACTGGAGCCCATATAATCTGTCACCCCTGTTACTGTCCACTGCGTTGTTGGCACCCCCAGCCATTCCCCAGTGATTGTCCATCTGCTGAATCTAGTCAGCCTATCTTGAGAGCCTTCTTTTAGGAAGATCAGCTGTTCCTCATCTAGCAGCAATCAGTTGTTAATATTCCTTTAGATAAGATCGGGGTCTGCTGTTCATTTTCCCAGTTCTATGTTGTGTTACTGTCTGGGAGTCTTTTGGGCCACCCTGGCCAATAACTCAAAGGAAGGTATCTCCTGTCTGGCATTGTTTCTTACTATGTAGCCTTTAGCTATAAATATGGACACTTAAAAAATTATATTGATCCCATTAATCTTTGGCTGTACTTTCCTTTTCAGTGTTTAAGACCCTACAGTTGGCCCAGATAAAATAATTTATTTTTACTCTTAAGGTCAATTGAGGATCTGTTCCTCAGGGGTCACAAGGGCTTGGGAGGAGCCCCTGGCTCCATTCTTTTACCAGTTCTGCCTA
>NW_008356046.1:572743-574631 GCF_000622305.1 Nannospalax galili
ACACTGGTTCAGGTCCATCTGGTGGGGTCTCCACGGCCTCCTTGATCCAGAGGACAGGTGACTCACCACAGGTACAGGACATTTTGAGAGATGCTCACAGTCCCCTGGAACTTAGTTGACCTAGGAGGGAAAGGATCAAAAACTGTCCTTTATGTTCCTCTGTCCAAATTAGTATAGGCCTCATAGTATAGCTGTTAAACATCCAAGGTTAGTTCCACCAGTCTTGTACTTTTAATTACTATGTGCCATGTAGATAAAGCTTGGGCAATAACCAAACACTCTCAGATAAACCTTGCCTAGACCTATATTACATTCTTTGATCTGGTTGTATGTATAATTTGTCAGTAGGTTGTTGGATGTCAGGAGCCATGCTTGACATGAGCATAGGAAAAAAGAAGAGTGCCACTTTAAGAGCTTCTGAGCTCTCTGCTTCAGCGGTTTGAGCTGACAGGCTGTGCCTCCATGATAAATCAGGTCTTCTAGAAAGTTAGTTTCGGTTTGGTCTTTGGGCACTGGAGTTGGTGAGGTAATGCAGCAACATGCTGCATCCATAGTTACTTTCTGTTAGTAAAATATCCTTGGTGATTCCTTAGTTACCCCAAATCTGATTCCTATATAAGATCTGTGTTCCTCACAACAATAAGCCATTCTGTGATTGCTCACCTGACTGCTGAGAATTAAACTTTTTATAATAAAATCAAGACCTTTGTCTTGACTCTTCTTTTGTTGAAGACCCAAGCCTGGTGGGTTTGGGGGGCGTTCAACAGTTGGGCTAATATGGTTCCCTCTGTTTTTTTTTTTTAATTAGCTGGGCATTATTTATTTCTCACATTGTCTAATACTTCCACCATGATTTCCCCATTTAAGGTATCCCCATTTTTCCCATTTCTCCCTTACTAATACCCTTCTCCTATGGTCCTACCTCTCTTGAGCTCCTTTCCCTTTATCCTCTAGTTTCCTTGTATAACATTCCCTTCCCTTTCCCCTTAAAATAATCCCATATTTATCCATATATCCTTTATCAACACCTGTTTCCTACCGTTCTTCTCATTCATACTCTTTCTTTTCTGTTACCTCCCTGGTTGCTTTTTATTATCTTGGTTCCTGTAGTTATGTCTGGATACATACACATCAGGATTTGGTGCTAGGATCCACATATGAGGGAGAATACATGTCAGTTATTTTTTTCTTAGTCTGTTACTTCACTTAGTATAACAGTTTCTAGTTCCATCCATTTACCTGCAAATTTCATTATTTCATCTTTCTTTATTGCTGAACAAAACTCCATTGTATAAATGAACCACATTTTCATTATCCACTCATCAGTTGAGGGAAATCTCTTAGATTGCTTCCATCTCTTAGATATTGTGAAAAGAGTAGCAACAAAGATGGATGTACATGTGTCTCTGCAATATGATGGGTTCTTTAGGTATATGCCAAGCAGTGGTATAGCTGGATCAAATGGTAGGATCATTTGTATTTTTTTAAAAGTTTGAAGTACCACCAGCAGTGGATGAACATTCCTCTTTCCCCACATCCTCTCCAATATTTGGTATCATTTGTTCTCATGATCTTAGCCAGTCTGACTGGGGTAAGGTGAAATCTTAAAGTGGTTTTAATTTGCATTTCCCTAATTAAAATTGCATTTCCCCAATTATTAGTGATGTTGAACATCTTTTAAGATGTTTCATAGCCATTTATTTCTTAATTGAGAACTATCTGTTCAGCTTCTTAGCCCAACTTTTAATTGTAATTGTATATTCTTGATTCTTTGTTTTTTGAGTTCATCATATATTCTGGATGTTAAACCTCTATCAGGTGTGTCACTGGTCTCATGAAGATTCTTCTCCCATTTGTGGGTTTTCTCTGCACTTCCTTGGTCCTTGGT
>NW_008356046.1:576523-578155 GCF_000622305.1 Nannospalax galili
GGCTAGTGGTCTGTCAATCTTGTTTATCTTTTCAAAGAATCAGCTCTTGTATTTGTTGATTCTTTGTATTGTTTTCTTTTTTTCTATTTCATTAATTTCTGCTCTGATTTTTGTTAGTTCTTCTTCTTTGCTGGGCTTGAGTTTCATTTGTTGTGGCTTTTCAAGTGTCTTGAGTTGCAGTGTTAAGTCATTTATTTGTATTCTTTCCTATTTTTTAATGTAGGCACTTAGAGCTATAAAATTCACTCTAAGGACAGCTTTCAATGTGTCTCAGAGGTTTTGTTGTGTTGTATTCTCCTTTTTGTTTAGTTCCAGGAATACTTTTATTTCTTTCTTAATTTCTCCTTTGCCCCATTCATCATTCAGGAGTGTGTTGTTTAATCTCCATGTGTTCATGTGGTGATTAGGGCTTCATCCGGTGTTGATTTTAAGCTTTATTGCATTGTGGTCTGAATTTTTTCAATCTTTTTGTATTTGTTGAGGTTTGTTTTGTGCCCCCGTACATGGTTAATTTTGGAGACAGTTCCATGGGGCACTGTATAGAAAGTATATTCTTTGGTGTTTGGGTGGACTATTTGATAGATATCTGTTAAGTCCATTTGGTATATGGCATTGTTTAATTCAGATGTCTCTCTGTTAACTCTCTGCCCTGTTGACCTATCTAATGGAGACAGTGAGGTATTGAAATCCCCTACTATTAATGAGTTGGGATTAATCTGGGTCTTAAACAGTCTTAGTACTGTTTTTATGAAGTTGGATGCACCAGGGTTTGGTGAATATATGTTCATGATTATATCTTCTTGGTTTACTGCTCCTTTGATCAGAATGAAGTTGAAGTGGTCATCTTTGTCTCTTCTGATTAGTTTTAGTTTAAAGTCTATTTTATCAGATATTAGAATTGCAACACCTGCTTTTTTTCTTCATACCATTCACCTGGTATATTCTTTTCCATCCTTTCATCTTATGGTAGTGCCTGTCCTTGAAAGTGAGATGAGTTTCTTGCAGACAACAAAAAGATGGGTTTCGTTTCTTAATCCAGTCAACTAGTCTGTATCTTTTGACTGGGGAGTTCAGTCCATTGATATTTAAAATTTTTTGAAAGATGTGTATTGAATCCTGTTATTTTTATTTCTGTTGACATTCTTGATATAGCTGTGCATTTCCACAGTTATACCTTCATAGAATTTCTTTCAGTCACCGCTTATGTATAGTCGTTCCTTTCTTCAGCTCTTTGTATTGCTTCAAGTACTTTCTGAAGGGCTGGTTTTGTGGACATGAATTCTTTCAGCCTATTTATGTTATGGAAGATTTTTCTTTCCCCTTTAACTATGATAGACATTTTGGCTGGGTAAAGTAATCTGGGTTGGGTTGGCATCTGTGGTCATTTAGCACTGGGCGTACTTTGGTCCAGGCTTTTCTGGCTTTCATAGTTTGCACTGAAAAGTCAGCTGCAATTCTGATGGGTTTTCCTTTATATGTGACTTGTTTTTCCTTTGCAGCTTTCAGTATTGTCTCTTTGTTCTGTACGTTTAGTGTTTTTACTACAATGTGCCACAGAGAGTTTCTTTTCTGGTCCTGTCTGTTTGGTGTTCTATATGCTTCTTGTATTTGTATGGGCACATCTTTCTTTTA
>NW_008356046.1:578243-632240 GCF_000622305.1 Nannospalax galili
GTTTTTTTTTATGGTGTCACACAATTCTTTCATATTTCATTCTTGTGTTTCCTTAAATTTTTTTCATAATCTTTGCTTGAGTGGTCTAGTTTGTCCACTCTATCTTCCGGTCTTGATATTAAAAAAATTTCATTCATCTTATTGGTGAGGCTTTCTCCTGTCGTTTCTAATTGGCTTACTGAGTGTTTCACTTCATTCTTCATTTCAGCCTGAGTATTCTTCAATATTTCTAACACTTTTCTGAATTCACTCAGAAGTTTATCCCTATCGTCCTTCAGTTTTTCTTTGTGTGTTCTTTAAATTCACTGAACTCTTTTATCATGTTTATAATTGTTCTTTTGAGTTCCATGTCCTGTGTTATCTTTAGGGATTTCACATTTTACTCCTCTAGAGGACTATTGGTACTTGTTGGGGATATATTATTTTGGTTTTTCATGTTATTTTTTCTCTGTGACTTTGACATGTGAATTTCTTTCATAGTTTCTGATTCTTGTTTGAGACTCAAGCCTTCCTTTGCCAAGTTTAGATCTGTTCTTTTTGTAAATTTTATGTGCCTTTGTGGTTTACTTGTTGGTCATGAAAAGCTGGCTGGTCTAGGCTTCAGGTTCTCTCTTTTGATTTTATATTGGAGTGCCCTAATTGCTTTTGTCTTTAGGAGGACCCACAGAAGCCCAAGTGAGATGAGGATCAGATACTCTCAGGCTTTCTCCTAAGGTCTGGGTCCCTCCAGGAAAGATGCTGCCCTCAGGATTTTGTGGGCTGGGCTGGCCTGGGAGTAGGGCCCAGGAAAGATGCTGGTCTCAGGAAGTTGGTGGCTATGCCCCCCAGGGATACAAAGGGAGGTGGGAATGGGAAGAGGCCCCAAAGGCTCCTGGGGACTACTGGGAGGAACTGGGTTGACTGGATGCAAAGGATCGGGAAGCAGTGGTAGCTCTGGGCTGAGAGGTTAGCCCTGGTGCCTGGCTCAGAGGAGAGATGCGGTGGAGGAGCTGGGAGGGTGAAAGAGGCTAGGGGAGTCAAGGCCCAGTGCGCATGCTGGACTTACCCAGGAAGGTGCTGGCACCAGGACACTGGAGGCTGTGCAGCCCAGGAAGCAAAGGGAGATGAGGGCAGGACGGCCCAGAGGCCTCCTGGGGACACAGGGAGGAACTGGGTTGGTCTGGATGCAAAGAATCAGGAAGCAGTGGTGGGTCTGGGCCAAGAAGTTAGCCTTGGTGTCTGGGGTGCCAAGACAAGAAATGGGCCTGTACCCAGGTTAGGAGGAGAGATGGGGTGGGGCTGGGTGTGTGAAAGAGGCTGGGGGAGTCAAGGCACAATGAGCATGCTGGCTTACCCAGGGAAGGTCCTGACACCAGGACACTGGAGGCTGTGCAGCCCCACAATTCACCTTTTTGACTGATTTCTATTGCTTCTAAATGTTTAACCTCGCTATTGTTACAATCCCATTCAGTGACTAACAGAGCTCTAGTCACCATTTCTCACGTCCACAGCAGGGAACCCTCCCCTCACCCCTGTGAACACACCCAGGATGGAGCACAGATCATACTGTCTTCTGAGTCTTCTGAGGACTTGCCTCTTCCTCTAGTAAGCATCCTCCTCTAAACCTACTCTGAGATTTTTTTTTTTCATTCACTAAGGTATCTCTAGCATGGACACACATGGTAAATACTTGTTTAATGGAATTAAACAGCTGAGTTCAGATTAGTTATAAGAAGTAATTTTAGTCCAAAGCAGGTTTGCATGAGCCAGGCTTCAGGAGATGTTCTTGTTGTGAATGTGGAGTATGTTATTCACTTTAGAATAATTTTTACATCAGAAAAAAACCTGACAATATCCATTTCAATAAAGGGTTTTAATGAAATGTCCTCAAAGTACAGTTTCCAGTCCTGAAGTTCATAATCACCTTTACCATATGGTTTCCCAAAATGCACCTGACTGAAATAAACACAAAGAACATGTTTACGTAGAACAGTGGAATGCTTGCCATTCTCCATCCTCAGGGAGAGTGTTCAAGGTTCAGCTCAAAGGGCCAATGTTCTTTTGTAGTCTCTGTACATTTGTGTGAGGAAAACCCTTGGGTGGCAGAGGGACCCCACACAGTGGATGTAGCTGACTCTGTCCTGTCTCTCCTAACCCTTTCCCATTGCCCTGCTCCTTCTCCCACACCCTCACTCCTCCTTCTTGCTCCTGTCTCTTTGCTGTGTATTAGTGCTGAGCACATGGTGACTCCTACATAGCACATCCTCTGCATGTGCAGGCTGAGCTACAAATAAACTAAACTGGATACGGTTCACTAACAAATCCTACCCATAGCAAAGCAAAGCTCTAAAATGGAAGCTATGCTAAGGCAATGAGTAAAATGCCGACACTAAAATCTTTAAAAGAACAATTTAAAATGTGCTATTGTGTATTTGCCCGAGACATAGCAAAAATCCTTTTCTAAAGTGTACATTCCAAAGAAAAGCTTTGGCCAAGATCTTAAATCAATTTCTCTTGATTTTTCTTTTTCTTTTCTTTCTTCTTTTTTTAAAAAAAGAATGCACACTAAATTGAAAAGATTCTACAAAGATGATCTTGAGTAGAAAGCCACCCAGGAAATTAGCCTTCTGTAAGTTGGTCAGAGTAAAAGCAGCTTTTTTCTTCAAGACAGCCCCACTACACGAGGTTAAAGGTGGCTTGTAAGTGTCCTGGCAGACTTGCCTCTCCAACAAAATCACTCCATCTGCTTAATACATATTCAGGATTTTCAAAAATGGTCCTTTCTCAGGCATCTGAGAGTCTGCAATGTACTTTGTGCAATGAAATAAAACGTATTTTTAATATTTGGCCAGGACTTAAATCCTCAAGAGCCAAGATTTCAGAACAAATATTTCCACATTAATTGAAAATTTTATTGTCCAATATATTTCATGGTTTATTCATGCAGAGTGGTACTTCTTGTCCTCCCCCATTCGTTCCAATGATTTCACGCAGGAGCCAGAGGCTATTTTCAAAATTGGGGTGACATTTAAAATCAGGGTGACATTGTTTTTCTCACATGCAAAAATAATGATTTCTGCCTTTCTGCGGAATCTTAGCTGGGTGATTTGACTGATAATAATGTCCTTCCTGCCTCATTCACAGGATAGCAGAGAATCCACACAGATTTAACACATGTGAATTTACTATAAAGAACTCTATAAATATTATAGATTGTTATTGTTATTATTCATTTGAAATAAGACTCGGGCATTAAGGACTCATGGTACCCAAAGAAGAAAATTAATTTAAAGTATACACAGAAAGAAGATAGACTGAGAAAGCCTTCAATTAAGGCATAATTTTGGCATCCAATAGCCTGTTCAGATCTGGCTTCATCCACTAATGACTATTTAATATTGTGTAAGTTATTTAGCTTATCTGAGCCTCAGAATAATCATCTTGTAAAATATAGAACATATGAGTATTGTGATCTGATTTTCCTACTGGTAAGTTATTCATGTGAAGTATTTGCTACATAGTAAATGCTTACTTACTAGTGATGGCTATTTCACTAGAGTCCAAGCTCACCAAAGGTCAGGCTGGATGGATCTTTTTCAAATATTCATGTATTCATTCTTTAAACAGCTGCTTACTGTCAGCCTGTGCTCAAAGCGGTGAGTATGCAGCACAGAAGATAGACAAGGTGTCTCTAAAACTAAGCAATAATGGAAGTCTCAGGGAAAGACAAGTGCTAATTGATGAAGCACATAGAGCTACAGCCGTGCAGAGCTGGAAGCAGGTATGTATCAGCCATGCCAAGATGCAAGAGGAGAACAGCTAGGACCAAGAAGTCACCCTTGCAACGTATCTAAGACAAAATCCAGCCTGCTGTGTTTGTAAGATGAGAGGGTCCCCAGTTTACCTTACACAGGTGAATGATGAAGTAAGCCTACATCCCTGAGCCAGAGCTACCTTCCTGTGTGCAAAGGGCAGTTTCCACTGTCTGAAATGAATTGCCTTCAAGATGCTTTGCCAGGCATAGAAGACACACTCTTTTCAGACCAAAACAAAATGAAAGGTGTTCCAGAAGTTGCCTAAACATGGCTATTCCATAATTTGATGAATTTTTACATTACTTTCAATTAGTTAAAGTTTCTAAGGCTGTATATTCTCAACATCAATATTGGTGAAACAATTGAATAATCAGTTTTTAAGAAGTGAAACAGCTGTTGGGATTTTATGGCAAATAAAGCCTTTTGTTTTTAAATACATGACACCACTGTCCCTTCAGTGAGCACAAGGGAAAATTCAGGTTTATTTCTTCTCTGCACATCTGCCTCTACCCCAGCAATGACTCAGCCACAAAGCAGATTAGAAGTCTCACAGCTGATTGCCAGCGCAGAATTTAAGGCAATCCACACTGGCTCCTTCACGTTGTATTTTGTGCCGGAAAACGTGATTTTCAGACTTAAACATTTTTTTACAAAAACTGTTTAAGTTCCTTGGACTTCAAAGAATACTTTAAAAAGAGATTTTGATGAATCAGATGAAAATAAATCAGAGGCATGCAGATTAAAAACCCGTGAGAGGGAATCTAGAGGAAACATGCTGGAGAAACATTCATTTGGGATCATTTTGAGCCAAATCATTTGAGAAATGATTTCCAAGATTTACGTGTTGTGGATCCAAATCAAAATCCTCTTTAGGCACTCAGATAGTAGGCCCGCTGTTCCGCTGTACCATGCATGGGAAGGCAGACCATCCTGGCAAAGTTCCTTTGCACTCATATGCAATTTCTGTGGAGGATGAGATTACTTTCTCCAACTACCCTAAAATCATTCTCATCAGCTACCTCAAGAGAAACAGCTCACAGCCTCCACTATGGCATTAATTATTGTTTAACTTTCTTTCAGTTCACCTGTCAGGAGTAAATGGTGGTTCTCTGACCTAAGAATCGAATCTAGAGCTCTCTGGATGTCTTCTGTTCTTGAGGGTAGTATTTTTCACAATTAGGCATCTAGGAATCTGGAGTACATCTTTGGTTTTCCAAAGAGACAAGAATATGAGTTAAATAGTTTTGTTGTGTCAACAATAAATATAATCACAGACACTGAAACAAGGCAATGTCCCATCATACAGTGATCGGCTTAATCATCTTGTTTAGAAGTTATATTATTCTTTAAGTATTACCATAATCTAAGCACAAAGAATGGAAATTTTAATAGAGCAGTATTGCACCTTGAAAGGAAACCCAACACTGTTGTTGAAGAAACACTACTCCAGAAACTTAAAGTTTTATCAGTTTCATAGTCTAATGAAACTGTCTCAAAGTATGTATTTCTCTAGGATGTAAACTCACACTGCTAAGTCTGTCTCAGTGACCACATGTATTTTTATATGGATAAATTATAAGTTATAAAGGGGAATAAATTTCTAACTAGAGAGAGTTTTATATGGATAAATTATCAAGTTATAAAAGGGAGCAAATTTCTAACTACAGACAGTAATAAATCCAAGGTGTCCCTCATTAACACATTTGCGGTGCAGTGATAACCTAATAATCAGTTCGGGGCGCTGAACATGGATGTGCCTATGCCGGCCAGAAAAAACAATGTTAAGGTCTTGGAAAGTGAGCAGATTCTTGGTGGAAATCTCAGGTCTCTATGGTTCAATCTTATTCTCCATAATTTATCATCACCAAGATTAACATAGTAACCCCTGAGAGTAGCCAGAGAGCAATTGACAAGATGAATAAGACCAAATTACTTGTGGAAACCTGCTTTTGAGTCAGTTCTTCAAGGTAAGACAGACTGATTTTAAAGATATCTGTTGAGTATCTTTTACACTTAAAACAATAGATACTCGGGGGGCAAGAAGATGTATGAGACATGTATTGTCACATGAAGCAGTGTGAGTCCTCATGCACCCACAGGAGACACACTGAATAACAATCATGGATGGGTGGAAATTAAGGATAATAGGTGAACAAAGTATCTTTAAAATATCTTACACATACCTCTTCATAAACATTTGACCTTTGGGACGTGTAACTATGTAAAGATAATGTTTGATAAGATTTTTCCTGAAAAAAAACATAATAAACATAACTCCAGAAATATCAATCTACAACTGATATAGCTTTTTTGAAAAGTATCAATCTCATTCATATTAAGACAGTTGAAAAACAGCATTGCATTTAATATTGGTCAATTCCTATGAACTTTATATTATTGAATAATGTTGTTAGTCTGTAAAGCAAAGTGCAAAGATATTGAAAGCTATTAATATTCCATGTTATCATCCTGTGGAAGGATAAAATGCCTAATAATCAAGAGTTATATAAATATACATATATAAAGTGTATATACTTTATATATATAAAGTATATAAACTGATGTTTATAATCATAGTCCTGCAAGGATGGAGATTTCAAAATGCCTTGTTAAAAATCATTTCAAAAGCGTAATGTAAGGGCTAGAGAATTGGCTCAGTGGTTAAGAGCACTGACTGTTCTTGCAGAGGATCTGGGCTCAGTTTCCAGTACCCACATGGAAACTAACAACCATCCATAACTCCCTGGGCATTGCATGTATTGTGGTACACGTACATACATGCAGGCAAAACACCCATACACATAAAATAAAAATAAATAAATCAAAAAAGTATAAAGTAATTTAAGTCAATTAGCATTAGCCTTTATTATCGTAGCTAGAGATGATACAATAATATAAGATCTTTCTGCTCTTAAGGCACTTATGATCTTAGACTTATAGTTCAAACAAAAAATAAATAACAATGTGGAATATTAAAAAGAGAAAACAATGGCCTTGATCCCAATATCCTTTGCTACCCATTTGCCCTTAAATATTGAGAGATTGATATTGTCCAAAACATAAGGTGTTTATTGGGCTTTGTTTTCACCGCAGGGACCCACTATAGAGCTGTGTGACCATCTTTTACCGCCTGTAGCCATCTTTTACTTCCCATTTTTGAGTAGTAAACAAATTTCTGGAATTGAGTTCTAAATATAGAGGACTGTCTTCAAGCCCAGGCCAGAGTCTCCTGTAGACAAATGACTGTACTGAAGAAGGTAGAATAGTATCAGCTACTAATTCACTAATATTTTATTAAGAATTTTATAGATAGCCAGGCCCCAATGGTAGCCTGCTTGAGAGGCACAGCCAGGAGGATCACAATTTTAAGCCTTCGATGAGCTGCAAAGTGAGTCTGGGGCTAGCCTGGGCAACTTTGTGAGACTCTGCCTCAAAAGTAAAATTAAATATGAGGACTGTAAATACAGCTCAGTGGTGGAGTACTTGCCTAAAATGTGTGCATGTGTGGGGCCTTGTGGTCAGTCTCCAGGACCACAGATGAACTAACAAACGAAGGAATTGCTATGTCATATAAAGCCATGAGGAAAAGAAACAGGAGTAATAACTTTATTAAATCTCCTAACAAAGCATTGGACCAGAAAATAAAACTGTATTTAATTCTGTTACAAAACTTACTATTTGCTTTTTTTCGTTTTAGTTCATGTATGTGATTCCTGTATATTACTTTTGTTAAAAAATAATTTGTACATATACTAATTTATATGTATTTGTATATGTATATTTCTTACCCTCTGTGTCTTACAAAGAAATACCAGAAAATGAAGAGGATTACATGACACAACATGAGTAAACTTTTTGCCAGATGTGCAGCTGTGCCTGTACCTGTGAAGGCATGGGTCAATGACCAGATGTCTTCCTGTCACTCTCCACCTTATCTTTTTGAGACAGGATGTCTCTCTCACTGACCCTGAAACTTGCCATATCAGCAGGGTGGCCAGCAAGCCCCCGAGATATTCCTTCCTTTTCCCTCCCTCCAGTCCTGGGGTTACAGGAGCTCACTGCCATACCTGGCTTTTACACAGGTGCTGGGGGTCTGAACTCAGGTGCTCAAGCTTATGTAACAAGCACTTTGCTGACTAAGCCATCCCCCCAGCCCACTCATTCTATCTCTTAAACATGGACATTTGTAGGGCAAACTGTCATTTCAGTGTTTAATCTAATGGAAGACACTTAGCAGTACTCAAAAGGGCTAGGACTGAATATCTAACCAAAGCTTGAAAAAAGATAGTTAAAATGCTACCCAGTATCTACTACCTAGGTAATGTCAACATTCTTCCAGGATGTACTCATGAACTAAGAAGAAATAGGTGAAGTGTATGTCCTGTAATTGCGTGACAGTCTCTTTTTTGCTTTCTTTTCTTTTTTATTCTCTCTGTGTGGTCTATATATGTGTGCATTGTGTGTGGTCTATGTATGTGCACATGTGTATACACAGGTACAGACACATAGGTGTGCATGTGCAGAAGCCAGAAATCAACAGTCAGATGTCTTCTTCTATTGCTCACTGCAGAATCTAAAGCTTGCCATTTGGGTTGGGCAGGATGACCAAGAGGCCCCAGCAATCCTCCTGTCTCTGTGCCCTAGCATTGGGGCTGCAGGCATGTGCTGCCACACCTGACTTCTCTGTGGGTCCTAGGTATCCCAACTCAGGTCTTCATGCTTGATCTGTAAGAGCTTTACCCACTGAAGCATCTCCCTAGCCCTGCTCTGTGCATCTTAATTTTGACATTTTTTAAATGTATATGCAGTTATTTTGTAGGCTGTCCCTCAATTTAGGATAGAATATGAATCCATTCTATTCACCAAATTAGTGTGATTCACCAAAATCACACTAATAAAATTATAGGCCATGCTCGAAATTCAGTCTTTAATTCTTTCTGATATCCATACCCAAAGACCACCATCTATCATTGGATTCAAGATAGAGAGTGACTTTGGACAATTTCTAAAAATGTGAGTTATTCCAAGAATTATTTTGAGAAATTTCTTTCAGAAAAAAATTAGATTTTTGGATTATTGGAAACTGACCTAAAATGAAGAACCACAGCATGGCCTCCCTCCCAAGATGTTTTTGAATAGCAATGACCTAATTGTCAGGACATGGTCAAATATACATATGAGGCTTGATGCTGATGGTGGGTTTCAAGGGAGGGGAAATTCTACTCTATCAATTTTCTCTTTGTTAGTTTTCGCTTTGACAAAACTGAACTTGCAGAAAGTTGCTGCTCTGTATACAACCCTCCACCACCCCAGTTCAACAACTTACTTTCTCTATTTGTGTGTGCATACACGTGTGTATTTACTGTGTATATACGTATATATTTGCAACTTGTTCAGAACCATTTGAGATTAAGTGATAGATATCATGACCCTTTAACTTTTGTTAAATGCCATGATGTTGTGCTGTCTGAACAAAAAAAAAATCTGAATCCTGGAGTCATTTAAAGAAAGAGTGAGTCAGTCTGTCCTTGGAACCTTTCCTTCTGATTTTCCCTGGACCTGTTCCTCCAAAAAGGCATGTTCTCTTTGTTCTCTTTTTTTATTTAAGTGGTACATCCAGCATGATATAAAATAAGGAACTTCATCTTATCAGGGAAGACTCTTCCTTCTCTGACCCCTACTGACCTAGAACAGCATACAAAACCACAAACACGTTATCAACCTACGTTCACATGTTCCTTGCAACATATTGGTAACTTGTTGCTTCTAATATTGCTGCTTAGTAATGATATTACTAACACAGAGACACATTATTCTGGCTCAGGGGCAAGGAAGGGTCATGAGGGAGAAATAGGGAACATATTTTAAGACTAAAACTATGTGTTTAGCTTACCTTGTTAAAGTTGATTACAAGGAATCCAAGGCCTAGTAAGATTGTTTACATTGTTTTCCTAGAGGCTAAATTTAAGTGAGTTAATTACACAGTACAAAGGCAGACTGAATAGACAGTATTAAGTGATCTCAAACATAGGATTCACTTTGGTTACAAAGTTAGGTAAGACACTAGGCATTCCCAGAAGTCATTCCCATAAATCTTATGTATTTATTCTAAGAACAAGGATGTTTTCTTATGCAACTATGGCATGACTGTTGAAATTAAGATTTTTATCATTCATAGCATTTGATTGACAGCCCATGGTAAAATTGTGTTCGTGGTTCTGATAGTGACTCTTCTAGCTCTTTCTCTTGTCTTTCATCATACCTACCCAGTGCATTTAGTTGTTGCGTCTCTTTTGTGTCCATTCATCTGAAACAGTTCATACTTTGCAATTCTTGTCCTTGATTTTTGAAGTATCCAAGCTGTTATTTTAGAATGGGTTTGCTATTTTTGCGTTGCATTTTGAGAACCCCACTTTCCTAGAAAGAACTGTGCTGCCAGTTTACTTATACTCAGCATCAGATAACCACTGCAACTTCAAATGCTCTTCTTTGAACCTTGCTGTTAATGTTATTTGTGACTGTGACTCTGTAACATAGACTGTGCAGCTATAAAACAAAGAGACCCAATGGTGACCTATACAGAACTTTACTTCTTTTTCCTGTCTGAAGTCAAGAGAAAGAGCGCCCTCGCTGCTGGGGCAGCTAGTCACTACATGACTTCTATCTCTGGTTCCAGCTGCTTCTGATCTTGCTACGGTCCAAACTGTGGGAGAGCTCAAATATGTGTACACACACCCCTCTTACAGAGGTGAACTGGAGGTGCAGCACCATTTCTGCGCATGTCATGTGGTCACAGCTTAGTCACACTGAACACACCACTCTGCCAGAGAGGCAGGGAAATGGAGTGTTCAGTGGGCAGCCATTTACTCTGCATCCCACTGCTGGAGACAGTGATACTAGAAGTCAAGCACATCTGACAGTCTCTGACCCAGAAACTATCAGTACAGTAACTATGGCCTATCACATGAAGAACACAGTAGTCAAAGGTGTAGTGTGTGGGGAAAAGGATTTAGTGTGTATTAGCCAGCTTTCCATCTCTGTAACAAATGACTAAGATAATTGGCATAGTAAAAGAAAAAGACCATGTAGGCTAATGGTTTCAGGTGTTCTACTCCATGACCCTGTTCCTTGAGTACAGCAATACATCAGGGCAGTGTCACATGGCAGGGCAAAATCCCTGACCTCGTGTCCCTGTGATGGCTAATCCCGGTTGTCAACTTAAGAGGATCTGGAATTAACTGAAATGAGAGACTTTCATGATTGGACTATTTGAAGCTGGAAGAACCACCCTAAACATGGACAATTGCATTCTGATGGCAGCCCATATAAAAGGTCCTGGCAGAAGGGAGCTTTTGCTTTTTGCCTACTTTACTTCTCTCTCACTGGAAGGTTCACCTTGTGGCTCTGGCATTCCTCCCCTGATAGTAGAACCAACTCCTTTGGATTCTAATGTAGACTGAAGACTAGCAGATCTCCAGGAATCCTTCAGGCTTCTACAGTACAAGATCAGGACTGCTGAGACATCAGCCTTCTAGACTGGGTAACTACTGGATTCTCAGCCTCTCCAGTGTGGCACAACCATTGTAGGACTTTTTGAACTCTATTCTATAAGCCAATCTAACAAACCCATATACATAATACATATTCATATATATTCATTTTATCTGTTCTGTTTCTTTAGAGAACCCTGACCAATATAGATTGTGGTACTAGGAGTGGTTCTAGAGAAACATAATTGAAAGGCTTAATTTATTTAATGGGCTTGGTGGTATCTGGAGCAGGCTTTCCAATTCTAGGAAACCTACAGTTACTAAAAACTTTCTGGTAGCACAGACAGCACTGAAAATCCATGGTGTGAACTATTTAAAGAAATTATGAAGATAAATGCATTTGAGTCTTCCAATTCACCTCTTGTGAGGAGCAAGGAATTTAATGATTCTATATGTAAAACATTTTTGTGGAACATAAAACAATTTGTGGGAAAATAAGGAAAATAATGATGTTGGCTGGTTGCTTCCAGCATCTCTGGATAAAGTGATGGAGGAAAAGATTGAGCTCAATAGTAAAATAACCAGGTCCAGAGTCACATCAACATTCGGAAGGTTTCTAAGTGTTCACTGGAAGAGAGTCTTCTCTCTAGCAGCCTAAAAGCTCCAGTTGCAGAAAATCAAGCAACTACCCATCCCACCTTCATCCCTTTGATGAGAATCATCCTATCCCCAGGTGCCAGGGATTCAATAATACCAATGGTGATGCTGACCAGTTGCATCTCATGTAACTTTCAAAGAACTCAGGAGATTCTTCAAACTTTCTGATGCTCAGAGTTTCCCCTAAACTAATGGAGTGGCTCTCCACATGTGGCTTTTTCCATTTATATTATGGTAAGTAAAAATAAGGAAATAATGATACTTAACATTTAATGAAAGCCTACTGACAGGCCAGGCATTGACTACTCACTTTAAACACAGCATTTCTCACCATTTTCACAGTAATCATATGAATGACTACAGTCCCAATTACACAGATGGTCTGCATTCCCTTAGCAAGCAGATGGCAGAAGGAAATGCACGTGACCACAGTGCTGCATCTTGTAGATTCTTACAACCCCTCTCTAGCCCCAGAGAACAACAACATGAACTCACCTGTATGCTAAGTCTTATGTACTTGCTGAGTTCCATACCTGAAGGAGTTCATTCATCATTGATTGCTATAAGAATTGCAATCATCTGCTCAGGAATTAAGGTCAACAATTGACTAATGAGACCTCATTAAACTAAAATGCTTCTGTACAGCAAAGGAAACAATCAATAGAGTGAAGAGACAGCCCACAGAGTAGAAGAAAATCCTCACCAGCTATACATCTGACAAAGGATTAATATCTAGGATATACAAAGAACTCAAAAAACAAAGACTCAAGAAAACAAATGACCTAATTAAAAAATGGACTATGGATCTGAACAGAGAGCTCTCGAAATATCTAAGGAAAAAAATAACTAATAAAATATCTTTAAGGGCTAGAGAGATTCAGCAACTAAGAGCACTGGCTGTTCTTGAAGAGGACCTGACTTCAATTCCCAGTACCCATATGGTGGCTAACAACCATCGATAACACAAGTTCCAGGGGAATTCAACACCCTTTTCTGAGCTCTGTGGGTATTGCATGACAGGGATGCATTTATACACATGCAGGCAATACAGTCATATATAAAATAAAAAATTTAAAAATTTTAAATATTTTATTTATTTTTATGTGTATTGTGCATATTGCCTGCATGGAGATAAGTGCACCCATGTCATGCAATTCCCCAAGGAGGACAGAAGAGGGTATTGGATCCCCTGGAACTGGAGTTACAGACAGTTGTACAGACAGTTGTTAGCTGCCATGTGGGTCCTGGGATTCAAACCTGGGTCTTCTGCAAGAACAGCCAATGTTCTTAACCGCTGAGCCATCTCTCCAGCCCTAAATAAAATATTTTTAAATAGCTAAGAAACACTTTAAAAAGTGTTCAATATCCTTAGTAATTAGGGAAATGTAAATCAAAACTACTTTAAGATTTCATTTTACCCCAGTCAGAATGGGGTAAAACAAGAACAAGAGAACAAATGACACCAAAAGTCAGTAAGGATGGGGAGAAAGTGGAATCATCATTCACTGCTGGTGGGATTACAAACTGCCACAAACACTGTGGAAATCTGTGTAGAGAACTCTTTAAAAAAAAAAAACAAAAATAAACTACCATATGATCCAGTTACACCACTCCTTGGCATATACCCAAAGGACTCACCCTACTGCAGAGGCACTTGTGAATACATGTTTGTTGCTGCTCTTTTTGCAATAGCTAAGAGATGGAAACAGCTTAACCTAAATGTCCCTCACCCGACAAATAGATGATGAAAATGTGGTACATTTACATAATGGAGTTCCAGTCCGTGGTAAAGAAAAATGAAATCATGAAATTTGCAGGTAAATGGATGGAACTAGAACACAGTTACACTAAGTGAAGTGACACGACTCAAGAAACAAGCAATGTATGTTCTCTCTCTTTGTGGATCTTAGCAGCAAATGCCTAGATGAGATTATATGCCCTGATGTAACTGCAAGAGCCAGGAAAATGGAAAAGAACCATAGGGGTAAAGAGGAAGAAGGATCTCAAGAGAGGGGACAGTAGGAGACAGATGTTACCAAGGGGAAAATGGGGAAAGCAGGGATATTTTAACCTGAGAGGGAATATGGAGGGCTGTATGGGAGGAGAAAGAGATAAATAATGCTTAGGTGGTGTGAAAAACCATAGGGAAATGTATTAGTTCAAAAGTTACTGAATACACACACACACTATATATATATATAATGTAGTGTATATATGTATGTGTATAAATAAATATATATATATATAGTGTGTGTGTGTAGAAACATATAGCTGAGGTTATATAACAAAAAGAAAAAAGAAAAACATAGAACCAGGCAGGGGAAACCTCCTTCAAATTGTTGGTCAGGATAGTCTAAGAGACTCTCAAAATAATACAGGCTTCTGCACAGCCCTGTCTCCCAGAACTTGAAGGTAAAGACCCTATTGCTAAAGAAAGAACATACTTTGTACATGGAAGTTGGAGCAATTGAGCTGAAACTGATTTGGAAACCTCCTCCCTGAAGAACAGCTCCCATAGTATCAGAAGATAGTATGTAAATTGCCAAAAGGAGAAAAACCAATCAATGATTCCATCCAACTGTAAAACCACAACAGTGACCACCAGCTCAGCAAATAATCTCCACTGGTGCAGTAGTGGCAATTTTATCTTGGGGCGTTCAACAGCTGTCTAATTGAACTTAAGGCCTGCTCAGCAGAAGGGAACTCATGTGTGGTACTATAAACATAGCCAAATACACATGGCTGGAGAGGTCACAGATCTTAGAGACAAATTCACTTTTGCCACACCCATAGACAAACTTAATTTCTTATTATATTCTCAATATGCTTCCTTATATTTACAGTCAAATGTACCTGTCATCACTCATCAAAAAAGCTTCTTTTTTCAAAAGATGGAGGCTATGGAAAAGTTCTGCAACTGGTCAAATGCAGAGAATAAGTATCTGCAAGGTGCCAAGCTCTAAGTGACACATTTACCATGCAACCTCTATACCTAAGGCTCACAGAGCATAGTGGAAAAGGAGGCGGAAAGAATATTAATGCATCTCTCAACTCTCACCAGTGAAGCTTCCTTATGCAACAGATGGTGATTAACCCAGAAAGCCACAGCTGGCCAAAGCACTGAGAATAAGAGACAGCAGAAAACTCATCCTTAAATAGAACAACTGTAACAATCTTCTGCCACCCAAGGCTCATTGAGGAAGAGGGGATGAAAAAAAGTGTAAGAGCCAGAGGTGATTGATGATCTCAAGGAAACAGAGTTTTCCAAACACCTTGGAAGTTACTCATATGAACGTATAGTAATGGTGACAGCATGTACAAGATCCATGCAAGCTCAAACCAGAAAAAAAATCCCAGCATAGAAGTAGGGAAATCAGTAAGAAGCCCTAGCTTTAGCTGAGGATGTACTGGCAACTAACAACTACTAGCAGAGGGAGAGTTGGTCTTCTTTAACTGTGTGACACTAGATAGGTTAATCAGGCTCCAGTGGATGGACACCCACTGAAGGATATTTGGGGACACAAACTATTGACAGGCGTTAATATATATGACAGAGTAATATATAAAACAAAGTTATATGAGGAGTGCATAAAGGGGAGGAAGTCTAAATATGATCAAAATATATTGTATGAAGCTGCTAAAAATTCAAAAAACGTGAGCAGAAGAAAGTTGCAACTACCAGGGCTCAGGGGATGGGTCTATGGTTAAAGTGCTTACCATGCAAGCATTAGATTCAAGTTTAGATCCCCGGAACTCAGGTAAATGCCAGGTAGGTGTGTTGGCCTACCTGTAATCCAACCACAGAAAGCAGAAACAGGGGTCTCCAGAGCAAGCTAGCTAGAAAGACTAGCCACATCCGGAGCCCTGGCTTTGACAGTGGAAGAGCTGTGGAGGATGATTTCCATCAACCTCAGCCCTCCATGTGCATGGACACACACATACACAAACATACATATACATGCATGCACATCATGCACACATGAAAAATGGAAAAAGAAAGTGAAAAACAGAATTATAACTGTCACTAAAATTTTCACAAAGCATTTGTTATTTTAGAATGGGAACATTTATAAAGAAAATAAATAAATCAGAGGGCTAGAAAAATGGCTCTGTTGGTAAAGGCACTTGCCAAACAAGCCTGGTGGCCTGAGTTCAATCCCTGGAGCCCATGTAAAGGTAGAAAGAGAGAACTGACTGCACAAAGTTTTCCTGTGACCTACACACACACACACACACACACACACACAAACACACAGATACACACACACACCATGCATAAACGCACATAGAATAATAATAAATACATAGACAAGAACCTTAAAAGTAAATATATTGCATTAAAATTCAGTATTAGCCAAGATGTGGAAGCAACCTAAATGTCTACCAAAAAATGAATAGATGGAAAATATGTACAATAACTGAACAATGGATATGGCTAGGCTGTCTGGCAGGGAGTCCCCAGGATCTGCCTATCTCCTCTCCCCATCACTGGTTACAGATATGCACCACCACATCTGGTTTTTGTAAGGGGCAGTAGGGATCTAAACACAGACCTTCATGCTTGTTCAACTTCATGCTTTACTCACTGAGCTAGCTCCTCAACCCCTATCCCAAAATGAAGGAAAGCTTTCAAAAGATAAAATGGGCAAACTTGAAGACATTGTGCTAAGTGAAAGAAGCCAGTCACAGGAACGCAGACATGCATGATCCCACTTTATATGAAGTATGTGAAGTAATCAAGCTCAGACAGAAAGAGTGAAACAGCTGATGGTTGCCAAGGGCCAGAAGTAATACTGACCTTTTTTATTAAAAGCAGAGAATGTCCTTTAAAATATATATGCTGTAAAAACGTGCCATCAAACATGAAAGCCATTTTCCATGCATCTCAATCTGCATGTACAGAGGCATGTATGCACAAACAGAAATGCTTACCTTTAACATATTGTAGTTACAGTTTTCAAAATATATTACCTATTCTTATATGTTCTTGTAAGAGGCAAAAAGGATGTCGTTAGTTTAATTAGGTAAACTGGTAGGAAGGTGGCTGCTTTCCACTTTAAATGCATATTCTTTTGAGCTGACACTGGATTCAACCTTTCTAGTTTGACACCTGACATTTGGTGGCAGACCTTGCTATAATATGTTGATTTTTCAAAGCTCTTATCAACAACAGGTGTCCTTATCACCCTTTGGATAATGTTTATAGTTTATATCTGGGATTTATATAAAGCATATTTCCAGTAGCCCCTTCCTTAAGGAACACTAAACGAAAACACCCTTTAAAACTCTCCTTGTTTTCTTGTGTGTCTACCGACCCTTCTGTCACAAGACTTAATAATAATAATAATAATAATAATAATAATAATATACATAATTTTTAAAATCTATCAACTAAAATGGCTGCTTTCTTGAAACTGGGAAAGGATTGCAGTGCAGGTTGCCTCCTGCTCTCTTCCGTAAACAGCTCTGTCCTAGTTTGTTCTTCATTGCTGTGACAAAACACTCTGACCAGTACCAACTTGGGGAGGAAAGGGTTTATTTGTCTTACATCTCCCAGGTCGAACGCAGTTCATCAGGGAGCCCAAGGTAGGAACTCAGGGCAGGAACCTGGAGGCAGGAGCTGGAGCACAGGCCATGGAGGAACGCTGCTTACAGGCTTGCTCCCTTGGCCCCTGCTCAGCCTGCTTTCTTATGCAACACAGGCCCACCTGCCCAGGGGCGGCACCACCCACAGTGGGCTGGGCCCTCCCACATCACTCATCAAGAAGATGCCCTTCAGACATGGCCACAGGCCAGTCCAATAGAGGCAATTTCCTGATTGAGGCTCCCTCAACCCAGGTGTGTCAAGTTGACACTAAAGCTATCCAGCACAAGCTCAGAGAATCTGACAGATTCCTTAGAACTATCTTTGCTTATCACCGGGATAATAACTCAAGAAGAGTTAAGTTAAATGCCTCCGAATCTTCTAAACCAATGCCCTGTTCTTTGGGGAGCTGAGGCAGACGCAGAGAGCTTTTTCTGCATCCTCCTAGCCAAGGTGCTTCCTCTGTGGGAAGGACTGGCTGTTTCAGTCAGCCTGACTGGCTCGCAAATCCCCGAGCGGAGAACATCCTCTGGTGGCGACAGCGGGAATTACTAGTTTCCTTGTCAGGTGCCATTTCCCAGCACAGGATGCTGACCGGCAAACAGGAAATGAAGGCGCAGAAGCTGGCCGCTCTGCAGACCCGCCACGCATTTCAGTCATCTGCTGCTGAACTTCTCAGCGGGCTGCTTCCCTGTTTTCTTACTGCAGGTGCAAATCTGAAAGTGCAAAGTAAAGACACTGTGCAGTCTGCTTTGGAAAGGCCAGGTCTCCCATGACATGCCTCTCAGCAAACTTCCAAAAAGTAAAGAGGTCACCAGCGTGCTGTGAGCATTGCTCTGTGCTGACGGTTTCGTAAAGCAATCTGACTGAGACGCTGCTAGAGTCCCAGCGGCAGGCATGGCCCCCTTCCTGGTGGCTGTACTCCTCAGCGTCTGCTGCAAAACTGCAAACACAGAAATATATTTTTGGAGTTTTAGTGTCTTTTTCTTGGGGCCAGCAATAGTAAATTGTAGAAATCAGTAAACAACAATCACTTTTCTGGGACGGGATGGTTAACGTGTCGATTACAAATTAAGTCTTTGTGGTAATCAAATCTGTGAATTAGGTGTGAATCAGTATTCATTTATACCAGTGATAAGAGCTGTTGAAAGCAGGCCTCCTGGTACAGGCCACATGTTCTTTGTGTTTTCTCACAGGTTGCGAATGAATTAAATCTAATGAGGCTGGCTTCTGTCGCTAATTTCTTTAATGATTTTCATTAATGTAAAGTTTAAAGGAGGCGGCATATAACTATTTGTTGAATGTTATGCTAATAGCAACATTTTATAGGTCACCTGGCTTCCAGAGACATCATCTGCAGGAATTATGACTTGATGACTGCTTCCTTTAGGTAATAAAGAAGGGAAATATGAACTTGTCTTCTCGATTTGTGGACCACAACATTAAACTTAAGGCAACAATTGCTCGAAAATAGCAATTCTTTATATATATATAAAATTTATTTATTGTTATTTAATGTGTATGGGTGTACTGCTTGCATATAGGTAAGTGCACCCATATTGTGCAATGCCTGCAGAGGTCAGAAGAGGGTGCCAGATCCCCTGGAACTGGAGTTACAGAGAGTTGTTAGCTGCCATGTGGGTGCTGGGAATCAAACCCAGTCCTCTGCAAGATCAGTCAGTGCTCTTTACCACTGAGCCATCTCTCCAGCTCCAAAAATAGTAATTCTACAATAAATATGAAAGTAGCATCTGTCCTGTTTGGAACAAAGTAGACAAATGGCCTCAAGTCTCGGACAACAAAACCCTCCTTACCACTGCCTTTTTAACTGGTTTGGGGATTCTTTAATTGCAAGAAAATAAACGCCCAACTCTGACCACACGAAGCATAGGGCAATGTGTTTCTAAAACTATAGGAAAGCTCACAGTGCTAGAGGGAGGACTGAGGAACTCAGCTTGGGAAAATCAAGTAGATCCATTAATAGTTTCTCAGACTTTCTATGGTTTGCCTGTCCATGCCCAAGATGATGAGTGCAAGATCAGAGGAGGAGATGCAGTGATCTCTGACTTCCACCTCTGCCTAGCAGGTACCCGAATCTATCATCCCATGAGGGGATGTACACCTGGGCAGAGTGAAGAGAAACATGCCCCTAAAGAAAAACTGGGTGAAGAAAAAGCAGTGCATGCTGGGTAGCCAGAAATAGTGACAATGACCCACCATCTAACCTTTGGGCACTTGACTAAGCAGGCACCTCTTCAAGGGGTCATAGATTGGAAAGAGTAGGAACTATAGATAACTCCATTTAAAATTGTTTGTGTATACACTTTAAATGCCTTGCTTTTTTTTTGCCTTTTGTATTTCCAAACTTGGAATTTTGTTTTTAATGCTAAAATAGCACAAGTCTTTGGAGGAGATGAATGCAGTTTCCATCTGAGACTTGCTTTATGGTTCAGGTGTCAGTGAGAAACCTATAGCACAGAAATGAGATTTCTGTGACTTCACAAACACCATTAAGTCAATAGTCACTCTTAACCTTTAGGTTTGTGGCTTAATCATCTGAATGACACATAAATCAAGGGAAGAAGTGAGTCCAGAGAGTGGTAGAAACCAGGATCACAGGATAGAGATTGTGTCCTAGTTAGCATTAATGATAAATTTAACCCCACCTAGAATTGCCTGAATAAAGAGTCTCAATTGAGTAGTTGTCTTTAACATGCTGGTGTGGAGACATGTCTATGAGGGATTGTCTTGATTGTCTGAATTGATATAGGAGGACCCAGGCCACTGAGGACAGTGTCATTTCCTGGCCAAGTAATTCTGGGGTGTATAAGAAAACCAGCAAAGCATGAACCAGAGTGGGCCAGAGAGCAAGCCAGAAAGCAGCTCCTTCATAGTTCCTGCCTCCAGGCTCCTGTCTTGAGTTCCAGTGACGGACTGTGACCTGGATACATAAGCTAAATAAACCCTTTCCTCCCCAAGTTTGGTCAGAATGTTTTATCACAATAGAAGGAATCTAGATGAGATTCCTGGAAAGGCTCCCACCCTCTGGAAAGCTTGAGTACACACCAAGACAGTCTCTGAGCACACACAAGAAGCTAGTGAAAGAGGATGCACCTCAAAACCAAGCCTGAAGAGAAGGGCAGCGCACGGCAGCTACTGAAGTCCCACATTCGGTATTAGCTTTGAACACACTTCTCCACATGACCTTCAGTGGCCATTTGGGACTGTGCAGAGCTGTGCTGACAGAAGGCAAGTCCTCAGCTTAGTAGCTAAAAAGCATTACATTTGCAAAGCAAAAATTCCCACATGTGATGGCATGTCCAGAAGGCAGGCAAGACCTAGGAAATGATGCTACTATCTTGCCAGCAAGAGGCAGCAGTGTGGCCCAGAATAATGAAGTCAGGGGAAAAAAAAACAAAACAAAAACACAATATGTCTTCAGTTTTGCTATTCTTCCCCCTCCTAAAGAATAGGAAAAGCATTTTTAGTTCATGGGGAAACATGGGGAAGAAATCTCTTAATTCTCTAGCTATGAAGAGGTAGAAAGTAGAAAGCAACACCTGTTCACCTATTACTGGATTAGAATGAATTAAATATCTTTAATGGGCTTTATGTCTGACCTTTTTTGTTATTTTCAAAATAACCAAAAGTAACATTTTATAACTATTATATATGTATTACAAATATTGCCCCACCAACATTATTACAAAAATGTCCCACAAACTGAAAAGAAACTACTATATAAATATAAATACAAACTTCTATAAATATAGATGTAATGGATAGGTTTGTCTTGGAATATGGGAGTGAAAAACATTAGGGCTGGGGAGATGGTTCGGTGGATGAAGCACGTGCCCTGCTAGTGTGAGGACCTGAGAGCACACATGAAGCCAGGTGCAATAGTATGTGTCTATAATCCAGCACTCCTAGGGTCAGACGGGAGGCTGGGACAGGAGAGTCCCCAGATGCTCTCAGGCCAGCCAGCCTGGCATATGCAGCTCAAAGAACAAAGAGATCCCATCTTAAGTGATACGGTAGGTGGTGATCAGTACCCAAGTTGCCCTCCGACCTACACGCACACACATCATCATACATACACACATACACATTAGGTAACACTTAGGAAATAGAATTATTACTTTCAAGGGCAAAGAAGCTATGCTTGCTATTTTCAGTACCATTTAATTTCTCAGTAAGACTGATGATAACACAGATACAAGAGTTACATTTTACTTCAATTTAGCTATGTAATAGTTTCCTGATTGAGATTACAAAATATGTATGTGTGTTCTAAATCAAAATAGGTGCCATAAGGATGTAAAGATGAAGTTGCACAATTTCTGATTCCAAGAGGATTATACTCGGGCTGGAGAGATGGCTCAGCGGTTAAGAACACTGGCTGTTCTTGCAGAAGACCTGGGTTCAAATCCCAGAACCCACGTGGCAGCTAACAACTGTCCGTAATTCCAGTTCCAGGGGATCCGACAGCCTCTTCTGTCCTCCACAGGAATTGCGCAACACGGGTGCACTTACCTACATGCAGGCAATACACGCATATGCATAAAATAAAAATAATAAATAAAATTTTTTAAAAAAGAGGATTATACTCTAGCCTGGTGGATACAACTCCAAGGCCACATTTGACACAGAGGATAGCCACAAAATAGTAAAGGAACAGAGGGAAGCCTATCTATGGAATATGATGGCCTCAGAACCACAGAATAGCATCTTATAAATTTTGTATTTAGAAGACTTTTCTAACTGTGCTCTCCGTGTGTTCACTATTATTCTTTAAATATTAAAATAAAATATTGCCTTTTAGTCCAGTAGACTTCAGTTCACAGATGTCTATACCTAAACAGATAATAAACACATCCTTGTTCCCCAGTTCTAAGCATCTGAGTCCATGTCTACACTGTAATGTGTACTCAAGGTGATTTTGATGTGAGTCCTTAGCCCATACTTTGAGAGCTATCATTTATATATTGATATTGTTCAATGTCCTAAAGATTTTTGCCATTTAAGGATTGCTGGGGTGAAGTGATAAGTCTCTGACAGGTCTAGTGAACATTTTATAAAGATACTGCCCTGCCAGGACTGTCCTAACAAGGCCTACTCCCTATCAGGTCTAAATGTGGCTGCATTTTTTGGAGACGAATGAAGAATTCTGAGTTTATAATATTACTTCATATCATTTGCCCACAAACACTCCTTGAGAAGTATAGATAGTTAACAATATTTAAGACAGACTCAAACAATTTTGGTTTCCTTTCATTGCTGTCTCATCACTAAATCAGAAAAAGTTATCAGGTTTCTCTAACATTGATTTTCCCTTAATGAACCCGTGCAGCCTAAATCTCCGTTCATCTGATTGTAGAATGCTGAGTAGACTGCAAAAACAAATTCCTAGAGTTAATGACCTAAAAATTACCATTAATTGAAGTACACACATTTATTTCAATTAAAGAATGTCACAATATTTAGTTTACATCTAAAAGCCACGACCATAAATCTAATCAATGGCATAATTTATGCTGAAGAGCAATTTGAATAATTTAATACACTATAGTTAATGCTGGTCATTAGATGTAATTGCAAATTTATATTAGTATAAATACAGTGTGTGCTTTATCATTCTTTATTCTGTTTATCTCCTGTTGTACTACATATTATTACTATTAGTGGTCAAAATCTACAAAATCATCCCTTTCTTACCGAATAGGCTCAGAGAAGATTGAACCAATTCCAGTCCCCTGGGTAAAATCTATCTTTCCTAAACAAACTCATAAAAACAATGGACTGTATAAATATCTAGCATGCACTTACTCAGTGTCATTAAATAAATGTGTTGTCCTCATTCTGATTTCCTTTTTCCTGACAATCCAGTCTTGCTGAACTATCATTTAATCTGACCAAAAGAAGAGTAATACTCAGACCTATGATTGCAAGTCTGTAACTCATGCAACAATTCCTACTTCAAACACTCCCTTCTTCAGTGATGGTGCTTAGCATCAGAATGTGTCTTGATGAAAATATGTGCCTATTACAGTTTGAGTCTGAAATATCCTCCAAGGCCTGTGTGCCAAAGGCTTGGTCCTCAACTTGGTGCAATTGGGAGATATTGAAACCTTCAAGAGATGCCTACTGGAAGGACTTAGGCCACTGGAGCATCCTTGAAATCATTGTGTGTCCCCAGTCCCTTCCTTCCTCACTCTTTCATTCTAGCTATGGGCTGAATAAGCTTCCTCTATCACAAGCTCCTGACATGATGTAGTACCTCACCACAAGTATAAAACAACAGAATTAACTAATCATGAGCTCTTATCTACAGGCCAAAATAAACCGTTCCTCTTTTTAAGTTATTACAAGTTTTTTGCTATAATAATGAAAAGCTAACATGGTACTCTGGAAATGTTACCATTGTAAAGGTATTTTAATGTTATGATTTTCTTCCCCAAATCATAAGCCCAGTCAAGCCATGAGAAAAACCATCAGACAAACCCAAACTGAGGGCATTCTACAACACCTGACAATTATTTTTGAACTGCCCAGGTCATTCAAAACAAGGGAAGTCTGTTCTCCAGCTCTTATCTAGAGATTCTTCCAGAAGAGGAAGTCTAGCAATATCCACAGTACTAAATCGTTTGGTTGGAAGGAACTGCTGTGCAAGTAATTTTGCAGAGCATCCAGAAGATTTGCTACATACATATGGTGATATATGAATCTGAACCAGTTATTTTCTGTTTTGCTAATATGGAAAATGTAGATAGATGACTGCTTTGTACCATTTCATAAACATTTGCTAGCTGCCTAATTCGTGAGAAGCTACGATGGATATTTTAATCATTTAAAAATAATTTCAGAAGATGCAGATGCTAGGTACTGTGACAAATAGTTTGGAACTATGTAATGAAGTAGGAAAGTTAATGCTGGGACTCAGCAATTACAGCATTTATACAGGCCTTTTGTTCTTTCTGTCTCCGCCTAGAAGTCCTCAGTAGCTTACTCAGAAAGGACAGAATCAGAAGAGGCATAGAATTTTATCTCAGGTTCATGGCAGCCAGACACTGATGAGGATTATAACACCATCAAAACAACACTGAAGAAAAGAAATAAAATCCAAGCTCAGGCTTGCCACAATTTAGTTGTAGGTTGGTGTCTACAAATGTTCAAACAGCTTCCAGGCATTGGAACCATCATACAAGCCAGAATGACCCCAACATAGGAGTTATAAGAGAACAATTTTAAAGCATATATTATAGTTATATCCAAAGAAATGTAATATGTTTGTAATGAATCAAAAGAAAGAGAACTTCAGAAAAAATACAAACTGTGAAGAATAAAGGGCGCATTTTACAACTGAAAAATAGTGCCAGAATTGGACATTCCACTGGTTACATTAAATAACAGGAAAAACAATAAAAAGTATGATCATCTCAATCTGAAGAACAGAAAACAATATACCTTTAAATGGAGAGAACTAAGCATGGAAGACAGTTTCAAAAGGTCCAACACATCTGTACATGGAGTCCCACAGGGAGGGAAGAGCGAGGTAATGGAAGTGAAAAAAAGTGAAATAATGCACAAAAACCTCTTGAATTTTATTGAAGTTACATATCACAGAAGCACAGATTCAACAACCTCAGCAATCTGCGAGCAGTATTAATTTGAAGAAATCAATGCCTAAACAGAATCAAAGTAATAAAAAGTGACAGTGGTCATGATCGTGAGAAAGCCATGAGAGAAATGGCTCAAGAAAGAAAAGCAGTGATGCTTCATATGAGGAATTGTGGGGGCTGGGAGTGCATGAACCATCTGTAAAGTATTGACAAAAAGAGGGACTTTTGAAACCCTGTCAACCCAGAAATGTAGGTTGGGTAAAAATACCCTTAAGAATAACCAAGCATTTGAACCACTAGTGCTACACTTCAAATATGCAGACGACAAAGCAGAGGGAGAGGAGAACGCACCGGGAGAAAACCCAGACTTTTAGGAATTGAAAAGGGCATTTGACATGGTGGAGATGTCTAAGTATTTATAAGGCCGTTTCTTTTCATTTAAATTGGTAATGCTGCTTGAGGCACAATTGTTACTCATTGCAGGCTATCTGTAACACAAAGCCGTCACAGATTTAACAAAGAACAGGGGTAAATGGACATATGCTTTGTAAGGGTCTTACATTTTACAAGGGGTAGTAAAATATTAAAATGTGAACAGCTAGCAAGAATATTTAATCATTTACAAGTCGTGTCACAAATAACAGCTAGAAAGACAATTATTAAGGAAATCCAAAGCATATTCAACTATTCAAAAGAAAGACAAGAACAGAAAGACAAAGCAAGAAAGAAAGACAAAGCAACAGAAACAGAAGAAATAACTGAGAACAAGTCTGATCACTTTACATAAAACGTCAACAGAGTAAACATTCCAAGACTGTAGAGGTGATTCCATAGTTAAAAATGCCTGTTGCTCTTCCAGAAGACCCAAGTTCAATTCCCACTACTCACATTAGGGTCTTACAACCATCTGTAGCTCCAGCTCCAGGGAATTTGATGCCCTCTTCTGGCCTCCTCAGGCACCCACACACACATAGCATGTGCCACACAGACACAAGGACACATAATTTTTTTAAAAAAATCATAAAAATCAATCTTTAAAAAAAGAAAGTAAGAGAGACAAGGTGGGGGGGAAGCTCAGTCATCGTGTACTTGCCAAGTATGTAAGACACAAGGTTCAACCACCAGCTTCAGAAAGGAAGATGTAGTCCTGGTTAGACTCAAACTCATTAAGCTCCACCCGCCTCTGCCTCCTGAGTTCTGGAATTAAAGGCTGTATCACCATGCTTGGCATAAACTTTAATAAATTTTAAAAAGAAAAGGTAAGCTGGGAAAAATAATAAGATATAAATCAAGTATGAACTTCAGTTGATACCAATGTATCAATATTTGCTCATTCACTGTGAGAAATGTATCAGTAATGTAAAGTGTTAACACTAGGGATGGAGAGGTAACTCAGCAGTTAAGAGTACTTGTTATTCTTGCAGAGGACCTAGGTTCCATTCCCAGCACCCACATCAGGCAGCTCACAACTGCCCGTAACTCTAGTTCCAGGAATCCAATGCCGTCTTCTGGTCTCCTCAGGCATCAGGCATGCACATGGTACACATACATACATGTAGATAAATACTCATACACATAAAATAAGAATAAATAAACCCTTTTCTTTTTTTTATAAGAAAACACAGAGAAAGTGGGTGAGGATTGCATAGGAACATCTGTATTACCCTGAAGCTTTTCTTCTTGGCCAAAAAGTCAAGAAACTACGAACACAATCCTAAAATGATTATTTAAAGTTAAAAAAAAAAAAAAAAACCTGGTCTACATAGTGAGTTCCAGGACAGCTGGAGCTACAGGGAGACCCTGTCTCAAAAAGACAAAAGAAAAAAACAAACAAAATAAACCCAATCAAGTGATAATCCAGGAGAAAATATTTGCAGCATAGTAATTAACAAATGATTACTAGACAACGTGCAGCCTACAGATTGAGGGTGTTTGCTTTATATTTTAATTAAAAAGTAGAAAATTGGAAAAAAATACCATAATAGACTAACATATATATAAATATCCAATGAAAATTGAACTACGCTAAGGCTTAGTAATGGTCAAGGAAGCACAAATGACCACTTTTTAATCCACTGTGTTAACAAATATGAATTTTGAGAAACCACACCGCCGTTCATTGCTGGCCGAGTTGTGAGTTATTATGGCCTTATCAGAAAGTAAGTTGGCAGTAGACATTAAAATTATAGATGCTCACATTCTGATACCCAGAAATCCTAAATGTTATTAACCTACTCCTACTGGGAAACAGGTGCAACACCCACTGGTGCACTGTCTGCTGTGAGGACAAATGTAAACCTATACATGCATTTGTAAATAGGGCAGTTGTTACACAAATCAAACTCTTTGATAGTGTATGTCTCCTGCACACAACAGATGAAATATCATTGATTTAAAATTAGGAAGCTTCTTAAGAGCTAATGTGGTCAGATCTCTTTTTTTCAAAGGGAAGAAACAGCTGTAAGTTTATTGGGACACTGAAGAATACAGATTAAAAATTACCAACAAAATTATTTTATCCGGGAACCAAAATATATACAATAACTGTTTAAATAAAATTATATTTTTATATTTGTATACATGTTTAATACACGGGAAAGTAAAGTGGATGGTGAGCACCACTTGATATCAGTGAGTGAATGCTGTGGTGGGTAGGTGACACAGGCATGCATGTCCAAGAGAACTGATAGAGATTTAGCCACTGGCTTGCCCTTAGGTGTAGCTGCTGATGTCTGGAGAGTAAATACACCCACTGTCGATTATTTTGTGGCTCCAAAAAATCCTAAAATTTTAACAACTTTCTCTTCCAAGCCTGTATGCCTCACTAGCTCTAGCCTCTTTTCTTTTTTGAGTCGCTATAAATTTAAATTAAAAAATACTCTATCTGAATGATCCAGTGACACTTCAGAGGCAAAAATTTCCTAATACATATCAAAACCTTTAAATGCCACAAGCTGTCCCTGATGTCACTTAGAGTTTCTAAGTTAGCAATGGCATTTCTAGGCTATTTGGATTGTGGATATTGTCTTTCTGACAACAGGTATAAATGACCTTAAAATAACTGTAAAGAATACCTTATTTGCTTTATCAGCATTAAGCTTCATGATTCCTGCCTGAAAGGCTAGGTAATTAAGGATGCTGAATTAGTTTTCTACCCCTGTGCAACAAACTAGCACAAACTTAGGAGCTTAACTCCATATGAATTTATTATCTTCCAGTTCTGTAATTCACAAGTCTGAAATGGGTCTCACTGTGAGGAGACTAAGACAGAGAGTGAGAGCCAAAAGACCTTACACAAAGGCTGTAAAATTAACATATGAAAGAAACAAGTTGGCAAAGAAGACTGAAGTTTCCCACCCAAAGACTGACCAGTAATAGATGAGCATTCTTAAAAGCCTGAATTATGCAAATGGCCCATAAAAGTCCCAATCCTGTATGCAAAGGCACCAATCAGCTTTTAATCTTTTTCCTGGCTTCAGTTCACATCCTTCCTTGAAAGTGTGTTCTCTCTTGATAAACTATCTCTGCCTCTGCTACAGTCCCTGTATCTCTGTCAAGTGCCATGTTCTGGAATATAAAAGCTTGCAAGTTCCAGTCTGTATCAACTGAGTCCCTGTGTCTGCAGGTATATACTGGCTGAAATCAAGGCACTGTAGAACCACATTCCCTTTTGAAAGCACTTGAGGATAATTCACTATTTTCCCATCTTCTAGAGGTGTCTCATATTACTGGTGTGTCCTCTTTCCCATCATCAAAACCAGGGTGGTGAATGGAGCAAAGTAACCCGGCATTAACCACGCTGTACTGACTTGCAGCAGAAATTGCACTTGGAGCTCTTGAAGTGATACAGTCCCTCCTTGATAATTCTCTAACTCAATAGAGAAAAGAATAATTTATCCAGATGTGAGTACCAAAGGCATGACAAGGACATAGATGACTCAACAACGACACAACAACAAAAATTCTGCAGCTAAACCTGAGTGGAAAATTGGTGTTGTACTTACAGAAGGTCTAAGAAGTAAAAGATATAATTGAAGGTCTCCAAGTGCTTTCAGGACCAGTTTGAATGAGGAAACACTGACTTGTTAGCATTCTAGGAAGGAGTCAGGAAGGCTAGCTCATCAGGAAAGAAAGCACAGACACAGAATTGCTTCCATATAAGGAAAGAATTTGTTCCTTTAAAAGTGCTGTATTTGGGAGGCTAAAGAGATGGGTCAGCGGTTAAGAGTGCTTACTGCTATTCCAGAGGACTTGAGTTGGGTTCCCAGCACCCATATCAGGTAGCTGATATCGACGCAAAAACATAACTCTCGCCTCAAAGGGGATAAGAGATAGTTTATTCTGAAGCCAAATATGAGTGACCACGGCCTGGGAATATAGATTCAGGTTACACCAAATTCCATGTTCCAATGTGGTAACAGTTGTATTATGTTTTTATAGTAACAGAACAAAGAAAAGTCATAAATCAAAACACTTTTCACTTTTCAAATACATTGGTGAATACATTCAGTAGGCGGATCATGGCAAAGTGGGAAGGTGGGTGGGGGTGTTCTACATAGATCTCAGATGTTATCTAATGACAATCTTAGATTTTTGATTGGTGAGACTGGATGGTCTTCTAGGATAATACATTCTAAAAGGTTTTTTATCTGTTAGTCACAGGATGATAGATCAGAAATAGAGGTGGGCAAGGAGTGGCTGTTTAGGGGGTTAAAGATGGCCTGAAGATAAATGATAATTAGGCTCTGGACCTGCAGCATTCCAAACTCTCCACATTCATTGAAATTCTAATCAGGTGATCATCAGCCTTGCAGAAGAAAGTCCAGTTTGAAGAAGGAAGGTTTTTTTCTGGGAACTTTTATTCACCCTCAGAATGGCCTCCAGGGGATCTAACACCCTCTTCTGGTCTCCTCAGGCACCTCCACACATGTGGCATACACAGAGAGAGACACACACAAACATTAAAAAGACATAAACTGATAGGCACAGCATAATAAAATTTAAGCAAATTAACTAGAATTGTCCATACTTAATTCAGTCTTATAATAATTTGGTAAAGTACTCAAAGGATTTCAAGTTTGGTGATTAGTATACCTGTCAAACAGGCCAGATCAGGAAGCCAGGAGATATCAGGACAGGATGGTCAAGCTTTTGAGACTCACAATTCTGCCTAGTTCCTGGGTTCCAGAAATGGAGCTGCAGGTGTCACGCCTTCAAAATCTGGAGTAGCTGGGCCTGGTGCTGCTCACCCCTAATCCCAGCATTCGTGAGGCAGAGGCAGGCAGATCTCTGCAAGATGGAATCCAGCTTGGTCTACATAGCAAGTTCCAGGCTAGCTGGGGGGGAGCTACAGGGACACTCTGCCTCAAACAAAAAATAAAAGGGAGGTGGTGGTAGCTAGAGTGATGGCTCAGTGGTTAAGAGCACTGGTTGCTCTTGCAAAGGATCTGGGTTTGAGTCCCAGGACCCATATGGCGGCTAACTGCTATCAGTAACTCTGGTTCCAGGGAATCCTGTGCCCTTTCTGGCCTCTACAGGCATTGTATGCACATGCAGACAAAACACTCATACACATAAAAAATATAAATAAAAAACAAAACAACAACAACAAAAAAAAAACTTTAGTAGACCATAGTTACATACACAAAGAGCCTACAAGGCTAAATGTAACCATGGTTACATACACAAAGAGCCTACAAGGCTAAGTAGCTGGACAGTTACCTGTCTTATATTTCTGTTCTCCTTTTTAGCTCCCTCTGAATTTTCTAGGGACCCTTGTTCTATGAAAAAGAAAAGTATTAAAATTATTCGTCGTATAAGCATTACAAAATAAAAATAAATTCTTGAGAAAGCTAATAGGAATATATGATTACCTCTGCTTTAAGGAAGGAGCTAAAAAATAAAAACACACTGAAGTAAGAAATAAATGTTTTGCCAACAAGAACATCAATTAAATCTGAATTAGCTTCTCTCCAAAGTCAGGCAAAATACAATGTATTTTGGTATGTGAATGAAAGAAAACTCAATTTCTAGATCTACTGCCTCCATTTTGTTTTCTTTTCTTTCAATAAAGAGTATCTTTAAGAAGAAACTAATTTGATGAGCTAAAGAGATATGGACTAGAAAGGAAGATAATAGATTCAAAATAATTTTAATTCCCTCATGTAAATATATTCTGCTCTTAAATCTAAAGCTTGCGTATGATTTTGTCCCCTGGGGCAGAAAAGAAATACATCTAATGATTCAGTTATAAAGAGACAATATTTATTCTTGTGTTTCAAAAGAAATACATTTTAAATAAGCTGATATGTATATCACTTGAGTGATATTGTGTTTTCAATTCTGAAAACATCGGAAAAAATAGTATAATTCAAAGCCTCGTTTTCCCCAAAGGAACAATGTTATAATCAGATGGATAACTGCAAAATGCTCATGGTTAGATATAATAAAGCTGGAAAAAGAATAGAATAGGATGGGAGCGAGTAGGAAAGAGGAATTCTTATGACCTACTGCAATTTACTTTTCTCTTTTTGTTGAAATGAATATTGAATTCAAAGGAGGCACAATTACCATTTCTTAGAAAAGTGTTATGAATTCCATGCATAATGATTAATAAATACATTTCTTCAAAGTAACTTGTAAAATTTCTTTCTCTTATCTGAGGTTTTCTGTGGTATAGGAGAGGGTACAGGAGAGTGGCTCTCAGGGGTGATGTCACTGGGGTTCCTTGGGAAATCTGTAAGATGTCATCAATGTAATCAGAATAAATTGCACAGAAAATCTGCATGTTATTGTCCCATTAGTGGGACTTCTGCCACATAAAGTAATAGGAATAAAGAGACATCATATAGAACTATTCGAAAAGAAAATACACAGAAATTTTAAATTCAGGCATATGGGTATATTTATAAATTAATTTGAAGTTTACAAGTCATACAATTCGAAATGTTATATGTAGCAGGGCATGGTGTCTAATCCAAAATTAGCTATATGGTAAAACTAGCTTCCCTAAATTAAGAGACTTGAAGACTGCAGTAAATAAGGGTTAATCCCCGAAACAATTTCCCCCGAAACAATTGTATCTTGTTAATTTATAGCCCACTAATCTGTTGAGATAAATACTACAGTATTGTATAATTTATGAAGAACCACAAAAAGTAAGGGATGATGATGATGAAACTATAATTTCAATATCCAATTGAGTCAGAGGTATTCATGTGCATATGGAGAATAAGATCCTATGAACAAATTTGGCAGAAACAACAGAAAACGAAAGAAACACTCTACAGAGTAGATGTGGAATAGCTAATGTTATTACATTTGAGAAGATAAAAATAAACTTGATATTATCAACAAGGAATGGAAACTACTAAAAAGTGACATAGGTGATCTGGAGAATACCCACATAGAAATTATAAAGTAGAGAAGTACAATAACTAAAATTAAAGTCTCAATGGAAGGGTTTAGCAGATTATACCTAATTGAAAAGTCAGTGAACCTGGGGACAAATTAGATAAGACTAACTGAATGGCATGTGAAGAACCAAGAAGACAGTTAGTATAATTTTTTTAAAGGAAAAGTGTAGGCGACACTCTTGGTGCGAGTACATGACAAAGCAAACAGCTGACCTTACAGCCAGAAAGAGAAGAAGAAGAGACCAGAGTCCCTAAGAACCGAGGCACACTCCCAAAGACCTAAGGAACTCTCAGGGCCTCACCACTTTTCAACCGCTCTGGGCAACCTTAGCACATGGGCCTTTGAGAGGCAGTTAAGATCCACAGAAAAACCAGCTACAGTAGTGCAACACCTGTTATCCCAGCACTCACCAGGCAGAGGCAGGATCATCCCAAGTTTGAGTCCAGGCTGGACTACATAGCAAGATCATTTCTTTCAAAACAAAACAAACAAACAAACAAACAAACAAAAGCCTACCCTTCACACTAAGTATGTTTGTAAAACCTAGTGAATACCAAACAGCAAAATCTAAAAATAAATGCACAACTAGACTTACTGCTATAAAAATGAAGAAAATTAAAAGCCACTTATAAAAGACTCAATGAATAAAATACTGGTTAACTATAAATGACAAATTTAAGTGAATAAACAAAGATAAGAGAGACAGCTTTTGTTGGTCTGAAAATGTCTTTATTTTTTCCTTTATTTTTGAAAAGTATTTCACTAGATATAGAATTTTAGCACCATTTCTCTAGAAGTCAATGCTTCCACAAGGTTCATTGAGATTTCTACCTGGTCATTTCTACCTTCCTCATTATGATACTGAAGCAAGAGATTAAATTTTAAAAGACTTTTTAAGTTCGTTGACAGGATGATTAATTTTGATTACTAAGGATACTAAAGCGGTTCCATAGGATGAAGATAGGGAGGTGTTTAGAATGGAAGGCATCTTGGAGGGTGCCTGCATTAGTTAACGTCATGTTAGTACAAGGAAATACCTGTGACGACTTAAAAGAGGAAAAGGTTGTTTAAGTCATTTGGTGGATTACCCAAGATTGATGGCTCAATGGTTTGGCCTCCGAAGAGACAACATATAGCAATGGTGGGGACACATGGTAGGATGGAACTGTCACATCATAAACTAGGAAACAGAGAGAAAGGAGGCAGACAGGGTTCTATAGTCCCCTCTAGGGACACTACCTCTTAGACCTAAAACTCTCCAATAAGTTGCTACCTTTCACAGGTCCACAACACCTGCCAACTGCCAAGTCGGGAAAACCTGTCTTTACAGTGGACCTTTGGAACTACTCATCTGTATCGAGGAAATGTCTTCCGGTTCTTCTATACCCAGTAGTTAAAGTAATTTTGAAATTATAGCAAAAAGCCAAGTGATGTGGTCTCAGACCACAGGTCATTTCTCTGACTAAAGGCTCCAGAGCAGTTGAGGTTCTGAGAGTGAGAAAGAAAAGATGGCAGTTGTAAAAAGATGCGTGATCAGTCTCAGAGCTGATGACTTGTGTATCTCCTCAGTGTATATGCCTATGCTTGTCTGTACACCCTAGCCACCTTCTCCCTTCTTCCCAGCACAAATTAGACATTAACTTTAAATGCTACCCTTTAAAAAGAAAAAACATTCAGTCTGTCCACGACAGACTTTGAGCAAGAATGACAATAAAGTCAGCAATGGATGACTACAGAGAGGAGAAGTCTATCGACCATGTTAGGCACAAATATAGAGATGTTTTGCTGCCATGCAAATGAGTGTATTTAAAAGCTGAGTAGCCAACAGGTAGAGCAAGCAGATGAATTTAAAGCAACTTTAAATTCATACTTGGCTGTCTGCTTTACAAAAATAGATCTTGCCCCTTCCCCTGCTGAGTGTAAGTCAGTACAGTGTCCTGAAGAGACTGGGCATGAGGAAGGGGGCAGCACAGGTGGCTTCTCAGTGCCCAGCTCCCCTCCACCGCCTCAAACTACCTTCAGTGACGCATCACCAAGAACAGCTTTCTAGTGTGCTCTAGAGTCTGGAATCCTAGGAAGGTCCAGATTTTTTAGCAAGTTCCACCAGAATGCCCCATTGCAGCCATCTGCCAGCCACAGCCATGTCCCTTCCAGTGAGTACTAAACCTCAGCCCAAGGGCTCCTTGTCCAGTGCTCTATCTCACTAGTGACAGCTCCTTACAGCAGCTGTTTTCCTGCCCTTCCTGCTAGCCAGGCAGCCATTACTGCAACCCCACTGTACACAATCATTCTTCAACTCCCTTGTTCAGATTGCCCTGTGCTTCTCCTCTCCTCACTGGACTCTGACTGAAATAGTATGCTTTTCTCTTTTTTTTTATTTTCGTTTTATTTTGTTGACTCTTTTTGGATCTTCAAATACTTCTTCTTGGACAACCTTCTGTTTCTTCTCTTATTCTAATAAAATATGTTGGCTGCTTGACCATTTTACCAAAGGTAGAACAGATTTTCTTCATTCTTTTAAATCTTTAATCAATAGGTAACAATGGTACAAGTTTGTGGGGAACAGTGTTGAGGCTGTCTAGGGTCTTTTCTTGTCCCGTTTCTTCACCATGTAAACAATACAAGACAAGAAGTTTGCAGTCACATCTCACAGCCAAGGTTTATTCAAGCAGAAATGTTACAGAAAAATCAGAGACCAACAGCCAAAGTCAGGTGAGGAGAGGGAGTTTAATTTTACAATAGCAGGACTAACACACAATAGTCTGATTTTTCTGTAACAAAAGTAACAGGCCATATAGCACATAAAGATACAGACTCCCGGCAAGGGGAGGGAATCTAGAGCTGGACCACCATCTATCCCTCTGGAAGGTATGGGCTTTTATATTCTATAGAGTAGGAGGTAGGACAGGGCTGGGCTCCCTTTCCATTTTTGGTCTGGACAGGGCAGGATGCATGTTGCTGGTGGTTTTACTTACACGAAAGCAGGAACCAGATTTGGTAAAGCAAAGGTTCTTGAAACAAGAACCAGGAGGCAAGCCATCTTGGATGAAAGTGAAAGTAATTAAAACAGCTGAATCTACTCTGGGGCCGCCTTCCCTCGTTATCTGACTAATCTATAACTCTCTTCCATTCACCTTCAATTCGATGTTGGAATGCATGGTGGAATGATGAGGTGGAGCCACCAACTTAAATATGTATCATCTCCTTGTGATGAAGCATTCAAAATTCTTTCCTATAGCTGTTCTGAAATACAGTCTTGTTAACTATACCCACCCTATTAGACAATAAAATACGGAATGTTTTCCTATTTAACTAAAAACTTTTTATGTTACTGATTTTTTTCTGACTTCATTTGGGACCATGTAGCACCAAATTCTCTCCTTAGCAGGCCCTCATGCGCACTCTGTTGACTCCCAAGCCCTCTGTAAGGCTCATCCTTCTCGGTTTCCAGGCCCCATGACCGACAACCTACCACCTACCGACAAAACCTACACAATGTCTGTCTAAGTTACAGTTTGGGGAATAAGAATATTTATTTGGGCTTGCCAACAAAGCTTATACTATTTGGGAGCGGGTCACTTACAAAGGCATGAATGTGGCCAGCCGGTGGGCTCTTTCCCCTACATTTCAGCTGAGCTTTTTTGGATTCCCCCCCCCCCCCGCTACAAATAGCATTTGCCCATGTAGCAACACCTATTATTAGTAGTATAACAGTGGTAGTATGTTATTCATAAAAATATGCTCTTTCAAATAAATAAAATACATACACACACATAATATATGCATACACACATATACTATAAGGGATTTTTGTTTATTTAGTCAGCCATTGCCTTTCTAAATATTACTAATTTTTAATATCTGAAATTTCAGTCAATGCATTTACTACTTGTTGGAGTGCTGAAGGGAAAGGAAGCTGGAAGGAAGAGCATTAGCATTTGACATTGGCAAAGTGTGAGGACTACCCTGTGGGTTTCGCATAAGTGTGCTAACAGCTGACTCTACTGATAAGGAGAGCAGAGCACCTTCCCAAAGTCATACAGCTCAGAGGGCATCTTGATGCTGCCTGCAGGTTCAACGTCCCAGAAGCCCTAATGCTCTCAATACCTACTGCCCTTGCAGAGGCCTCAAAGCATGCTTACGGAGAAATCTTTGCTCAAGTTTCAGCTGCTAAGTTGCGCTGGCCCTCACAGACATGCAGTGCAGAGAGCACTAAGCTCCTAGTGGCTGGCATGTGTGCTCATAACATCTCACTGCTGGTAAAAAATCAGTGCAAGAAAAGATGCAAATTCTTTATTTGTGTCTATGGGTTTTTAAAATTGATTAAAATTAAAATTTGATTAATTGGTATGCCAAAAACTGTTACCATCCATGGGGCTGGAGAGATGGTCAGCAGTTAAGAGCACTTGCTGCTTTTGCAAAGGACCAAGGTTCAGTTCCCAGAACCCACATGATGGCTCACAACTGCCCTCTTCTGGCCTCCTCAGGCACTAAACACTCACTGGTTCATATAAACACATGCAGATGAAACCCTCATATACATAAAATTAAAATAAATGAATCTTTGAGGAAAAAAGTTATCATCCAAGCCTTCCTCCCTCTCCCTCACCTATCACTTGTCATTTCTTGACTGTGAGTCCTTCATATCAGCACAGTAGTTAGCATTTCGAAACTAGATCTTTCCTTGTGATTCTTTTTTCCATCAGATTTGTTTTGCTATTTCTGAGGAAAGCATCATGGGAAAGCAATGCTGGCTGAGTAACCAGCCCCGTTCTCTCAGGGACAAGAACACTGCCTGAAGAGAAAGCAGCACAGGAGGAGGAGTAGCTGGAGGAAGGCTGAAGAGAGAAAGGGAAACTGTGGCAAAACAAAACAGTGAAGTCGCTGGAAAACTGAAGAAAGTTTTGCAAAAATTCCTCCCAGGGAGGAATAATTGTATAGTTTCAACATTGTACCTGCAGTACAAAATTCTTAAAAGTATCACATGTAGCAAAAGTCCTAATACAGGTAAAAGAGTGTCCTGTGGCAATCTTGAATGGAAGCAATCTAATAAAACATGCAGGGAATAAATGAAATGTGAATATAGAGTAGTGCATTGTGGAGGAATCAAAACCTCATGTTGGGCAAGACAGAAGAACAATAAAACGATATACAGATTAAAATAAATGATCAAATAAACCGTGTGAAGCAACAGTGTACAACTGCAAACCTGCTCCATACAGTAGTTGCTTCATAAAACAGATTGTGGATGTAACTGGTAATGGTGGATAATGGGGGTTTTAGTCTTTTGCTGTTTCAGTTCTTAAATGAACAAGGTAAGCACATACAACATGTCATTTTACAATTTGTTACTCTTGATGGTAGAAGAGCAAGTGCTTTTAACTTCATCATTTGAACTTTCTGTAAATTTTAAGTTTATAGAATTTATTGCCCAAAATAAAGATTAAAAAACTTAAAGAAGGAGTTAGTGCAACCTTGCTCAGACTGGGCTGGTGAGCAGGTACTGTAAGCAGGACTAGATTAGAACCGAGTACATGTGGCCTGCTTCTCAAGCTGGGCTTGGAGGAGATTCTGATGTATTGTGTAGTCTGAGCTCTGTGGAGGTAAAGCTGTTCTAGTCCAGATTTAAATATGGCTAACAAAACTGATTACTAAAATGACACAATTCTTAGGAGAATCTCAGCTGATTTTTCAAGACATTTCAATGGCACAGTATGGAAGTACTATAGTGTATAGACTGGAATACTTCTCTTGGAAAGAAAAGCCCAGGGAAGAAGCAATGGGTTTGGTTTGCTTTTTAGACTCTTCGTCGGTACTAACCAATGGCAACTTCAGACCTGGCAAGCAGTGACTCTTACTTAGAGAGAAATAGAGGTAGGAAGGAAAGAAGAGGAGAGAAAAGACTTAGAATGAGATTAATGTAACCAGATAAAATTAGATAGGAAAGAAACCCTATTTAAAACGCTTGTAACTCAGGCTGGAGAGATGGAGCAGCAGCTAAGAGCACTGACTGTTCTCCCTGAGGACTTGGATTCAGTCCCAGCACCAACATGGCAGCTAGCAACCGTCCATAACTCCAGTTCCAGGAGATCTGATGCCCTCTTCTGGCCTCCTTGGACACTGTACACATGGGTGCATTTACATACATGTAGGCAAAACACTCATACACATACAATAAAAATATATAAAATATTAACTCAAGGCTGGAGAGATGGCTCAGTGGTTAAGAGTACTGTCTGCTCTTGCACAGGACCCAGATTCAGTTTCCAGCACCCATATGGCAGCTAATTCTTCGGTTCCTGTAAAGACCAGGACCACTAGAGACCACTCTGAGGCAAGAAAAGAAGAAATTTATTGGGGTGGATGAGCTGCTGGACTGCTGTGGTTTCTTGTCACAGCTGGCTGGGTTGTACAGGATTTTTCTTTTGTGGGTAGGGAGAGGTGAAACTGTAGCAGGAAGGGGAAGGGGATGAGTCAGCAGCAGGTGCCTTGGTAGGGGGCAGCTTCAGTTAGGTGTTCTTCAGTTTTTTGGTTGACTGCAATGGAAAATTGCTGTTATGATCAGGGTGCATTGTTAATACAAGGGTCAGGTGGTTACTAAGAAACTAGGATGGTTCAGTTTCTGTTTCCCTGAACATTGCCCACTTCTGCTTCCCGGAATGCTACCCACCAGGTTGTGATCACCATTTTGCTGGTCATTAGTGACTCCATCTTGGGGCCCAGTTTGAACTAACACTACAACTGTCTGAACTCCAGCACCACGGGATTTGATACCCTCTTCTAACCTGCAAAGGCATTTTATATATGTGTGTGTGTGTGTGTGTGGTGAACTCACATACATGCAGACAAAATATTCAAACACATTTAATTTAATTTTTAAAAAATAAAATATTCATAACCCTTTGAAGATCTCCTTTGATGTTTAATCAGATCCCATAAGTCATGCATGGTTTTACTAATACATGTTTAGCCATTGATTGAAATAATTGCACTAAACTATTTTCAATTAGGAAATATCTCTAAATTTTAATTTACTTTTTAGTTCAGCATAATATTTATATATTTGAAAAAGCAGTTACATACAGCGTTTATATGTGAGGCATTTTTATTTGGCTTGGTAGTATTTTGAAATATCTCTGACTTTACATCTCCATACAATAATTCCACAACTCCCAGGTTCCTATCATCAGGTGGTGGCAACAGCAATCTAGCGAAAGCTTCTGATGCTGTTTGGGCTGTGTGTCCACCTCAAACTCATCACTGTGGTGGTCAGCATAAGGTATTTGGACTGCCTGCCTGAGTCTTTTGGAAGAATTAGTATTTCAACAACCCTGTTAGGTAGGAGAAAAAAATACCTCCTAAATGAAAATTGCCAAGCAGACTAAATGTAGGAGCTGCCCAAATACCAATAGCCAGAAAACTAAGTTACATGTAAGAACACCATCCTGAGTGGCAGACTGAGCTTTCCCCAGCAGAGCACATTAACTTTGCTGACTGAATCACTCTGAGTTTCTTGTCTAAAACCTAAACCCAGGCCCTTTCTGTTAAATGCAAAGCCTCTACACTTTTTGAGCAAAACACCCTTCGCTCTCAAAATTCTCAAGTGGAAAAGACTCACCATATAGATTGACGTGGAAATCTGGAACAAAATGGTCATCTTTGCTCCCAGACTCTCCTTAATGTCAGTGGATTCCTATCACTGTTGGTGACAAGGATTTAGCAGCTGATCTCACTAATACTTTGAAAATAAAGCATTTTGAGTGCATCCAACCCAGCAGGCAGAAGCAGTTGGGCACAATCTGAATGACAGAATATGCTTCCTTCAAAAGTGAGAAATAGAAAAAAAGTGAGGAATAGAACCATTTTTTCTGTCGTTCACGTGTTCTGTCTGTTTCATCTCCTCTCCTATCCTCAAAGTCCAGCCTCTAAAGTCTCTGGATTTGAGTTAGTTATAAAATTGTTTTAATCTGTTTTAACTTTTAAAACTCAAAATGGTTTTTGTATTCCTTTCAAGGTAGAAAAAAAAAAGAAAAGACAAATCTGAACAGCACTGAGCAGAGGCTGAAGCACTTGTGTGCTCTGAGACTGGGATTTTCCTAGCATCAACCAATGGAGAGTTCATTTTCAATTTTCAATACATCCCAGGCCCGGTGATTCCAGCCTGCCTTGCTACAAACGGGAAAGGAGGCCAGCTCTTTCCTTATCGTCTAGGATTCCTGCAGGGAGAGTGAGGCGTCTTTCTGGCTTTGAGGTAAATTTGTGGCTTTCATTAACATTAATGGAGTGCTTCACATGGAAGGAACACACTCCGGGTTTTTTAATGCTTGAACGATGATCCACGAAAAGCTGGAAGAGCCTCTCTCTTTTCCGCGCTATGCCCGCTGAGGCTGTACTTGGATTAGGAATCACAGTAGGTTGTCCTTTCAAGACGGTTCGTCCATTCAGTCTCTTCAAAATGCTTGCAACCGCAGAGAGAGATGTTCTGGAAAGCAGGGTGAGCGGTTTATCACTCCAGCACGAAGGGCGACAGCTTTCAGACAGTCCTCTTGTTAGAACCTTTCTTGTGAAAAGACTGCTAATTGAAAAAGTACTTGAGGCTCTGTCTTTTTTACCAATAGGTTCAAAGCAAAAGAAAAATAACAGTACTGCTCTTACATTTGTAAAGGCTAAAAAAAAAAATTTTTTTAAAAATTAAAATATGTAGGTCCAACAAGCTACTCTTGATTTTTTTTCCTCCTGTATTTAACAAAGAAACAATTCTGCATGTGTGCATGCATGCATGTGTTCTTGTGTGTAGTTGCATGTGCCTGTATATGCATGTGGAGGCCAGAGGTCAACCTTGAGTTGACCAGATGGAGTTTTGAGACAGGGTCTCTCATTGGCCTGGGGCTCAAGAATTAGACTACATCATTGCCGGCCAGTAAGCCCCCGGGGATCTACTTGTCTCTACTTCCCAGTGCTAGGATTCCAAGTGTACACCACCACACCTAGTTCCTTCAGGTGGGGACTGGGAATGGAACCCACGTTCTCATGCTTGTATGGCAAGCACTTTACCCACTGAGCTATCTCCCCAGCCACTGAATCATTTTTCTCACATTAACTTCTGAAAAGAAAATATATAACTTCATAACATTTTGTGTTTTATATTGTAATATTGACATGAGATCTTGGGGGCAAGAAATACAAAGGGTATTGTTTATAGGGATGATTATGTGTCAAATGAGAGTCACCTGGGAAGAGGGAATCTCAAATGACGAATTATCCAGATCAGATGGTCTCGTCTATGAGGCATTTTCTTCATTGCTAGCTGATATGGGAGGGACCAGCCCACTGTGGGTGTTTTCATCCCTAGGCAGGTGAGCATGAGCTCTATAAGAAAAGTGGCTGAGGAGCTGGAGAGATGGCCCAGCATAAGAGCACTGGCTGTTCTTGCAGAGGACCCGGGTTCAGTTCCCTGCATGCATATAGAGGCCTCCATGGTCTCTGCTCTAGTTCCTGCATCTAGGATTCTGCCTTGAGTTCCTGTCTTGGCTTCCCTTAAAGATAGACCATGATCTGAGAGTTGTAAAATCAAAGAAACCCTTTCCTCCTCAAGTTGCTTTTGGTCATAGCATTTATCACAGCAATAAAAAACTAAACTAGAATCCATTTTGAGTAAAATAATTATAGAACTGGGGAGATTATTTTTTAACCCAATAAAAGCTAGTCTTTCCAGGATGTAGATCAATGGTCAAGGTTTTGTCTAATTTGAGGCAGATCTTGGATTCACCCCCAGCACCACCAAAAAGCAAAGCAAAACAAACACAAAGCTAGTCTCTCAAAGTCAGATTTCTGTGAATTGTAAATGAGACTAAGTATGATGCTTGTGCCCAAGTTATGGCTTCCCAGTGTGCCTCCCCTAACCTGTTCAACCACCTGATGTCCAGTTCTCCAACAATAGGCAGAGGAACCCCGAGCCCCTTTATCACCTCCTTTACCTTGCAGATAACCCACTGCAAACATCCGTTAGGTCTGTTTAATGCTACATGGAGATGTCCACGTGAGCCTGGTGAAGGCGGAGGCCTGCAGAGCTTTGGGATGCTCAGGGAGGATGCCCGGGGTGCACTGGGTTTGTTGCAGCTGACCCAAACATCCTCTTAGGAAAAGCTTTTTAGAACTAGAAGCAAGGTCAGCCATAAGACAAGTACATATCCATTTAATCAAGAAGACACTCCCATCCTGAGTATATGACCCACAGCTATGGTGTTGTAAAAGAAAAGGGCGATGTGATTTTAGGATAGTCTTAAAAGCCAAGGAGATGCTGGGTATTTTCCATATTACAAATATTCTTACCATAAAAAGCACAGATTCAGCAACGATTCCTAAGAAAAGATGGAGAATAGGGATATATGTACACACATCAACAGACATTTGCCTGTTTTTCTTACTTTGCATTCCCAAACAATAAGTTTGCATTTCATTGTGACTGAAGTGTGTTTGTATCTGGTAAAAAAAAAAAAAAAAAAAAAAAAAAGTGTCAGGGAACAATATGCTGTAATGTGTCAGGGGTGGAAAAAACATATTTATGCATCTTTATGAATCTTTAATATTACCTGAAGAGGTCAAACTTGAGGTTTAATGTAAAATTTAGCAAGTAACTCTCCCCCAAAAGAAAGCTGAGGGCCAGCACCTTCCTTACCTCTGGACTCATCCGATCCTTGGCTAAGCCACTTACCAAGAGGAGAAAAGCTTCCCATGAGAAAGGGAGACAGCCTCAGTTGCTAGCTCCCAGGTCAAGATGTGGAACAAGCACCTGCCCTACCTCATTGGCTGGGAACTCTCTCCACCTGCTCAGACAGCTGAGAGACAGAACTTCCCAACCCCAGTTTCCCCCATTCCAGTCCACCACCAGTGAAGGACAGATTCAATCTCCAGCCGATATCTACCTCATGTTCAAGTCTGTTCCACCTTGTTTGCCCCTATGGGGTGGGAGGCAATGGCCATGTATGTCTTCTTCATCCTCTGGTATGTCCAGTGTCTGTTGCAGAGGCTGCTAGTAAGTGTTCAATTAGTAACTTATAAAACGAATCCTTTAGCTCTGTAAATAGATAAAGGTCAAATTTCATAATTGAGTTATCAAAGTGCCCAGCCTGCATCCTACACCTTGCCTTATATTAACTTCTCTGCCCCATTATGGTATGTTTACACTCAGCTGACATGGTTCATTCCCCCTCTGTATCAGGCCTTCTGCTCCTTCCCCCTCACATCTTTTGTCTTGACAGTCTCATACCTCACTTTCAACTTTAAGGTCTGTCTCTACCTTTCAATGTCTATACCACCTCCTCATGAAGGCTTCACCTCAAAATGTTCTTTTGCTTTCTTAATACATAATATATACTATCAACATGGCTTTTGGAAAATAATTGTGTGTGTGTACGTGTGCATGTGTGCGTGTGTGTGTGTGTGTGTGTGTGTGTGTGTGTGTGTGTGTGTGTGTGTAGGCCAGAAATCCATACTAGGGAACTCCTTCCATTGTTCTCCACCTTACTTTTTGGAACAGGCTCTCTCACTGAATCTTCAGCTCACTGATTTGGCTAGACTGTCTTTCCAGCAAGCCCCAGGGATCCTCCTGTCTCTGTCCCCCAGCCCTGGAAATGCAGGCACATTGCCACTGCTCTTAGCTTTAAATGAGTTCTAGGGGTCTGAATCTCCCCAGCCCCAGGCCTTTCACATTAACACAGCAATTGACACGTAGAACTCAGTAAGCATTTGCTGAATAAATTAATGACAGCATTGCCCCCTGTGCCCTTCCTTGCCAAGGAAATGTCAGAACATCAGCAGTGACATTTAATATATAGTAATAGAGAAGGATTTGACTTTGGAAGCCTTTTTTATGTTGTGTGTAGCCATTCTCTACTTATCCTTTCTACTGTTCAGCAGCCCCTTTGTTGGTGGATACAAACCTGCTTACCAAAAACTTAAAATGCACATCAGAATACTAACATGCTAACAACAACAACGATGTATATAAGTATCACGTAAAATCATTGCAAGCTTCTCTGAACCCAAGCATCATGCAAACACAATTTTATTCTGTTTCAACATGACTATAGTAACATCTCAGTGTGCAATAATGCCGCATATTATTTAGGGACTCCTGCCAGTGGGATTGGTCTTCAGAAGTCTCTGCATCTGTAAAAGTAGGACAATGCACAGATTTCATGCAACCATGGGATAGTCATTAAAGATTTCTGATGAGTGAAAATTGAAAAGCATATAACATAAATTTCACTGGTCCTGACTGGAATCTGAGTGTGGAAATGATTGGAATGTAGACACTGAGAAAACCTGTTAACTATAAATATCATGACTAGACATTGTGCTGTAACTTCATAGAGGAACATAAAGGCTGTAGTCAGGAAGGCGGGGTTAATTTGGAACAGGAACAAGAACTAAGGGACTATTGTAAACTCACACTTGGGCTCTAGATCACCTCCCATAAACCGGCATCCTGTCCAAGGAGGGACTTGTCCACTGTGTAATTAAATGAGAATTTTGGTCCCTGAGTGCCCATTAAGTCTTCTTGTCACTTACTTCTGTACTTCTTGTGCTGCTGCAAAGATTCCTGGGAATTTCCTAACCATGCAATTCAACCATTGAATAATTGTTTTTAAAAGCAGTGAAAAAACCTTGTCTAAAATATGGTTAAAACAAAACTGTTCAAATTATAATGTAGTAAGACTAGCTCAATTCAGCAGTAGCCTTTGCTCCATACACATCAAAAAAGTATCACATGCTCTTGCTAGAATGTTTACAGGTGAAATCTTTGAGAAGTTCCTTAGTGTTATACATTTGTTGGCTGAAAAGCTGCTGGAAATGCTCGCTCTGTGGGGAGTACAAGAAGATTCTATGGCAATGGTGGCAGCATACACAAGTCCCATGCAAACTCGGGCAGACAGTAACCCAGCATAGAACTGGAAAAACGAACAGCAAACTTCAATCTTATCTGAAGGGATGTTGGCAACTGATTGCTGCTAGATGACGAACAGACAAGGGACTCGGTAGACAGGCTGACTCAGCAGAACGACTTGCATTGGAGAACAACAGCTGGGGACACTGAAAAACCAGTGGGCCTTAAGAGGGATGACAGAGTATATAGGCTCCAGTCGGGGGAGGGGGAAGGCTCTGGGAGGGTGCCACTGGAGATGGGGGTATAAAGATAATTAAGATTGTTTGAGATGTTCTGTATGAAATAAACAAAAAATTCAATGAAAAGAAGTGTTTTGCATATATGAAGATAAAGCAGATAGTGTCTTTGCAGCTATAGTGTCATGAAAACATCTAGCTTCCCAGTGGAGATGGACAAGGGAGGATCCTGGCCTCACTCATTCATCTTGCCCTAAAAGATGCCTCACTGATATAGACAGCCAATAGCCAGCACCTGTGGCCCATAAGCTGATTCTCCATTGGAAGGGAAATTAACGAGTGCTATTACTTGGTGAACACAGGACACCGCCCCCCCCCCCCGTTAGCTTCAGTTCACTGACATTCACAGACTTTGTACTTTTTCTTATCTAAGTGTCTTTTGAAAACATGATTCCTTCCATTTCCATGTGAGATAATAAAAGCAAAGGATTATTGATCTAAAATTTTTATGGCACATATAAAATCTGGGAATTAGTTTATTATAAAACAATGTTACTGCATAGGAAGTTTGGTGTGATGTGAGGAGATATAGGAGATTATTCCAGTCAGATCTAAGCAGAAAATGAGATTTTCTGATTGGATAGGTGATGTGCCATATCAGTACACTATGTAATAGACTCAGTGGCTGATGTCATCAGAGAGAAGGAAGCCACAAAAAAAAAAAAAAAAAAAAATTTATGCAGTCCACCAGTCAGAGAAAGGCAGAGGTCTGTCTGTGTCACTTCGTCTCATAGAACATTATAGAGGAGCAAAGCCTGCAGGAGAAATCGATTGACAATTTCGTGTACTTTGAGCACATAGAGAATTTTCTGTGGTGAGGAAAAAGCAGACTCTTTTAACATTTGGCTTGGAAGGAAACAATACACCACACAAGGAAGAACTGGAAAAGAACCATGTGTGCATCCTTGCCATGGGAGCTAGTGGCTAGTGACGCTTCCTCAGTGAGGAAGAACTGGGGGGATTTTTCATTATAAAAAGTTTGTTATGCCCACCATGGTAGTGTATGCCTTTAATCCCAGCACTTAGAGGCAGAGGCAGGTAGAGCTCTGTAAGATTAAGGCCAGCCTGGTCTATACAGCAAGTTCCTGGGCAGCTGGGGCTACAGGGAGATCCTGTCTCAAAAACAGCAACTACCACCCAAGCCAAAAAACAGCAAAAAGTATGCTATAAGTAAATAATAGGTATAATTTCCTTTACCATTTTGGGCATCAAAAATGATCACAACAGTTTTTTTTTTTAAATATTTTATTATTTTTATTTTATGTGTATGCTTGTATTGCCTGCATGTAGTGTCATGCAATGCCTGCAGAGGACAGAAGAGGCTATCGGATCCCCTGGAACTGGAGTTACAGACAGTTGTTAGCTGCCATGTGGTTGCTAGGATTCAAACCCGGGTCTTCTGCAAGAACAGTCGGTGTTCTTAACCACTGAGCCATCTCTCTAGTTCCATCACACTTTTTATAATGAAGCACTTATATCCTCTCATTTCCTTGCTTGTAGAAACTGTAAAAGCTCTCAAGGAGAATTCTTCTTCCAGAAGCTGTCCAGACATTCAGAGTTTAGTTCATAAGGAGGCCGCCCATCCTCCAGCATGCTTACTTCCAGGACCATTAGAGTAACTCACATGTAGAACAGTCATCCTAAGCAGAAGAAACCACTGACCTTGACAAGATTCCATCCTTAGACTCTAAAATGTCAGACCAGTCTGACCCCACAACTATCAGGCTTTAGATTCATCAAGCACCACCAGGCAGCCAGACCTTTCCTGTATGATACATTGACCCTTCTCAAATACAGAACTCTCATGAGTCTCCTTAGAGCTAGAAAACTTGGTTGACTTTTAGTTCCCTTCTCCAAGAAGTTCCTTATGCAAATGGCTTTAAGTCCCCCCCCCCCATATACCCTGGCACTTGGTAGAGCAGATGGGCCCTAGAATGATCCTCCTGGTGAAAAAAGTGGGTGAGAAAGAAGAGAAACAAGTCCATGGCTGTCAGTGGGACTCGGGTACCTCTTCCCCTCCAGGCCCAGATTCAGAGCTACTGGCATTGGCAATGCTTCCTTCATGAAGATGAGGCTCACCAGCCATCAACAAGACAGCACTGAATCACAAATCCCATGTTTCATGCCCTTAACAAAACTAATACACAAAGCAAGGCAAGGTAAGGTAAGCACCAGAAAGTTTTTACTCAATGGCATGAATACTTCACATTTGCTATTGTGTCGTATTTCTACGAATAGACCAAGTTCTGATGCTGTAACTGTGTGTTACCTTAGCTTAGATAGAGGAGCTTAGATAGAAAAGGAGAGCTGGGAAGACAGAAGGGGCTAGGGCCTTTTGTTTTTGGAGTCTGGGGTGCTAAGGGGCTGCCGAGTTCCCAGGAAGAGCACAGAATGGGTTGGTAAGCAAGGCCTGTCAGGCAACCTACCCACCTTATATCTGTCAGCTCTACAGGGGTCAGGACTGGACCATCCTCATTCATCTCCATATTATAAAGACAAATGGAACAGATGAAAACTTGCATGAGGCCTAGTAGGTGCAGGTTGAAGACTACCGTCTCACTCTCCCAGATTGGATTCCAGTCTCCTGATCTAGCTAATTTTAACATTTAACCCCTTCAGCTTAGCTTAGCTCATTGTAGTTATACTGGCACCATCAGAGTGGTAAGTTGGAGATTGCCTTGTCCCAGGCTAGTATATTTTTGCCTGGAATCAACCAATGCAATCATATCAACTGGCTTGAGATAACCTCCCACTTCTTTATCTATAAAACTAGACCCCTTGGGTGTCACATATGTAACTTACTTTGGGCAACTAAAACCTGTGCCTTCTCCCCAGGTGGCCATGTTTACTTTGGTTTGAATAAGGTCTATGTTCTCACACCGTGTGTGCTTCAGCTTGCCTTTTAGTTTGACAATTTCTTCCACCTAGCACAATGCCCAGAACTTCTAAACATGTTCAGTAGTCAGTTGTTGAGTCCTTTTCAAACTACTACAGTATGGCTGATGGTAAAAGGACTTCTCTGATGCTTCAGATAATCTATTACTCAGATATCCTTTGGGGTGCTAAGTTAAAAACAAACAGTATTTATGTCTTGAGTCTAAAGATGAAGAAACCTAGTCCCAAGAACCACATATTGCTGGCTGGACTCTGAGCCAGTTTTGAGATCAAGAAGTCTGGCTCCAGGGATGGGGAGATAGCTCAGAGCACAGATCCCCAGCATTCATGTAAAAGTTAGTGCACATTTGTTAACCCCAGCACTGGGGACCTAGCACAGGCAGACCCCAGGGGCTCCCTGGCCAGCCAGTCTAGCAAAAACAGGTCCAGGTTCAGTAAGGAGACTCAAAAAATAAGTGGAGACACGATTGAGGAAGAGATCTGACATCAATCTCTGACTTCCACATGTGTGGACACATGGTCACACACACACTCGAAGAAGCCTAGTCCTAATCTGTGCTCTGAATCTCTTTATTGTTGTGTTAGTTCTTTGTTACTATGATAAAGTACCTGAGCAACATAACTTAAGGAAAGGTTTATTTTAGCTCATGGTTTCCAAGGTTTTAGTTGGTCACGGAGAACAGGATGTGATGAAATACAGGAACTCACATCACAGCATCCAGAAAGCTTACAGAGAGAAGATTCTATAATAAGGGGATTTCTCCTCCACTCCCTTATTTTATCCCACCCTAGCCTGTGGGATGTGTTGTGTAGCAATTTCCTCTGTGAGAAAATCTTCCTACATCTTGAAGAAAAACTCATTAAGATAGGATGTTGACAGGGGGATGAAACAGGATGTTCTGGAGGGAAGGACAACTTTCCATTCTGCACAGAAGCTCCTTAAGCTCGGGGGCGGGGGGAGGGCATTAGGAAGTCCAAAGGGCTACTGAGACACCTCAAATCAGCCAAGTTGCCTGGAAGAGGCAGAGACCAGCTGAGCTGCCTAGCAGCAGGGACCAGGCCTGGAAGAGGCTCAGATCACAGCCTGGATAAAGTGCTTACCAACCTGAAGAACTGCCTGTCCAGTAAGTTATGGGTTTCCTGCTTTCGTGAGCCATCACCAGGTTGGGGTGGGTTTGGTAATGCTGCTGTCTGTGAGTGATTTCTGCTCCTGTAAGTAACCCCAATAAAATTCATTGGTTTATCGAGTTGGACTTTGGTCTTGTCTGGGGTGAGTTGATATTTGTTCACATCTGCCCACGAATAGTGTCACACACAGGTTATGGTGATCCTACATTCATACTGGGTCTTCCCCATCCTTAATCCTCTCTGGAAATGCCCTCATGGATACCCCCAGAAGTCTGCTTTACTCATCTCCTGGGTACTTGTCAACCCATGAAGCTGACAGGACTAACCATCACACCTGCCTATCTGACCTTATGACAAGATGTGAGCACATGGCCACATTGCCTGATGAGTCACCACCTGTGTCCAGAGAACAGTTTTAGAAATACCACCTTGATTCATCACCATATCGTCCCCATTTGTTATTCTTAAAGGTAAGGGACCCTGCTCCCTTTGTGACATCTCCGGTCGCTTTTATTGTTACACCTACAGCCAGGCACACTTTGTTACAGATCACCTTCTGCTTGAAGGTGACTTTTGTCCTCTGGTAGACTTGGCTAAGATATCATGATTCAGATGGAGGATGTAGTCCACAGCTTTGTTTTTTCTTATGTTCTTGCTTCACAAGATGATGATAGGAACTAATGGTATCAGGAAAAGTTTGTTAACAGTATTGTACAACCCATAGGAAAATATCCAAAAAGAATTCAAACTACAAACAATTCTTCTTGAACACATCTATTTTACACTTTTTTTTTTTTTTTTTTTTTTTGGTCATTAAAAAGAAGAAAGTTTCCACTGACTAAATCAGAGCAAGGAATTAAGAAATCCAGGCTGGGGGCTGGAAAGATGGCTCAGCAGTTAAGAGCACTGGCTGCTCTTGCAGAGGACCTGGGTTCAATTTCTAGCACTCATATGGCAGCTAACAACTATCTGTAACTCCAGTTCCAGGGGATCTGACTCCCTCTTCTGACCTCCACAAGCATTGCATGACAAGAATGCACTTACCTACATACAGGCAATATAGTCATACACATAGAATTTTAAAATGCACTAAATTAAAAAATATTAAAAGAGATCCAGGCTGGCAAATGGCTCACCAGGTAAAAGCACTAAGCAAGCCTGATGAACCTGAGTTTGATCCCTGGAACCCACATAAAAGCCAGATGCAGTGGCACGTATCTGTAATCTCAGCACTCCTATAGAGAGATGGAAGGCAGACGGGAGAAGAGCCTAGAAGCTCACAGGCCAACTAGTCTGGAGTACCCAGAGCGGCAGATGATAGAATATGTGAATTGCAGAAGAGCCACAAACCTCATTAGGGAAAGCCCTAAATCCCTTAAAGTGTCTAACTGGCTCTAAATTGGCAGTGTGGCCTTGCTCAAGCCTGGCCTTGCTCAAGCCTTATCAACTGGTCACTCCCTGGACTAAGAAAGAGACTGTTTATGGAGCCCACCTGCCTCCTTTGGTGCTATAGATAACTCACCTGCCTGTCTGAGAAAAGAGATTCTCAAGGATACCAAACCCAGGCACTAATTCAACTCCTCACAAAGTGCAGCTATGTCTCAAAACTTTCTTATCAAAACCCGCAGTTTCTTTGTCTAGTTGTAGATGCTTGGTCCTGTGGCAGTTTCTACCTCTCACTGTGTCTTCTTTGAACAAAGGAAGATCTATTCCTTGCCTGTTGCTGGTCTGTCTCAGGTTTCTTGTCTCCTATTCCTCTATCTTTCCTTTTATTCTCCAAAAATCTAACAGCAGAAACAAGAGATTCTACTTTGAAACACAGTAAAAGAAGAGAGCTGACTCCTGAGAAGTTATCCTCTGGACCTCCAAATATGTGTCATGGCCCTTAAGTGTCCACATTCAAACATATGCATCACACACACACACACACACACACACACACACACACAATCACACAATAAACAAAACATTTTAAAAATAAACTCCATGTGGTAGTGCACGCCTTTAATCCCAGCACTTGGGAGGCAGAGGCAGGCAGATCAGTGTGAGTTCAAGGCCAGCCTGGTCTACATAGTGAGCTCCAGGCCAGACCAGCTGGGGCTACAGAGAGACTGTCTCAAAAAGACCAAAAAAAATAAAAAGAAAGAAGAAAGAAAGAGAGAGAGAGAGAGAGAGAGAGAGAGAGAAAGAAAGAAAGAAAGAAAGAAAGAAAGAAAGAAAGAAAGAAAGAAAGAAAGAAAGAAAGAAAGAAAGTTAGACAAAAAGAAACTCCAAAAGCCTATTATATCATTCTGTTTGGATAGTTTCTAAAAGATGATTTAAAAAGAAATAAAATTCTGGTTCAAATCTTGTCTACTTCCTTTGAACTAACTTCCATAATATAATGGCAATGATAAGAAAAATAACTATAAATACAAACACATTCAGGGGTTAAAAACAAAGGCCTCCAATAGTAGTGTGCAAAACATACTCTTTAGCCAAAGATAATAGTAATGAAGGATGAACTTGGTCCTCCAGGTCAGAACTAGGTCCTCCACAGGTCAGAACTGCATTGAAAAATAATGGCACAATCAATTTTCATAAGATGTTTGAGATAGTTTGTAGAAGCCCAAATGACGGAAATTGTCCTAACCAGTGCGGAGTGTGCTGCTCCCCAGATTCCAGGTCACCTGCTGTTGTCTCGGGACAGTACTGCTTAAGATACTTCCCCATGCTTGTATAAATATGAGAAACATCTTGTCCTTCAGTAGACTTACCCCTCTTCTTGGGACAACCAGTTGGCCCACATGAAGACCTGTGTTTTCATTCCTCCTGTGGACCCCCAAACAGAAACCAACAGGATGGCAGGCTTTTCTTACTTGGTCTCTCTTATTTTTCCCAAACTGTGCTTCCAAGTGTGTACAAGTTTGAGCTTGGCCTTCGTGACCAAGCATAAGAGCAGAAGCAGTCACCTTCTTGCAATACTGTCAAGAAGGACTTGTGTGGATTTGAATCTCAATCTCTCTCTCCAAATATTTATATTTCTAAATATATTTCTCAAATATTAAATCATTATATTATGAGGTTTTTATTAAGACTATTTCATTCAAATGTGATATGTTTTTTAAAAGTATTTGAAAGATAATCTACTGAATATGAGTGAAATCAAGGGTTCAATTTTCATCCTTCAGCTACAATAATGGTATAGATTTCTGGCACACTAAAGATCTAAAGAAGCAACTTTATGTTTTAAATGATGAAATGTTTTCCCTATAACTGAGTTTGATACAAGTTTCTAAAAACTCTCTTGGAGTCATATTCTAATATAGTTTCACAAGAAAATTCCTATTGAGGCTGACTGAATTCCAATACAATTTGAAAGCAATTAAATTTGATCCAAGAAATTGTTCAGTAGAGTTATTCTAGAAATAAACCAGGCCAAAAGGAAATAAAACAAGCAGATGCAGGGCGTTGGAGCAGCTCTTAAGCTCTCCTAGCTCATTAAATCTAGCTTTCAGTAGGCAGAAAAGAATTTCAAGTCTTCACTTGTGGGTCTGTCCCTCCCCTCATGGGCGGTAGGCTACCGACCCATGAGAACAAAGGGAGCAGAAATGAAGAACGGGGTCAGGACGGCCAGTGAGCACAAGCACAACAGAAAAGACCTTCTGGGGAGTCAGATTCAGTGATACAGCTCTGTTTATTCAGTGGAGGTCAGAGAAAAACACAGTGTGGAGGCAGCAGCCAAAGCTCAGCTGATAGGTGTTCTTAGTATGCTTTATTTACATGTGGTAGGGGGATCCTATCATCTGGCTGTAGGGCAATGCCCAATTACCATATAGAAAACACTTGGGGGCAGTTTTATTGCAGGTAACTATGCCAAAGGTCATGTTCCAAATAAGGCCAGGGATCCCTGCTTCGAGGCACTTTCCAGATAAGTCAGGCAGGAAGCCCCTGCTGAGAAAGGAGTCCACCTTAACAGCAGGGTTCCCCAACATTCACTCAGCATTCTGAAATGGAAGTCTCCTCAAAACACACAGCACCATTCCAAAAGGACTTTGCTGTGTATCTTAGAGGTATAACCGCTAGGATGCTGGGTTAAAATAATCTACATATAATACAGATGAGATTTCCCTCTTAAGGTCCTTTCTTGTGTGTTGTTTTTGGTAGTTCAAGGCCAGCCTGGTCTACATAGTGAGTTCCAGGACAGCTGGAGCTACAGGGAGACCCTGTCTCAAAAAGACCAAAAAAAA
>NW_008356046.1:632279-647768 GCF_000622305.1 Nannospalax galili
GTACAGGGAACCCCTGAAACAAAAAAAAAAAAAAAAAAAAAAAAAATTAAAACCAAAAGGCTTCTTTGTGTATAGCTTTAGGACTGCTTTCATCCATGCTGTTTAATGTCATAATCTATAAAACACTCTATAAAACCTATGAAATAAGATGACTTTTGTCATTTAAATATTTGCTATATTAATATATTCCAAGGGAAGTATATGGACAGCATTCTAAAGAAAATGAATTTTCTGAAAGTCTTTTTATGCAAATGCCATGTTAGGATTAAGTCTGTGGAGTTAAGACTTGAAAATAATCCTTATTCCACACCAATTAACCCTTCTAACTAATCACTTAAAACAGAGAAATGAAATGGAGAAATAAGATTTCAGAGTAATTACTGCACTGAGTTAATGACCAATATTGGATACTGCAATATTATTTTCATTTTAATAAGTGCTCCCTTTTATTTTATTATTGTATATTAATTGCACAAAGTAATGACTTGCATTGAGCCATTTCCATGCATGCCTTTAAAGTATTTTGATCACATTCACCCCCTCTACTACCATTTCTTATCTCCTCTCCTTCTTTCCTTCCCCAACACTGACAGACTCCATTGACTTTCATACCTCCCACTCCTCTACCACCATTCTACATAGGAAAGAAAGCATTAAATACTTTTCTTTGGGAGACTGACTTATTTTGTGTAACGCGGTGGTCAGTCCTTGGTTCTAACAACTATCCTGCAAATGGCAAAATTTCACTCTTCTTTATAGCTAAATAAAATTTTATTGTACATGTATTTCCACATTTTTTTCATCTGTTCATCATTCATCAATAAGCACCTAGGCAGAGTCCATAACTTGGAAGTGTGCATTATGCCATGGTAAACACACAAGCATCTCTTACTCAGATTCTCTTGTATTTGCTCAGAAGTGGTATGGAAAGGTCACATGGTAGTTCCATTGCTAAGGTTTTGAGAACGCCCCCCATATGGCTTTCCACAGGGGCCAGATGAATTTATCTTCCAACCAGCAGTAGATAAGTTTTCATTTTTCTCCTCAAAATATTTCTTGAATTTTAAATTAACATACTGTGATGGTTCATTTTAATTACCAACTTGCCACAGTCTAGAATCACCTGGGAGGAGAGTTTCAATGAGGAATGTCTAGAGCACGTTCCCTCTGGGCATGTCTGTGGGAGATTGGCTTGCTTACACTCATTGATATGGGAAGAGCCAGCCCACTGTGTATGGCACCACTCCCTGGTCTTGGATCCTGGACTGTGTAAGACTGGAGAAAGCAATCAGAGTACTAGGCATCCATGCATGACTGTGAATGTGACTAGGTGCTTCAGGTGACTTCCCCTCAGTGAGACTACCACCTGAAATTGTAAACCAAATACACTGTTTCTCCTTTCAAAACAAATTTTTGTTGAGTTTTATGTTTTCTTAATAATAGTTGTTCTAGCAGGGGAAAGCTGGGATCTTGTGCACTTAAAAAAATATCTTATTATTTTTATTTCATGTGTATGAATGTATTGCCTGCATATAGGTAGGTGCACCCATGTTGTGTAGTGCCTGTAGAGGTCAGAAGAGGGCATCAGATTCCCTGGAACTGGGGTTGCTGACAGTTGTTAGCTGTCATGCGGGTGCTGGGAATTGAACCCAAGTCCTCTGCCAGAGCAGCCGGTGCTCTTAACTGCTTAAACCATCTCTCTAGCACCTCAATGTACTTATGATTCATAGTGTTATTTCTTTTGAGTACTGTCTGTTCAATTCATTTTCCCAATTAATTGTATTGTTTTATATTTTGGTTTGAGCCTCTCAGTGTTGAGTTCTTATATATTCTGGATATTAATCCCTTGTCAGATGAATACACAGCAAAGAGTCCTTCCCATTCTTAGATGGTGTCTTCACTACTAATCACTTCCCTTGATGTGCAGCTTTGTGATTTCATACAATTCTTTTTCTCAATTCTATTATTTTCTGGGGTTTTGGAAAAGGCTACTTAAAAAATCATTTTCTAACTGTTTCTGGCTGTGATTTCCTCTAGTAGTTTCAACCATTACATTAAGGTCTTTGGATCATTTGGAGCTAACTGTTTATGGATGAGAGAAGGGCTCCGGTTTCAGCTTTACATATGTGAGTACACAGTTTCCTCAACACCACTTGTTAATGAAGCTCTTTTTTTCAATGTATGTTCTTGGCAATTTTGTCAAGAATCAGATGTCAGCCATGTGTAGTGGTGCATGCATTTAATCCTGGCACTCAGGAGGCAGAGGCACCTGGATCTCTGTGAGATCCAGGCCAGCCTGGTCTACAGAGTGAATTCCAGACCAGCTGGGGCTAGAAAGAGACTGTCAAAATAAATAAACAAATAAATAAATAAATAATAAATAATTAATAACCAAAACACACAAATATAAAAAAAAAATCTTGGGGATAGAGAGATGACTCAGAGATTAAGAACACTGGTTGCACTTTCAGAGGGGATCTGATGCCCTCTTCTGTCCTCTGTGGGCATTGCACAACATGAGTAAACTTACATACATGCAGGCAAAGCACTCATTCTCAAAAAATAAATAATTAAAAAAAAGAATCAGATGTCATTTTTGAACGTTCTATTCCATTGGTCTGCATGTCTGGTGTGTGTGTGTGTGTGTGTGTGTGTGTGTGTGTGTGTGTGTACGCTAATGTGTGTAGGGTGGACGCTATTTTGTTTCTATAGCTCTGCAGTATAATTTCAAATCAATATTGTGGTATCTCCAGCATTAATCTGTGTGTGTGTGTGTGTGTGTGTATGTGTGTGTGTGTGTGTGTGTATGGTATGTGTGCATTCCCATATGCATATGGGCACACAGATGTGTCAGTTCATGTGCACATGTATGTACATGTGAAGATCCAAAGCTGACACTGTGTATCTTCCTTGATTGCTGTCCACCTCATATACTGAGGCAGAGTGTTTTGTTGAGTCTGGAGCTCTCCGTTTTGGCTGCTCTGTGGAGCACTTGTCTCTGCCTCTAAGATTACAGGGAAGCTGCCTTACTCCCCAGCTTCTCTGTGCGTTCTGAGGATCTGAACACTGAGCCTCGTGCTTACATGGCAAGCACTCCGCCCCCCCCCCCCCCCCCCCAACACTGAGCCTCGTGCTTACATGGCAAGCCCCCCCCCCCCCCCCCCCCGAGCCATTTCCACAGGCTCCAGCATTGCTTTTTGTTCAGGGTTGTTTTAGCTATTTGATATGAATTTTAGGATTTTTTTCTAGTTCTGTGAATGTTATTAGACGGTTTTAAATTAATTTCATGGATTTTTTAATCTTTATGCGTATATTTGTAGGCATGTGTGTTCCTATGTGTGAATGTGGGTGTGGTCATGCCGCAGTGTGCATGTGCTGGTCAGAGGGCAACCCCAGGTTTCAATCCTCACCTTCTACATTGATACAGGGCCTCTTGTTGCCCTCTGCTGTGTGTCCCAGGCTAGCTATCCCATGAGTTTCCAGAGATTCTCCACTCTCCTCCACCTCACCATAGGAATGCTGGGATTGCAGACATACACTGCTGTGTCCAGATTAGATTTAAATGCACTCTGAGGATCCAAACCCATGTCCTTATGTTTGTGGCAAGTGCTTTACCCACTCAGCCGTCTCCCTAGACTTCATTGGAATGCTGACAGGGACATTCCATTTGTTGACAGGTATCTTGTAATACATGACCATTTAAACACTATCAGTGCTGTTGGTCCTTGAACATGGGAGGTCTTCCATCATCTAGGGTTGTCTTCTACAGTACTTTATTTAGTAGTAGGTCTTCAACATTGTTTGGTTTCGTTTGGTTTTTGTCTCTTTTTTTTTTTTTTTTTGAGATATGGTCTCCCTGTAGCCCCCCCTGGCCTGGAACTTGTTACATAGACCAGGCTGGCCTTGATCTCACAGAGATCTTCCTGCCTCTGCCTCTCAAGTACTGGGATTAAAGGTGTGCACCACAGCACCCAACCGGTCTTTAACATTTTTAATTAAGTTTATGCCAGGTATTTTTTTTAGTGCTATTGTGAATGAGATTGTTTTCCTGACTTCTTTTTCAGCAAATGTGCCTGGAACTTGTTACATAGACCAGGCTGGCCTTGATCTCACAGAGATCTTCCTGCCTCTGCCTCTCAAGTACTGGGATTAAAGGTGTGCACCACAGCACCCAACCGGTCTTTAACATTTTTAATTAAGTTTATGCCAGGTATTTTTTTTAGTGCTATTGTGAATGAGATTGTTTTCCTGACTTCTTTTTCAGCAAATGTGCTATTTATGTTATTTATGTATAAAAAAGCTACTGATTTTTGTGAGTTGATTTTATATCCTGTTACATTGCTGGAAGTGTTTATCAGATTTATCAAGCCTCTTTTACCTGAGCCGTTTTTAATCTTTTTAAGTATAGGGTCACATTATCCACAAACACCTATAATCAGGCCTCTTGCTTTCCTATCTGTATCACTTTTATTTTTCTCTGGCATCATTATTCTGACTACAAATTCAAGCGTTATACTCAATAATTGTAGTGGACACCCTTGTCCTATTCCTAAAGGAAATGTTTTCCAGTCAATATAATATTGTTAACATTCAATGTAACACTAGGTATTGGTTTGTTACATATCATTTTTACTAAGCTGAGTTATGTTCCTTCAATTCTTCCTTCCTTTGGGGCTTTTATCATGAAAGAATACCCTCTTGGTTCAATATTTGTAGGTTGTACATAACTTCTTTGAGGTCTTCCAATTGTTTCAAATATTTTTCCAATACATACTCTACTGATTCCATAGATAGCAGTGATGCCTGTTGTAATAACTCTTTCTACTTGAATTTTATTAATTTGGGTCTTCTATTTCCCTGTTTGACTAGAGTTTGTCAATCTTTTTTCTCTTCCTAATGAATAAATGCTTTGTTTCATTGAACTTTATATGGGAATTTTGGTTTCCATCTCATTAATTTCAGCTCTGATTTTTATTATTTCCTCTAATTTTGGGCTTGGTTTGTTCTTGCTTTTTTAAGAACCTGAAGCACATCACTAATTATTTACTTTAGATTTCTATGACTTTTTTTGAAGCAGTGTCTCCTTGTAGCCCTATGTGGCCTGGAACTCACTATGGAGATCGGACTGGCCTGGATTTCACAGAGATCCACCTGCCTCTAACTCCCTAGCTGAGATTAATGGCAGTGCCACCATACCACATTAATGTTGGCATTAATACCTTCAAATTTGCTTCTTAGAGCTGCTTTTGCTATATCCCACTGGCAAGTTGTATTTTCAATTTATTCCAGGAAGATTTCAACTCCCCCCGTACCTTGATTTTTTTTCAATGACAAAAGAATTGTCCAAAAACATATTATTCAATCTTCATGTAATTTTTTATTGCCTGTTGTTTTCTCACTGTGATCACTAGTGTTGTTCCATTGTGATCAGATAAGATACAAGAACGTAATTCATTTTTTTGTATTTGTCAAGACTTGTTTTTGCTATTATTTTGTTTTGATTTTTGAAACAGGGACTCACATAAGCCATGTGTGATGATTAGGTTTAATTGTCAACTCGACATAATCTAAGCAACTAGAAAGGGAACCTCAATGAGGCATTCTCTAGATTATGCTGGCCTGTGGTCATATCTGTGAGAAATTTTCTTAATTGGGCTAAGTGAGGTGGGAAGACCCATGCTAAATTTTATCAGCTGGGCATTGGATTGAATGGAAAGGGGAGAGCAGGCTGAGTACTAGCATGCATGAATTAATCCATTGCTCACAGTTCTTGACTGTGAATGTAATGTGACTAGCTGCTTCAAGTTCTTGCTGCCTTGACTCTTCACAATGATGGATTATAACTTGGATTGTAAGCCCAAATAGGTCCTTGATTCCTTAAGTTGCTTTTGTCAAGGTATTTTATTACAGCAATAAGAAAGGAAACTAAGGCACCAAGCCGGTCTTAAATTTGCTATACCTTCACATCCAAAGTGCTGGGATTACAGACATGTGCCATAATGCCAATATCTTGTTAAGACTATTTTATGGCTTAAAATGTGATGTGTTTTAAAGAAAGCTGTATGGGTAGATAAGAAGAATCTGTATTTCATAACTGTTAAAATATTCTTTAGAGGTTTGCTAAGCACATTTGATCTATAGTGCAATTTAACTTTGAAGTTTCTTCATTAATTTTTCATCTGAATAATCCATCAGTGAAAGTGAGGTATTAAAATCTCCTATGACTATTGTACTTAGACTTATCTGTCCCTTTATGTCTAGTAGTGCTTGCTTTATGAAACTGGCTAAGCCAGCATTTGGTACATCCATATTTACAATCATTATATCTTCTTGATAGATTGTTCTCTTTATTAGTATATAGTGACCTTCTTTTTACTCCTAGTTTTGACTTGAAATCTATTAGGTATGAGTATAAGTATTCCAGCTTGCTTTCAAAATCCATTTGCTTGACATATCATTTTCTATCTTTCATTTTTAATCTTTGTATTTACTAGTGAGGTGTGTTTCTTGAAGCCAATAAAGACTTAGACTATGTTTATTAATCAAAACAGACTATGTCTTTTTAATTGGAGAGTTAGGACTTCTTATATTCAAAATTATCTTCAGTTATATGTGTTAAGTTCTATGATTTCACTGATTTTTATTATTGAATCAAATGCTGTTTTGTTCTTTCTGATGGTTTATATTCCAAAATTAAATGTTAGAATTTTGCCTCTGTTTTGAAATATTCTCATTTTGATTTATGTTTATGTGTGTCTGTCTGACATGTGTGTGTACAGGGTGTCCTTGGAACTCATATGAGGTTGTCAGACCCCTTGGAGCTGGAGTTGAAAGTGACTGTGAGCCACCTGATATGGGCTCTCGGAACTGAACATCGATCCCCTGGGAGAGTAACAAATGCTCTTAACCACTGAACCATCTCTCCAGCCAACACATTTTACTCGTTTTATTTGTTCGTCTATGAAATTATATCTTTCTTCCTCATCTGTGTGTAGGATTTTTTTATCTTCTGCAATGCTTCACTGGTGGTTACATATTGCTCTAGTTTGTGCTTTTCTTGAGCTGTAGTCATTTCTTCATTGATTTTAAAATATAACTTCTGAATATAGTAATCTCGATTGACACTTTCAGGAATTGAAGTATATCATTAGCTGCTTGATGTAATTCTGTTGAGCTTGCCTTCATAAGTAACTTGGTGCTTCTCTCATGCAGTTTTGATATTACTTCTCTACTCTGTAGCCAGCATTTTAAATAAAATGTGGCATACAGAGGGTCTTTCTGATCATATCTAAATCATTGAATATCCAGAGCGTTCTCTAAATTTTGGAAACTTTCTTCTATTAATTCCATTGAGTGGGGGTCATTGCCTTTGGTTTCCATTGCAGCTCCTGCTCTACCCCTCAATTTCTTAGGTTTATTCTATCATGCTTGAGAGTTCCTGAAAGTTGTGGTCATGAGAGTTTTTTTTTTTGTTTGTTTTTTGTTTTTTTGTCTGAGTGTAATAATAGTTCCTTAACCTTGCTTTTAGCTCAGATATCTTTTCTTCTACCTAATTTCATCTATTAGTGATGCTTTCCACTGAGGTTGTTTATTTTCTGGGCTTTTGATTCCACTTTTTTTTCAAGAATCACAATCACTGCTGGATTTGGCATCCAAGTTTTAAATTTACTTCCTGTTTTCATTAATCCTTTTATCCACATCTTCTTTGAAATCACTGATCATTTTTAAAATGAGACTTTTGAACTATTTTTTTCTGGGATTTCAATCATTTCAAAACATTTGGCTTCCATTATTGAGAAGTTATGAGCTTTTGGAGAAGTCATATTGCTTTACTTTTCCACATTTCTGCACTGCACATTTGTTGGAACAGACAACTCCCACTTTTATAAGAGAAGTAGATAGTCTTCTCTTTGCATCTCAATCTCCATTACCCCTCAGAGGAGAGAAAGAAAACAAATTAGAATGACTTTCCAAAAACAAGCCATATATTTAAATGTATTAAAAAAGAGGAAGCATTATCTACATTACTAATGCAGAGGGAAAAGAAAGAAGCTTGGGCTTGGAAAATGGCTCAGTGGATAAAGTGCTTACTGTATAAGCATGAGGTCCCAACTTTGGGTTCCCAGCACTCATGTCTAAAGGTGGGCAGGTGTGATAGAAACATGCTTATAACCCTAGTGCTGTGAGGCAGAAACATGTGGATACCAGGGTTTGATGGCCAGCCAATCTAGCCCAAAATAATGAGCTACAGTTTCAGCGGGACATCCAATCTCAAAAAGTAAGTGGAGAAGTGATTGAGAAAGGCATCCCAATGTCAACTTCGGGCCTCCATGAATGCCTTCATGGGTGAGAGCACCCACATATACTTGTGGACATACACATACACATAGAAGGAGCTAGTGCACTTATAGGACAAACTAGGAATTTAAATTTTATTAAAATGCTAATAATTACTTAATTAAAATAGGAGGAATGAAGAAAGGAAAAGCGAGAAACAAGTTAGGAAAGAAGGAAAAGTATATGGGATAAAGGTATACAAATAACAGAGAACACATAGGGAAACAAGTAGTAAGACAGAACAGTAAAAACAAAAAAGGAGCAGTCCTTAGGAGAGAGAGTTTGAAGATGCCTTGTTTTTTTCTTGTTTGTCCTTTTGAAGTTCACTTGTAGGAGGGAGGAAATTGAGTGATTTCTCTCTGAAGTCCAGATATACTCAATCAGAAAGGGCTATTTGCAAAATCGGAGTCTCACCCTACCTTTCCCATAATGGCTCAGTGTTCCTATGCCTGCTGCTGAGCTGAATACCTGAAAATATTTTTCAAATCCAAGCCTAGAAATGCAGGGAGTAAAGGAACTGTCCTCAAATTGCTTCCAAAAGCCGGGCCCAAGGATCCCTGATTTGAAGACCCACACACCAGCAGTGCTCGACTCATGTGCATACTGGGTAATGCACGTTGTGCCTCTGGGGCTCTGATAGAGCAGTCAGACCCAATCGGTGAGCACTGAGTGAGCATGCATGCTCTGTCCATGCCAGTCTTCATCCTGGCCTTCACACAGCTGTTCTCTCCACTTCTCAGATGTCAACTGATGTTTCCAGGTGTAATCACTTGCAACACAGCACGGTCTTTTCTAACATGTACATCTGTGTCTATGAATTTGTATCCAAGTCACAACCCATTTCCTAGGCTCACAATGACTCCTGAGTTGGCCACTTCAGTGAAAAGAAAGAGGCCTTTGGGACTTAGAAATATAAAACTACAAGGGCTCCTGTCATTGGGATTTTTATTTGCTTGCCTGTGGTATCTGGTAGGGCCACTGAACACCCATTATAGGGTAACTCCATTTAACTCTTTTTATATTGATAGGTGTTATTTTAAGAAGCTTCTATAGTAGTAGGTTTCCATATGTTTTTTGAAGGCTGTTACTGTTATCCCTCCCCACACTTCTTCTGCCCTACCCTCTCATTCCCCACCCCACTTAACCCTTCCTATTCCATTATTCTCCTTTCCTCCTTTATATCACTTCATTCCATATCCCCTCACACAGACTCTCTCAATTGGAGCACTTGATAGGGGTGAGAGGAATCCCACAGACCCTCAAACAATACTGAATATTGCCATTGGTCTTGGTTACCAGCCAGAACTAGACAGTAAGATCCTACTGCTGAAGACTCTACAAACATGAATTGTAGGACAAACAAGGAGAAATCAAGCTGACACTGACCTCAAAACTTCATCTCTACTGGCTAGCTTTCATACTGCGAGAAGGTGCTATGCATGCTACCAGAAGAGAAAAGTAATCATTAACCTTGCCCTGCTGTGAACCCTGAAAGCTAAAATAACAACTGGCCTGGCAAGATATGCCCAATGGTACAAGAGTGGCATGAATTTGCTATAGGAATAGCCAACCACTTCTGATTAAATTAACACTGGCCAATATACAGAGAATAAAAGACTGCAGAGTGCTTACTTAGCCCCGAGTGGGACACCTATATCACATCTTCTCCTCTCAAGGCTCAAGGATCATTTCAAAAGACAGTGTGGCAAGATTGTAAGAGTCAGAGGTGGTAGATGACTACGAGGAAAGTGATTTCCAGACACCATGGCAGTTACTCATATGAACTCACAATAGTTATGACAGCATGCACAAGACCTATGCAAGCCAGACAAAATCCCAGCATGGAAGGGTTTGAGATGGGCAAGAAGCCCCAACTTTAGCTTAGGAACTAATGGTAACTGACAGCTACTGGGAGAGGGAGAGTCACTTTTCTTAAGGGTGTAACACTGGGTAAGTTGACTAGGCTCCATGGTATGTAACCATACCAAAGACTATTTAGGGACACAAATTAGATTCAGTAGGCCTTAAAAATAATAATAATAGCCAGGCTTGGTGGCACATGCCCTTAATCCCAGCACTTGGGAGGCAGAAGCAGGCGGATCTCTGTGAGTTTGAGGCCAGCCTGGTCTACATAGCAAGTTCCAGGTCAGCTGGGGCTACAGGGAGACCCTGTCTCAAAAAAAGACCAATAGGCAATAGTAAAGTGGAGCTAGAAATGGGGTGTCTGAATATGATTAAAACCTATGAAATTCTCAAAATATAAATTTTTTTAAATGCAGGCCTCAATACCTTACCCCCTCCCTCAAATAAAAAGACTTCTATTCTCCTTGACCAAAAGACTTCTCTTGGGCACACAAACTTGACTAGGTATGCCTTAACATATGTGACAGAATGCATGGAATCTGGTAGGTGGGCTATGGGGCATGCAGATAGGGGAAGGGGTCTAATTATGATTAAGATGTATTGTATGAAATGCACAAAAATTCAGTAAAAATATACATTAAAAAACTTATGGGCTTCTGCTAAAACAATGCTTAAGGAAAATGGAACTATACACGCCCTGATTTAAAACAGAAAATCTCAAAAGAACAACCTAACCCGTTAAAATGCGGGAAAAAGCACAACTTAAATTCATAGCAAACATGAAGTAATGAAAGAAAAATGATGATTACAGCATAATTTAAGGAAAATAAAATAGAAACCATAGAGAACAACACATTTTGGTTCTTGGTAAAGATCAACAAAATTGGCAAGACCTCAGGTTAGACTGAACAGCAACATCAAATATAGTCGTTGGCAGGAGGGTTTACTGGGTAACAGCACCTGCGGCCAAGCCTGAAGACCTAAGTTTGATCCCCAGGATCCCCATGGTGGAAAGAAAAACCTAACTCTGAGCTCCACACCCACTCTGTGGCACATGATCACCCACACATATATACATGCAAATAAATATAATACAAATTTAACTTGAAGACTCAAATTTTCTTAGCTGACAAACCTGAGAATATCCCCTACACACCACTAGGAACACCAATGACCATGACTCCAATGCACTTACGTGTGCACGCCATATGGAAAGGCACTTCAGTTTGTTGCCTTTACTGTGTTTTGTAAACAAAAAGACCCTAAATCTCAAGATTTGTGAACTTTATCATGTATCCAGGTTAATGTCCTCTCTCACTTTTTCTCTGGAAGGCTCCTCCTCCAACTTCAGGGCCTATCACATAGCTTTTGATTTTCTTTCTCATCCCACCATCAAAACTGTATAGATCTGAGAAAAACTATTCACACATTTGTTCATGGCCAAATTATACTTTCAAATTCATTTCTACAAGCACATACTACAGTATTCTTATTCTGAATCAGTGGTATGTTATTGACACTTGCAAGATTATATATATACATATATATATGTATATATATAGAAGTCACCAATGGACATCTGCTTACGTGGTCATTTATGTAAATACACAGAGCCAAGCATGGTGGTGCATGCCTTTAATCTCAATCCCCAGGTGGCAGAGACAGAGGCAGGTGAATCTCTGGGGGTTCCAGGTCAGCCTAGTCTACAGAGTGGGTTCCAGGCATGCTAAACAGTGAGACCCTATCTCAAGAAAGAAAAGAAGGAAGGAAAAAGGAGAGAGAAGAAGGAAAATGAGGAAGGGAAAGAAATACTTTATAAAACAACATATCTTCGAATCAAAGGTGAACTATGAGAAACTAGATACTGCTTTGGAAATCATTTATATTAGTTTTTGTTGTTAAATTTTTCTATTTTATGTTTCAGGGCAAAGTGTAAGGAGACTGAAGGATGAGATGTCAAAACCAAGATGCCAACTCCTAGTCCAGCCCCTGTAGGAGTGGAGACACGGGCATCTGTGCACTGTTTTGTTCCAGGCCCTGATCTACCAAAACAGTACCAGGAACGACATTTGCCTGGCCACACAGGAGAGCCTTCAGATCTAGATCTAGTCTAAACCATGTGCTCCTACAGGCATGCTGGGCACGTGTGGTGATAGTGATAGTCTAAAAGGTGTGTTTATGTCGCAGGGTTTTTAGCCCACGCTTTCCTGTTTCCTTCTTAATGAACACTAGAAGCTGCAAAAAGGAAGTACCCAAAGCCTCTCCCATCATTGGGGGCTCTGCCTGTTGTTGCCCCATTGTGTTCCAGGACAACTGGACCCTCCTCACATCCACTCTCCTCACTGTAATTGCTATAGGCTTTTTCCCACCCAGGTTTCTGGGTTGAACCTTGTTTGCTTCTATTTTTATTTGTATTGTTTCTATTATGCAATGTCTAAAACCCCTGAACATTCACATACCCATTCCACCTATTTCTAGCAGACGTTTTTGCATCACAAATTTCCTTTAAATTGAGATTGTTATTGAAGCCATTCGCTTGACAACTGTAACAAATAACATTGATTTATTAAGTTCTTGCTCTGTGCCAATGACTCTACGGTTTAACATCATTCAGTTCCTTTTACCTAGAACTAAGATTATGTTTGATTGACAGCAGTACTTAGAAAAGGACACTGTTGGTCATCTTTGAAAGAAATCTCATCACATCACCGAAGTACAATCTATGAATAAAGTATTTTGAAGTCTTGCACAGTGTAGGATACTAAGTTAATAGAGAATATTATTGTTTATGTTTCTGTGGAAAGTAAACATATGTTGTGCCATATTCTTTCATCCTATTTATTTCTTACGTTATTCTTACATTTTAAGAAACTGTAATTTCAGATGTGCCATAAATATATAGATTCATATATTCAATTAAATTCTTTAAGAAAGAAATATATAAAGTGTTATTTCATTAGGTCCAAACCTGTTTTCCATGATAAACCATCCTGACACTAATTTTGGTATGATTATTAAAAAGTAATATGACAGACAATTTTATGAATCCTTCACATTGCGTTTTCAAGTTGTAGGCTGTTATTGATCAAAACTCTTGTTTTATTATCAAGAATTATACTAGGCTTGGATGAGCAAAGTTTCTATTAGAGACAGTAAGTGAATTACTATTAGCTCAGGAAATGTATTTTCTTTTCACCTATTGATACATGATATACATTCACATTAATAGGCTTGAAAACTAGTTTCATTCTTTCTACACAGAAGCGATAAGTAAAATGTGTAAAGATAGAAACACCAGCAGCCACGATGTGTTTCCATGTGCTAAGCTTCTTCAGAACATACAGTCACTTCTAATATTTCATAACAGTGTGTATACAGACAGCTGTCAGGATGTCCATCAAAGCTGCAGTAGATGAAGACAAACAATGCAGGATTTCTGAGAAAATGAAGCTGCTGCTTGGGAGCTTCCACTCCACATCCAGGGCACCAGCGGACCACTTTCATAGGACCACTTTCTTCCTCCTCCAAGCAAAAAGAAGGGAGCAATTAGGTTACTGGCATCCTTCTACAGTATACTGACAAGTCTTCTTATAGCCCAACTTGACACCGTTAAAACTAAAAATTTCATAATGAGAAAATATAGAGATTTTAAAGTATCTTCAGGCACAAGTTTGTTACCTCTAATTTTCTCACAAAGTATGTAATTTTATTTCTATAGTAGAAAGAATTGATGCAAAATTTCACAACCACAAAGATTTTCAAACAAAATAAATTAATACATGAGCTGCTTTATAAACGAAATATTTGCATGTCACATCTAATAAATAAAGACAGTTTTAAGTTGCTATCAATTTCATGTTAATAATCACAGATGGATGGTAATTCAAATGCATCAGGACTACTTCTTCCTGGGTCTCAAATGTTTTACTGGTTCTATTTTATAGCTAAATAATATAAAATAATGCATGACACAGCACTTTTGGGGGCTAACAAACCACAGGCTTCACATTTAGGGAAAGGCTGTCAGCTAAGGTTTCAATCCAATATCTTACTGAAATGGAGAAACTTACATTCTCCTGCCTGAATGGTTTCACACAAGAGACAGCTATTCAAATTTATCGGACAGTGAGCATAAGGGTATAGCTCAATGGTACAACACTTCCCTAGCATGCACAAGTCCAATTTTTAAGTAACACACCACAAATGGAAAAATAAAACCTAACGATTCACTCACTTTGAACACAGAATTATATTTCTGGAAATTTATAACAAAGACATAACCACCCAATTACTTTTATGCATAAGGATATTCACTACCACCATCACCAACATAAGAAAAACTGGAAACAAGTGACTAATAAATTATAATACAATGAAATATTTTAAAATTGTCCATATACTGTGTGTGTATACACACATATATACATATATAATTTCTTTTCCTTTTTTAGACAGGGTCTCATTGTGTAGCCATGGCTGGCCCAGAAGTTGCTGTATAGACCAAATTGGCCTCAAACTCACAGAGCTCTGCCTGTCTCTGCTGCCCAAGTGTTGGGATTAAAGACATGAGTAACCATGCCTGGCAATCTATATAATTTCTAAAACAAAATATTTATAATGCTGGGATATATAGTTACAAACTATATTTCAAAAAAATACCATCATGTAGAAATCTTTAAAAAATATTTTAAATTTTTTATTTTTTAATTGACAAATAAAACTGTATGCCATTTGCAGCATGTTATTTATGTGTTGTCATGTATAATATGGCTAAATCAAGCTAAAAAATATATGCCTTAACTCACACCATTGTCATTTTGTGGTGAGAACACTTAAAATCTACTTTTAGCATTTTTCATGAATACAGCATATTGTTTTTCAACTATAGGTGCTATGATGTTGTCTCGGACATGTTCTTAATTTTAGATTTTAGATTGGTCAACATCTCTCCAACTTTTCTCATCACATCTCTAAAATGGAGCCTCAAAGATCTGATTTCAAAAGTAAAATACAATGCTGTTTATGTATATATTTTGACAATGATAAACCTAAGGCTTACAAATTAAAGTGGCATCAAACTGCTGACTGAACAATAAATTTAAGCATCTCTGAGCTAAAAGAAGATTAATGGTCAGATATATGTGTTTTCTGCCAAAGAAAATAACCAAATCAATCATTTCCCAAAATGTGTTCCTCATGACACTGAAAGTTGGTTGGACAAAATAAACAAACAAAAACCAAAAAAATAATCCATGTTCGAAAAAAAAAAAAAACCTATGGAGATTCTGG
>NW_008356046.1:647999-662270 GCF_000622305.1 Nannospalax galili
TAGCATAAAGTTGTTTAATTTAAAACCAGATTATACATGCTATTGTGCATGTAGATCTCTAAAAGGATGTTACATCCAGGATGGGTACAGTCCAGTGACTTAAGATGCCCCAGTGGACAATGATCTACAGAACTCATTTGGGATCACCTGGTCTATGGCATTATCTTAAGTTCATAAAACAAAATTTCTTTTGAAGACTATATCTCAGTTTCTAAAAATAAGTTATCATGGCTCCAGACATAATTAACAGAAGATCAATAAATAATAATAATTCAGTACGCACTGATCACGTGAGGTCTGGTCTGAATCAAAGCTGAGTAACTTTGACTTGGAGCATATGTCCACAATGCAAAGGCTCACATGCTCACTAGTGTCACATTAGACAATCTCACTATGTAGACATGTCTGGCCTGGAACTCATGGAGATCTTCCTGCCTCTGCTCCCAAGTGCTGGGATTAAAGCCGTGCACCAAGATGCCCTGGCTCCCCATCCATTTCTGAAGCTCCAGGGCCATGCTTCAAGGGTTCTCTGTGATCTGCTGGTGATTTTGATGCTTACTCTGCTAGAATTCATCAGCAGAGTAAGACACAAGAAATAATACCCCATGATTATCTTTTAGTTTTCTCTCATCCATATTTTTTTTTCAAACAAGGAAAATGACATCTTCTAAGGACTGCAGGGTGGAGGAGGGATAGTTCATTTGGGAAAGTGCTTGCTTGTAAGCATGAGGATCTGAGTTCAAGCCCTAGACCCCAGTTAAGAAAGTTAAGTGTGATGCTGTGTACTTGTAATCGCAGGACCAGGGAGATGAAGACAGGTGAATCCCTGGGGTTCACTGGCCAGTCAGCCCATCCTAATCAATAAGTGAGTTTTGGGTGCTGAGAGACCCTGTCTCAAAAAATAAGGTGAACACTGACTTGAAGGGATGGTTCAGTGGTTAAGAGCACTGGCTTTTCCAGAGGACCCATTTCCCAGCAACCGTGTCAGGCAGCTCACAACTGCCTGAAACTCCAGACCCTAGGGAGCTGATGCCTCTGGTCTTCACGGGCACCTGTACTCATGTGTACGTACCCCAGATAGGCACATATACATAACTTAAAAATAAAATAGAATCTTAATAATGTGAATGCAACTAAGAAGGACATCCCATGTTCACATCTGGTTCCTGCTGAGTCTCCAGATTACAGTATCTACATTCTCCGGTGCATGAGCATGCAATATGGAAGCAGGCACAGTGAACTCAGCGTAATGTGTCCCAGACGCAAAGTAGGCTACCAGCAATTCTTCCAGCTACTTCCAAACATAAAGGTGAGTGTGTCTCACAATTTCTATAGCACGTGTTTGAAATGTACATTTCAATATTTAAGACATAGTTCTCTTGGGATGAAAATATGCTAGGTCTTTTATGTGCATCACTTTGAAAAGACTCGGTACAATATCCAACCCAAAGCACATACTCCAAAGAGACTGTGTGTGCATGTGTGTACCTGTGTGTGAATGAATGTGTGCACATGCACAAATAGTGTAACAAAGTGACAGGAGCATGTGCTCCTATTTAACTTTTTCACTTGTATCAAAATTATATATGCACCATTTAAAGAAATAAATAATTCTAAAATGTTTGCTATGAGAACTACCTGTCCTCTAGCCCACCTGTTAACAATTTCCCACTCAATTTTCTTCTTAGACTTATTAACATCATAGACCATGATCTTATACCTGCCGTTCAATGATCTAACCTTTACTCCAGTCTCTCTCTCTCTCCCTCCCTCCCTCCCTCCCTCCCTCCTTCCCTCCTCCTCCCCCCAAGACACATACATAAATCCTTACCACCCCATCCCCCAAATATAGTTATGCATAATTTGGGTCAAATAACCATTTCCTATTGTTGTAATGATATCGATATTATTCATAATGAAACACTGTGTTGCACTTTATTTTTCTTTCTTTCACAATGTTGTTTTCTCTGAATTGAATAAGCATCTTGGATTTTTTGTGATTAATCAATCCAACGCTATCTAACAACTAGTCTACTCTCCTCAAAAGGTTCAGACATATCCACATTGCATCTCTGTGGAAACCTCTTCTATAAGCTTCTCCCCAGCTCCAGTCATGTCTGTACTGAATGACTTCTGTCTGTGCTTCTTAAACAGCGTTCAGCCAATACAGCTAACAGTAGCTTCCTTCCCCTCCAACATCCAGACATCTCCTGCGAATTCCCGGGACTCTGATTCTGTCAGGGAAACAGGCTTGTTCCTCACATCTGCTACATCGATTACCATGCAAACCATTTGCTTCCAGCTTCTCAAATGCTGCTACCATTGTCTCTCCTCTTACTTTAACCCTGTGAGTTTGTGCACTTAAAAATCTTTTCTATTACTTTAATGCAATTTGTAGTGAAAACAAATTTGTCAATGCTCAATCAGTGATCATTATTCCTTTTTATGTATTCTGTGTACTTTCTAAACTTTTTCTGATAACCATATCATCTGGCCATCAGAACATAAATTCATTTGGCAAAACAATATAAAGAAATGACAAGCAGAGATAATTAGGCTTGCATTCTCCTCTTTGGGACTTCATCCAAAGATCCATTTATCGAAATCTAAACAGAAAAGCTTAAATGTAAAGTGGATTTTCAATTCTGCAGTGATGATTGTTCATAATAACGACCTTGAAGTATGACCACATCCTGACGAGTCTGCTAAATCATTATTTCAATATAACTACAACAGATGTTATCCTTCAGATGCCTATCTTGAACCTTAATTTTTCTTCTATGAAGAGACCCAAGGGAATGAGTGCAAATAGATCTCTTTGGGAAATTTCCTGAAAATCTACTAATGACACAAACACACGTGTGTACACACATCCTGCCCCTCAGAGGCTGTCTCAGGCCAGACGCTGATGACAGGGGCAAGGAGTCTGACTCCCCTAACTGACAACCCACTAAAGTACCCCTTTTAATACAATAATTCAAGGTCAAATTTTGAAAATGAGAACCCTTTAAAGACAGTGATGTACTGAGAACAAGGACTCTGTTTTGTAGCCTCTTTCTTCCTGTGTACCAATGGGCACTCAGGGTGGACTGCACAGATGCCTCTGACTTGGATTTAGCAGTGCCTCCACCCTCGGCTGAGTGCAAAAAAAGTTACAACTCAGTGTGCTTCTATTACAAGCAAGGGCACGTAGCTACCTTCTCCCAATATACCCACTAATCACAGGAAAGAAAATAAATAAGAAAGAGAAAGGCATAGATCATTAACGGCAAATGTTCTTGAATGTTCCAAAGAGAGTGGGAAACAAGCCACTGAACATAGAAACAAATCTAAGCACATCAAAAACAAGAAAAGCACACCAGATACCATAGTTAATTATTTAACACTATTACAGAAGCACACATTGGTGTAATGAAATAAGAATTATTAAAGTTACAGATAAAATTGTCATCATTTATATATTGTGCTTGCTGTAGCTAGAAAACTCAAAATAATCTATTGAAACTTATTAGAAACTGTGCTGGATAGCTTTAGTGTCAACTTGACACACTTGGGTTGAGGGAGCCTCAATCAGGGAATTGCCTCTATTGGACTGGCCTGTGGCCATGTCTGAAGGGCATCTTCTTGATGAGTGATGTGGGAGGGCCCAGCCCACTGTGGGTGGTACCACCCCTGGGCAGGTGGGCCAGTGTTGCATAAGAAAGCAGGCTGAGCAGGGGCCAGGGGAGCAAGCCAGTAAGCAGCATTCCTCCATGGCCTGTGCTCCAGCTCCTGCCTCCAGGTTCCTGCCCTGAGTTCCTACCTTGGGCTCCCTGATGAACTACAACCTGGGAGATGTAAGCTGAATAAACCCTTTCCTCCCCAAGTTGGTAGTGGTCAGAGTGTTTGGTCACAGCAATGGAGAAACAAAGTAGGACAGAAACTGTATGAAAGTTTTATAATAAAACCAGGAACAAGCCTAACAAATCATATTTTCCTTAAAAATAGTAACTAACATGGAAATACAATGAAAAAGATGAGTCAAAGTCACTCACGATTGCATTTAATGAATATTAACCCTCTGCCTAACGTGGTTCTGAGTGTTTTCCCGTATCTCATTTAATCCTCACAACTTTAGGAACTTAACTCCCAGGAGCTCCACTTCATTTATGAGAGAGACTGAAAGACTAACAATTTTCACAGGTTGGAAAGCAGCAAGTGGAGGCAGGCACTGTGTTCACTGTCAAGTTGTAGCCCCATTGGCTCTGCTCAAATGTGCCACTTGAAGTAACTCTAATGAGCAAAGAAAGCATAGGAGGTATATTCTTTAAATATAGAAGTGTATGGAGCTGGAGAGAGATGGCTCAGCAGTTAAGAACACTGACTGTTCTTGCAGAAGACCTGGGTTTGAATCCCAGCACCCACATGGCAGCTAACAACTGTCCATAACTCCAATTCCAGAGGACCCAACAGCCTCTTCTGTCCTCCGCGGGCACTGCACGACACAGGTGCAGTTACCTACACGCAGGCAGTACACACATACACATAAAATAGAAATAATAAATAAAATATTTTTAAAATATAAAAGTGTATTACAAGTTATAATTGTAGTAAATAAATATATATGCATCTTTCTTCAACATTATAAAGAAATCTGTCCCTTCTGTGATATGCAAAACAAATGCCAAATTCTAGTAGTATTCTTTTCTTTTTCTCATTCTCTTTCTTGACCTTTCTTTGGTTATGTCTACCCTTTTGATAAAATGATGCTACAGTTTATCTGTGAGAATAGCCAAAAGAGACTGGTAAGGGGCTCTGTTCACAACTAATGCCACAGCACTGTGGTTAGTACACATGACTAGACAGAACACAATGGGGACTTCAGGAATGAACCAAGGACCACAGGACTTACTGTACTACAAAGGGTAGTCCATAACCATGCTGGCAATAAGGAGAAATTCCAAAGCACTCTGTGGTGGTGGAAATGAAGAGGAAGTACAGTCTGACATGTGATTAACGGGAGTGTGAATCAACACAACTCTTGGGAAAAGTAAATTATCTATGCATTATAATAAAACTCTGTTATCTCGTTACTGAGAATTTTTTAAGGAAATAAACAATAAAAAAGGCCACATTATTAGTTATAATAGTAAAACATTGGAACTGGTCCAAGTGTACGATAATAGAGTAAAGGTAACATACAGTGAACAAACACTTTATCATACAGCTACTCAATAACAAGAAGATACGTCAGCAGATCAACAGACAATAGCATGTACAATATAATCTTATAAGAAACATTACATATGCAGATATGACATGTACACTTAGATCAAATGGGTAAGAGTATAAAATATGTATTGTTTACTTTTACTATAGAACAAAATCACATTAACATATTAATTGCAGTTTCTCACTGTGCCCTGGCCACCACCCTCTGAGACAGACATTATGGTTTCCTTAAAATGAAAGAAAAAGAGATATCAGTAATTTTTTCAAGGTCACGCCAAAAATCAGTGATTGCTGCAGGGCCTCCATGCATACCAGGACCCCCAGGGCTGGTGATGGCTAGCATTGGCAGGAGAGTTCCAGAGATGTGGACTGCTATTTCATTTTGTTCTGTGTTTGTGTTGCTTGACTTTTTAAGGCATGAATAGGTATTAATATATTTGGAGCCATGGAAACAAGAGGCAAAGAAAGAAATCAGGAGTGCCTTGTTAGAGTATAGACTGGAGGGGAAGGGGGAGAAAAGCAAGAAGGGAAGTCGACTGAATGACAAAAACTGGCAAAACCACTTTCTACAAGATAGTCAGTCAGTGGTGCTGATGGGGATGTGCAGGCATTAGCATCACATCCCAGAAAGTGAAAACATGTATGCTCTATTTTTTTCCTTCAGGAAATCTCATCCCAAGGCATCTACCTAAAAGAGATAAAGAGGCAGAGATCTGTAAGGAGGTTCATAATTTTCTGCCCTTGGTTTCTGTAAACTGGGGTATTGTCAGGGCTCAGTGTTTGGAGTTACTCCCACCCGAGTCTGAGTTCTTGCTTTGCACTTTACTGGCTGTGGCCACCAGCAAGTCACTCAACACCTCTAAGTCTTGATTTCTTAAAAGAAAAGCACACACCGGGCAGGGCTGTTGTGAGGATGAAATGAGATTAAGTCCAGCACAGTGTCTGAAACAATCACTAGTATGTCTATAGAACCCTGACCCAAGCCTAGGCCACACGCCATCACTTAGAAATCACTACACTATTCTGCATTAAAGTTGGAAACACTAAATTTAACTTTTAAAATTATTCGGAAGTAAACTTTTTTTGATATTTTGACACTTTCTCAATCTCAATTAGCACAAAACTAATTAACAAAACCATTTATACACTACAATGAGTCACATTTTTCTTTTTTCTTCCCTAATCCCTGGTGTGCTGTAAGGGTGACTGAGTATCTAATTACTCCTTAATTGAAAGCACATATTATACATTTTTCACTAGTTCAAGCTTAATACTTTGATTCCAGAAATCAAAGTCAATGAGATTAGGTTGAATTGGGATTTGGGCACCTGCTGTAATGGGAAGGTTTGTGTTGTGTCTCATAATAAGTAAACACAGGTTTTAGTCTATTTCCTATGGAAATACTTCAGGTACCAAATGTGCCATAAATAACCAATTTTGATGATTAGTAACACTTTAGTTACAGTCTTTTGTTCAACATTACAGTGATTTTGTTGCTGGGACCCAATAAATATGATCATTCTTTAAACCAAAGCTGCCATTTGTGAAGCACTGTTTGCACCGTTGAAAAGCAGAGCAAACACGCACATCTGCAAATAATGTTTTGTGTTTGCCTGTAGCACAAAGATTTCAGGAACCATCACATGCTGCTAACAGGAAGAGCATGAAAATCTTGGAATTCCCAATGTACAGCCAGTTAGAGTCATCAGTTCACAGAAAATAATACACCGTCAAGACAGCATCCAACGCTGAGGGGCCAGAGTTTTCATGAAGGCAATTTTTTGTCCAGTGTTATGCAGGTGTAAAGAATGAAGGAGGTATTCTCAGAGAGCAAAGGTTTGCTTCCTTTCTGGTTTTCTTTCTTAAGTATGGGAAGTCACCACTTGGAATAACTGTACTGAGGACTGCTTCTGGCAAAAGACTAAAGTATTTCTTGACAACTGATTCATCGCCACACTTCTCAGAAGGGTCTGAAAATAATATATTTTCTGCAGACAAGTCCTGAAGGTCTTCACAGATTCCTACTAAAGCCCATCACAGAGAACAATAAGGACTCGGAGTGCTGAGATCAGTAAGAATATAGACCTGTTACAGGTTTGTTTTAATAAGAGCTGGAGTGGAAAATGAATCCATCTGAATCAGCATTGCGCTGTCAGTTTTATTTTGAGAAGCTGTTGCCTAGTACCATATTTCTTGACTGTTGAACTATCCACATAATCTTAAAAATATTTCAGATTCTATCAAAAACACTGGGCATTATCTAGGTTATTTTAGCTTTGTTACAAAAAATTTAACTGGAATGTTTAAGTAAAATTGAAGTAGCCAAAAAAGTAAGCAGTCCTAGACATAACTACCATAAAAAAAAAAAAAAAAAAACACAGTTAAATGAAACTCTTTTGTGTCTGGTCATATTCGTTAAAATATTTTAAAAGTAGATCGCTCATTAGCTTTGTGAGAGTCATGTCAGTACCTACCTTCCTCTTACAAAATTTCTTCTAAACTTACGTTATCTAAATGTTTATATCCCCCACCCTCAAATTCTCAAGTTGAAACGATAAACCCTAGGTGTAGGAATGACTCATAAAATATGCAGAAAATGGACTAACAACATTCAGTTAACCTTGGCCAACTCACTGAACCGTGCATTCTTGTGACCTGGGCACCTGGCCTTGATTCCTGGGACCCTCAGTTTGCTACTCTACCCCAATATAGTGAACGAATGTGGGTATGCTTGAGAGTTGTCATATCAAAGTGCTGAAAGGCAGCGAACATCCTTGTTGGAAACAGTGAAGACTGAGAATTGCTTGCCCTTATGTTATGTTTTAGGCCTGGGAATGAAAGGGCACGATTTTCTGATAAGGGTGAATCTTAAAACTGTAATTCCCCAGAATTAAAGGTGAAGAAATGGTTTTAAATAAAATTATGGGTGAGGCTTAGCTCTAGAGCAGTTCCACAGCACAGTTCTAAGAGAAATCTGGGGGAATGGATGTCTTCCGAGTTCAGGCCTACTCTTAAACAGTAAAGTTAAGAATCAGGCTATTTAATTCAGGTACTAACTGTAATGTGGCATGGTAACACTAGACCCAAGGTAATAGTATTAGGAAGTAGAACCTTTGAGGGGTGATTAGATCATGAAGGCAGAGAGCCCTTAAGACTGGAACTAGTACCCTCATAAAAGGGACCCTAGAGACCTAGGTAGTCCCTTCTGCATGTATGAACACAGTGAGAAGGGACTGTCCAATGTTCAAGAAGTGAGCCCTCCCAGGCATAGTCTTCTGATACCGTATCCTGAGGTTGAGGTCCCAGTCTCCAAAATGGAGAAAGGCATCTGTTGTTTAGAAACTATCCCACTCTTAGAATTCTGTTACAAAAGGCCAAAGGGAAGACACTTAGCCCTTTTCCTTTTTCAAAAGCGGACTTCCACCCCTAACAAAGGGATCAGAGTGAATTCCTCCACCCTGCCTGGCCACAGTCCATCCCTCACTGATGCCATTTTACTTCTAGTCTGAGACTTCAGGTTCACTAGCTCGCTATGTCTGTAAGTAATAAGCTGTATAGTATTAGGAAGTGGGGCTTTGGAGGGTTGATTAGATCATGAAAGTTGTGCTGGTTAGTTTTTACTGTCAACTTGACACAAACCATGGAAGGGGGAATCTTAATTGAGGAATTTCCCAGATCAAATTGGCCTGTGGCCATGTCTGTAAGAGATTACCTTGACTGATGATTGATGTGAGGGGCCAGCCCATCATGAGCTGGACTATCCCTAGATAGGTGAGTCTGGGCTGCATAAGAAAGCTGGCGGAGCATGAGCCAGTAAACAAGCCAGTAAGCAGCCTTCTTCAATGGTTCCTGCCTCCAGGTTCCTGCCTTGAGTTCCTGCCCTGACTTCCCTCAATGATGGAGTATGGCCTGATAGCGTACGATGAAATGAACCATTTTTACCCAACTTTTGGTCAGAACATTTTGTCACAACAGAAATCAAACTGGAACAAAGATACAGCCCTCATGATTAACCTGAACCTTGACCTCTACATAAATAAGATGAAAATATTAACAAAATAGATCAGGAGCATCATTCATTTTGACATGTTTCTCCATGTCCTTGGTAATGACTAGCACCTGGCAACATATTACTATTTAATGCCAATCAATTTCCAAAGCTCATTTCAAATGATTCCATACTTAGCTGAGACACTTAAGCCATAATAACAGTACGATCATTATGGATTTCAACAAAGGTTGGAGAAGCCATTCTCACCAACAGCAGGAATCACCAATCAGTCTCTTTCCCACTCTTTCCCACTGTGCTCACCATGTACTCAGAATCCTTAACACTCTCCAGACATACAAGTTTGAGTACTATATATCACTGACGCCTTCTATTTAAAATTTTCTTCAGCAGTTTTATATTGAAAACATGCAACAGTTTACATAATTTGATGCTAACTTTGCAGGAAGTGACGACAGGTTATGACGACACCCAGGTGGCTTTGGAAGCTATCAGAGGGCCTATGTGCAGAAACAGATGACGAATTAGAAATGGGGAGTGAGGAGAGGAAGTAAGGGTTATGCATGGCCTAGGTATCAACATTAACAAAAGAGAACCAGATCTATGTAGAACAGCTGTGAATCCAATTATGTAACTGTTGTGTTTGAGATGTCTTTGACACATCCAAAAGAAAAGAACACACACTGGACCTGCCCTTCCTTCCCTACAGCCTAGCCCACCTATACTGGATACTTTAGGCATTCCAGAACCACAAAAAGAGTACTTTGGCCTCCCACACACATCCTTTTGTTGCTCTTAGTTACATTTAGGCCCTGACATATTAAAGATTCTTAGAAGTCTTACATGAAGAAAACCAGCCTCATTCAGTACTTTACAAACTAGTTTGACTTTAGCATATAGTATAGAAGAGTAAATGGAGGGGGGCATTTATCCATAAGTACATTATTAGAAGACCAAAATTAATTAAAGAACTAAACAAACATGGATCTAAATTAGAAATTAAGGAGAAAAGGCTAATAAGGTCAGTTTACTAGGGAAAAACTTGTTGGAGAAAACACCTGATCTACCCATCTACAGAAAGAGTCTGCCTGATGACAGCTTCTAGAAGTAAGTTCTTTCCTTAGTTGATGTAAATCCTTCTTGCTGGTACTTTAAAGCCATTTCTTACATCAACACATATCTTTTGAGCATCTCTGTGGGGAAAGGCAAACATGTCTAGATGACATAAATTGTCACAAGTTTTTTACAGAAAATATTCCTCAGGGTTAAAATAATGAAGTCTATTTCGGGAGTCACGTTCAACATGTACATTGGTCCTTGACTGAAAGGACCTTCTCAAACATAATTTTGTTTGAATTCTTAGGAGAGAAAAAAAAAACTCAATTACTTCAGAATTTTTATATATAATAAATTATACATTTCTAAAGCAGAGAAAGGAAGGGAGACATATTTCGAAGCAGAAATTACTTCCTTTATGCAGTAATCCTGAAGAAAGCCTAGAGAGCTTTGATAGTTTTCATTCTTGGGTTAATAATAATTTTTCTATCACATAATAAAATCTAATAGATAGTTTAAGCACCTCTGGTGTTTAGGCATTTTACTGAAATCATTTTGTGATCCTTTAGGAAATCCATTTCATTCTAAAGAAATTCTATAGGATACAGTAAATAGAAAACAGCTCTATCCGCAGAGCTCTGGATTCCCATGCTAATACCGTGCATCATGTTAAATGACTCAAGCCCAAGTGCAGCTTGCTGAAAACCTGGCTGTGAGTTGTTCATTTATCTTGGAGGGATAATGGATTTTACATGCCTCAATATTGGGAGTACACAGCCCCTCCTTTCCCATAATTCCTTACTCTTTCTAACCTAGAATTCTTTTAGAAGACAAAAAAAAAAAAAAAAAAAAAAATATGAAGAACGCAAGCTAGAACTTCATAAAAGCCAAAAAAAAAAAAAAACAAAACCCAAAATCATTGTTGCAAAAGCCTTTGAGGACCCTTCAACTGGGACTGCCTCACCCTACTGCTAGTCCCAAAGAATGTGCAATTATTATAATACATATTAAGGACTGTTTCTTCTCTATTCCTCTTCATGATGATGATAAGCCCTATTTTGCCTTCTCTATACCTGCCACTAACCATAACCTTCCCGTTCAACACTATCAATGGAAGGTTTTGCCTCAGGGCATGAAAAACAGTCCTACTATCTGCCAATATTATGTGGCCCATGCCTGCAGACCTTTGCTGACTGAGGTTTATATTTTACATTACATGGATGACATTCTTATCGCCCATAAGGATCCTAAGATCTTACAAGGAGCTTTTCAAAAACAAACCTCCAGGCATCAGGTCTTACTATTGCAGCAGATAAAATAGTTACATGCCCCTTACACCTTTTTGGGCCACTCTATTCAAGATGTCATCTGGCCCATAGTGCCTGTTCTTACCTTACCAGAAGAGGTTACCATTTCAGAGGCACAGACCCTCTGGGGCAACATCAGTTGGATACGGAGCTTCTTACCCATGTCCACAGAAGAGCTTACACCCTTCTTTGACCTCTTGCAGGGTACTGATATGGTCTCCATTCCTTGCAAGGTCTTTCCAGAGGCTCAACGTGTTGTCACAACGATCAATTCTCACCTGTCCCAAGCATTTGTAAAAAGGATACAGCCAAAGTTGCCCATCCAAGCACCAGTTATTCCTACTAAAAACACCCCTTTGGGAGCACTCTGGCAGACCCAGGGCCCCCTGATATGGGTCCACTCTTCATGGAGTCAACTTCACAAGGTCACCGTGGCTATTTAGGCATGGGCTATGCTAGCACTTAAACTTGTCCACACCTCCTGCCTTCTGTATGGCCGCGAACCCGAATCATTGGTTCTTCCCCTTCCACTTCACATGCTCCAGTCATTGTTCCTTGACAACCCTGGCTTCCAAACTCTCCTACTAGTCTATCAGGGGAAATATGACAATCATTATCTTAAACATAAACTCCTTCAAGGAATAAGACAGCTTCCCCTGTCCCTATTTCCCCAGGCATTCCCAAAGCACAACCCTCTTCCTAAGGCTCCCCTAATATTTACTGATTCTAGTAAATGCAAATTTGGTTATGTAATTTACCAGGAAGGACAACTCTCCTCACATAAGGTTTTCCCTTTCCAGGGATCTGTACAGCTCGGAAAGCTCTCAGCCATGTTACAGGTCTTTCAGGATCCCCCTACAACTCCCTGTAATATTTTTTCTGACAGTGCTTATGTAGTTCAGACTCTACAACATCTGGCCTTTGCAGCTTTCCAGCCCTGCCAGAGTCCCCTTGATTTGTTGCTCTCCTCATTACAACTATTACTTGAGCAGAGCTCTGCCCCTTGGTCTATTCAACACTTGCACTCTCATATCAATCTCCTGGGGCTTCTGAGAGAGGACAATGCCACCCTAATTCAACAAGCTAGAGACTTACGTGCCCGTTTTCATCTTTCTCCCCAAGCTATACATAGGCTTCTACCCACTCTACCAATTCAGAGCTGCAAGCATTTGGTCCGTGCCTGCTCCTCTTGTGCTCTTCTTCTACCTCTGGGGCCATTACAACCCTCTGGAACTCTCCCTAGGGGCCTTGGCCCCAACAAGATAGGGCAAATGGACGTCACTCATTTTTCTCCTTTTGGCAAGCTCAAGTGTATCCATCATATTATTGACACTTATTCCAATGTCCGTTTTGCATTGGCCTGCTCTAGTGAGATGGCTTCTCATGCCATAAGGACTGTCAAATATGCCATGGTCCTTATGGGAGTTCCTTAGCAAATAAAAACAGATAATGGTCCTTGTTATGTTGTTATGTTTCTTCTACCTTCAACCATTTTTGCTCTGACTGGAATATTAGGCATATAACTGGTATCCCTTACAATCCTCAGGGTCAAGGGATTGTTGAATGTTCTCACCAAACACTCATTAAACAAATACAGAAAATAGGGGAAGACAATGATAAAGGTCCCCGCTATAAGGACCCCAATTTTGTTACACAAAGAGCTCTATTTGTATTAATTTTTTTAAATTTGACTCCAATGGCCTCCCACCAGCAATAAACCATTGGGGGGCATTCACTCAGTCCACTCCTGCCCCCATGGTGAGATGGAAGGACCCTCTCACAAGTGAATGGAAAGGTCCACACCTATTATTAACACAAGGGTGAGGCTATGCTTGTGTCTTTCCATATAATGTTCCAGCCCCCATTTGGATGCCAGCCCAGAACATCAGAATTGCCTGCAACGGAAAACTTCCCTCCACAACCACCAACCCCGGAGATGGCAGCCCTGACCCTGGAGGAAGCAGCACACCTCTCAACCACCGACAGACCGACCCGGTGTCACAGACCATGAAAGCAACAGGCTCCAATGGCACACCTGATAACCTGGGGAAACCTTAAGTATCTCACTTTGCAAGCAGAGACTATAGCCAATCAAAACCCTCAAACCAGAGGGAACCCCCTATGTTCCTTATTATGTGTGCCATCATTACTGCTAACTCCTGATTTTTGGACACTGCATTGTTAAGGGTCTTGATAATTCTGTTAAAACTCGTATCTCTCTGGTTCAGTTAGCTGTCACCCCACCTCCAGACCTTGCCAGGCATGTCTCTGCAAACAAGGACCCGCTGTTCCTTGCCCTTACCAACCTATAATAATAGAGATATGAAAAATAGCCTTGAGCATAGGTGTAAAGTCTTACGGAACAACCATGCAATGGACCTGAAACAACAGCCCAACTGCCAGAGCCACAGGAAATGCCTTGCGATATATTCTCCTGTTGGCAGACTGTGAGACCAATGCCTAGAACTTGCTACTCCCGAATCCCCATCATTACCCCAGATGGATTTTATTGAATTCTTAGCCCCTTAAGAGGCCTTTGCACAGGTCAAAGCTTGATACACTGCCTCTCACTCTGCAGGACCATACCAAGGGACTCACCCTTCGAGGGCTGGTAGTCAATCATGGGTAAGATCCCAAAAGATGGGACAACCTAAGACAGGCACAGTCCATAATGCTGGGTGACCCTTG
>NW_008356046.1:662505-713463 GCF_000622305.1 Nannospalax galili
TTTGCCTTTTGCCTTACATACCTATCATGCTGGAATGCAGTGCTTCCTGTTTCTTATCAAAGGGAAAACTATGTAAGTCACATGGTTTCTAGGAATCTGAAACTTAGAGAAACTGAAGCTTATCATGCTCATAGGGCATCTGGCCCACTAGATTGTAATAGGATACTAGCCTGCCATGCTAATAAGGGATCCAATATGCTGTGTTATGATTGGACTATTACCCCTATATAAGCCCGTACTTTCCTGCAATAAAGCAGATCTGTGTCACTAAACCTGGTCTCCTGCATCTGAATGTGGTGATGCTGGTGCAGACTCCTCACCAGCCCTGGCATCTGGACTAGACGACTGATCGGAGGAACTGAGAGAGCAGGAGAGCAACCATAACCGGAGGAGAGCAGCCACAGCTGGCGACAACAAGCCTGGTCTTATCATTGCTTGTTATTACTAAGATTTGGTCCTTCTGAATCTTATTAAAATTTTTGGCTTGGCATGGTGGTGCACGCTTTTAATCCCAGGCTTTGGGAGGCACAGAGGTAGGAAGATCTCTGTGTGTTCAAATCCAGCCTGGTCTACATAGCAAATGCCAGGCCAGGTGAGGCTACAGAGAGACCCTGTCTCAATAAGATAAAAAAAAAATTTATTTTTCAGTGATTTATTGGATCCAGAAAGATGGTTCAGTGGTTAAAAACATTTGATGTTCTTCCAGAGGAGCCAAGTTCAGTTCTCAGCACTCACAAGCTTGTGACCCACAACCACCTGTAACTCCAGCTCCAGGGGATCCAACACCATTTTCTAGACTCTGTGGGCACCTGTACATGTGGCATACACACACAGACACACACACACACACACACACACACACACACACACACACCACATACATGTAAATAAAAATAAATGTTTCAAAAAATTCTATGAATAATGAACCTCCTTTTGAATGTTTATTTTGTTTATGCATATGTGTGTGATGGGTGTGGATCCATACTATATGCATGCAGGAACCCAAGAACATCAGAAAAGGGTACCAGACTCCCTGGAACTGGAGTTACAGGCAGTTGTGGGTGCTGGGAACTGAACTCAGGTCCTCTGCAAGAGCAGTAAGTGCTCTTAACTGCTGAACCATCTCTCCAGCCCCAAAAGTAGACGATTTTTTTTTTTTTTTGTCTTTTTTGAGACAGGGTCTCCCTGTAGCCCCAGCTGTCATCCTGGAACTCACTATGTAGACGAGGCCAGCCTTGAACTCTCAGAGATCCGCCTGCCTCTGCCTCCCAACTACTGGGATTAAAGGTGTGCGCCACCACACCCGGCCTAGACTTCTTTTTTAAAAAATATTTTACTTACTTATTATTTTTATTTTATGTATGAGTGTATTGCCTGCATGTATGTGAGTGCACCCGTGTCCAATGCCATGGAGGTCAGAAGAGGGCTTTGAATTCCCCTGGAACTGGAGTAAAGGACAGTTCATAGCGGCCATGTAGGTGCTGGGAATTGAACCCGGGTCCTCTGCAAGAGCAGTCGGTGCCCTTAACCATTGAGCCATCTCTCCAGCCCCAAGAATAGATGTCTTAACAGCAACTGGCTCCCTGAAACAAGAAGCACACTGCTGAACTGAAGAATTCTTTGCACATGTTGGGAATAAACAAGTACAAAACCCTAATTCATACTTCTTAAATGCTAATATAAAAGTTTCCGATTCCTCATGGGAATAATAATCCTTCTTATCAAAGCCCTCCAGATGTCCAGACATATCACATATAAAAATGTCATTTTAATTCTCAAACTAAAGTTATTTCAGTAAAACACAACTGAAATGAATCTGAATTATTTTAAACATTTTGAAGGGACAGCTATCATGGAATCACCCCCTGCCTTTAGTTCCAAGAGCTTAAATGAAACATTCATGGATTAAATTCAAAGTCTGACTGTCAAATAATTTCACTTTAATAAAAATTTGAATTACCTGCCTTAGGGCATTATTAAATATCAAATAAAAAGCACACATTCATAAGTCTGATTTTCCAATATAACTTTATGTAGAACCATGACTACATTTGTTTTATACCTTTCAAGATAAAAAGATAAAAATATATTCATAAAAGGATGAAATCGGAATTGGAGTCACCCTAAAGAGGAATTCCTGCACCATCCTCAGGACTTTTTAACATAAATCACCTCCTTTAAGTAATCTTAGCCACTAAGATCAAAACAAAAGTCCTTCCACTTTTGAAAAACATCTGAATTATAATTACTTAAAAATTGAAAGCACAAACATTACTCTTCTATCATATAATGAAGTATCTGAAATATACTCGTAACAGTATGAGATTGCAGTCTGTGTGTATGTGAGAAAGACAGAGAGACAGAGAGACAAAGAGACAGAGAGACAGAGAATAGTGATATTTAGATACTCAGACAAAAGCAACACTGGTCTAGGATCAGATATGAATCAAACTTTCAAGGCAATAACCTCATTTCACTAAAGGTATCATTTATGATTAAGTATATTCATAGAGAGAATACCAACCATAGATAGGAAAGCTTCATATGTTCTCCTTCACCAGCCTCCTTGCACCCCTCTATTACCCTGTTACCGGGCCTCTTCCTGTGAGCCTGTCCTCCCTTGCACTGGGGTCCTCTCCCATCTTCCCTGCCACTTCATCCCTTCTGGGTACTATCCTATTTCTCATTACAAACAAAAGCAAGGGACTAGAGAAGAATGGCTCAGTGGTTAAGGGCACTGGCTCTTCTTGCAGAGAACCTGGGTTTGGTTCCCAGCACCCACATGGCACCTACCATGTGACCCAGTTATACCACTCCTTGGCATATACCCAAAGGACTCATCCTATTGCAGAGACACTTGTATGACCATGTTTGTTGCTGCTCTTTTCACAATAGCTGAGAGGTGGAAGCAACCTAAGTGCCCCTCAACTGATGAGTGGCTAACAAAAATGTGGTGTATTTACACAATGGAGTTTTACTCAGCAGTAAAGAAAGATGAAACAATAAAATTTTCAGGTAAATGGATGGATCTAGAAACTGTTATAGTAAGTGAAGTAACACAGACTCAGAAAAACAATAAACGTTATGTTCTCCCTCATTTGTAGTTCTTAGCACAAAATCCTTATGAGTGCACATCCTGATGTAATTGCAGGAACCAGGATCCAGGAATATGGAAGGGAACCAGGGAGGTAAAGGGAAAGAAGGAACCTGGGAGAAACTAGTAGGAGAAAGATGTTACTAAGGGAGAAGTATACAATAAGGGGGTAGTTAAAGGGGAAGGGGGGAAGAGGGCTATACAAAGAACTATAGGAATAAAGGGGGGAAATTCTCCTGCTACACTGTTTAAAAAAAAAAGACTTAAGCACAGAAGGAACCCTACGGGGATGAAAGAAAGCCCTACCAGAAGCCATACAGTTATTAAATGAAAATCCCAGTGCCAGAGGTGGGTTGCCCCCCACCTATGAACTGTTGGCCAGAGGGGCCTAGAGGTTCCCAAAAGAAAAAAGGCCATTGCCAATAATGTTGGTTGTATACTGCAAGTGGACAGAAAAACCCTGTTGCTGAAGATACCACAAGATGTGAGCGAGGGAGAGGGAGAAATCAAGCTTGGATTAAGCAGGAAACTCCAGGCCTTGATGTCACAGAGATCCTCTTGTTTCTGCCTCCTGAGTGCTGAGCTATCATGCCTGGCACAACTCTGTATTTTTGAGTGCTCATTTCTCCGAGGTTCCTTGGCTCAGACCCCAGGGTTTATGAGGGCAGAGAACATACCTGTCTTCCCCTGGGTATACCCAGAGTCAGTCAGAACGAGTGATCAGTAATGCTTTTGGACCAGCATCATTTCAGTCCTTCAGCTCATCTCTCATGAGCATGAGCCTAAAGCACCTTGGATATTCTTTTTCTTTTTTGAGACAGGGTCTCCCTGTAGCCCCAGCTGGTCTCTATTCGCTATGGTGACCAGGCTGGCCTCAAACTCACAGAGATCCGCCTGCCTCTCCCCCCGCTCCCCCCCCGCCCCCCCAGTGCTGGGATTAAAGGCATGTGCCATCACGCCCGCCCGGATTTTCTTCTTTTTAACTTCTGTGAATTCCCATTCCCACCAAAGGTGAATTTTCCTGACCCTCATTATCTCAAAGTCAGAGGAAGGAGGTGAGCAAGCTACCAGTGGCTTAGAGATGAGAAAGAATGCAGCCGACTGGCTTACATGTGTGCTTCTGGGGGACTTCTAATTTGCATCAAGACAAGCCAGGGTCCTGTGATGTGCTATAATAGATTGCAGCTAAAATTCCTTCTGGGAGGCACAAACGACATTCAGCCTCCTCCACTGGTCCCTATTTACAAATCAAGGTATGATTTCACTGAACTGCAGTTTGGGAAACCAGTGAGTTTATTGGGCTTACTTATGAGAGCAATGGATGAGAGTTTACTTTCGGGAGTGTGGGTGTTCCCCTCCTAAGGCTGCACTGGAAAGTCTCCATTCAGGCATTTATCATGACTTCCCCACAGCTGTGCGAAATGGCCAGAAAGCCTCCCTACAGTTTCCTCAGCTTATATACCCTTAGCCCCTCGCCTTGTGCAACTAAGGTTAACTGGTTGTTCGGGAGGTGTGGCTGACTCTCCCTGCCCCTCTTTTCTTGCCTAGAGTAACAGTCAACAAGTTTGGCTGTGATGATCCTAGGCAAGCAGGTACAACCAAGCTTGGGACGAAGGCATCTGCCCAGAGTCTGTGGGTTGGAGGACAATGCAACATAGATTCTTAGTAAAGCAAATAATTCTAACCCTCAGGGGTTAGAAATATGGTGGAAAATAAGAAACATAAGTAAAGGATATGAAATTAAATACACTTTAAGAGAAAAGCAGAAGACTTGCATTGAGATCAGCATCTGAGCTGTGCCTTCTGGCAACACAGTTTCAATAGGCAAAGATGGATACAGAGTACAAGGTGAGCAAACATACCCCAGAACTTAGCGTGACTGGAGGTATTCAGAGTAATAATAGAGACAAGCAAGAAACAGCAGACACAACCATCACCTTTGCAAATTTCCATGTACATCATCAGCTCCTTGAGATTTCCATTCATCTCTGACTCCATGCCATAGCACCACTCACATATCATGCCATGTGATCAATAGTCCAGCAGACAGTCCCAGCTCTGTCCTGATTCCCCAGGCACCATTCTGGCAGATGTGTTCCCCTCATGGGAAGCAGCTGTCTGCTACCATGTGTCCTTATCTATGGCACACTCTTAATCTTTGCATATTTTTAGCTTTTCCATGTTTGTGAGCTCCCTAAAGATAAAGAATGCATATGCTGAAGTCAATATATTATACTGTATAACATGTCAATCAATAAAATAGCATACTGTATTCAAATAGTTAATGTGTGCTTCTTAACTCTTCCAAGCTGGGAATCTGGTGCATGTCTTTAATTCCAGAACTGGGTGGCAGAGGCAGATCAATCTCTGTGAGTTCAAGACCACTATGGTCTACATAGTGAGTACCCATCCAACCAGTGCTACATGAAAAGACCCTGTCTCAGAAACAAACAAACAAACAAAGAGTATTTCCAGGAGGCAGACAAGAGAGAGTAATTCAAAGGGAGCGCTATGACCAAAGTTTGTCATATGCATGTGTGAAAATGTCATACACAAACCCATTATTTTGTAGGAGTAACACATGGTAACAAAAAACACTTTCATAAAACAAGGCAGATCGGCCCTCCACATAGCAATGAGCTGGATGATCGGACCACCCACCCTTACCGAAGGATCATGTGGAGGCCCACAGTCATCCAGCCCCTTCTCCCATGCTCCTTGACCAAGGGAGATGGCTGCAACAGCTCCAGGAGGCAACACAGGGAACACTAAAGAGATGCTTGCAAATCCCTGCTTCTCTACCTCACATGCCTATCCTTACAAAAGTCACTATTAAGGCTAACCTCAGAATTAAACGATGTTAACATGAGAAAATATAAGAATCAAATTTTTTTAAACACTGCATGAAATGAAAATAACTGCTTGACTTGTCATTAATGGAATGTGAGAATGTATCATAGATTTTATTAAAAAGCATGCTTTCTTCTTTTTACTGCTAAGTGAGTAATCTGACCAGAGTGACTTTGGAATGCTGGGTTGAGGTAGCTATGTAACTCATTTTGCTTGCTTAACCTACCTCATATACCCTGATGCAATGAGCATGTTCCTGTCCTCTCTGGCTACTGAAATGCAGCTCTAATGACTCTATCACTCAGGGGCTGGGTGGGTCTAAAGTTGTCTCCCAAAATCCCATCACAGCCTTCTACAAGTTCTGCTCCCTTAACATGCGTCCTCAGCCTTCGAAACTCTTCTATCTGAAAACAAAAGCAGAACAAAAGACATTAATCACTTTCATCATTAGCAGGTTCAGAGTTTCATAAATGACAAGCTATGCATAGGTTTCAACAATATAAAAGAAAAAGTTAAAAGTAAACTTCAACAGATAAACAGAAAGATGGTTCAGGGGTTAAGAGTGTGTATTGCTCCCAGAACCCACCTCACAACCACCTGAAACTCCAGCTCGACAGTATCTGTGGTGATCTGAATGAGACACATCCCCTAAAGGCACATGTATCTGAACCCCTGGTCCCCAGTCGGTGGTGCAAGTTGAAAGGAGGTCACTGAACCTTTAGGAGGTGCGGCCTTGCTGGAGAAAGGACACCATTAGAGAGGTTGAGCCTTGTCCCAATCCCAGGTCTTTCTGTCATGTTTGAAACTGAAGAAGAGCTCTCGGCTGCCTGCTCCTGCCACTGGCTGCCATGCCTCGCCCACCATGATGGACTCATTCCGCTGGAACCATAAGCCTGAAAAAACTCTTTCTGCTATAAGTTGCCTTGGTCATGGTGTTTTATCACAGCAACACAAAGAAACTAAGACAGGATCCCATGCTCTCTTCTGGCCTGGCAGACACTGCACTCATATGCATAAACCCAGACAGACACACACACATACACACACACACACACACACACACACACACACACACACACACATACATAAGTAAAAATAGAAGTAAATTTTAAAAACTATGCTATGAAGACCAGACTGGCCTCAAGCTCACAGGGATCCACCTGCCTCTGCCTCCAAGTGCTGGGACTAAAGGCATGCACCAATGTGGACATGACATTTCACACAGAATTTTTTGAGTCCCTCTAAAACATAGAAAAAGAGTGAACATGTAAGTGCTCTTAAATGCCTCCCTAGTACATCCCTAGTTACATGTTGAGATGTCACTACGTATCAGCACTGATAACATGTTAGATTTGCTACAACAATCAAGGGTTCCTAGAAAATCTTTGCCAGATATTCATCCAACAGATGATTGGTGCTTAGAATATACAAAGAACTCATAAAACTAAACAAGAAAATAACCCAACTTAAAAAGGGGCTATAGAACTGAACAGAAGATTCTCCAAAAGAGAAACAAACTGGCTAGGACACACTTTAAAAATTTCTCAACACCCTTCACCACTAGGGAAATGCAGATTAAAAGTACTTTAAGATTTCATCTCACTGCAGTCAGAGTGGTCATCGTCAGGAATACAAATGACAACAAATGCTGGGATGGGTGAGGCAAAGAGGTGCTCCTCTACAGTGTTGGTGAGAGTGCAACTAGGGCAGCCATGTTAAAAATCAGTGTGGCAAGTCCTTAAAAAAAACAATAAATAGATCAACTGGGCATAGCCTCAAAGGACTTTATATCCTACTACAGAGACAGTTGCATATGCATATTCATTTCTGCTCTATTCACAATAGCTAGAAAATGGAAACAAGCTAGATGTCCATCAACAGATGAATGGAGAAGAAAAATGTGGTACATATACACAATGGAATATTTATTCAGCTTTTACAAGATCACGAAATTTGTAGGTGAATAGATGAAACTGGAAGAAAATTATACTGAGTGAAATAACTCAGACCCAAGAGATGAACACCACATTTCTCTCTCATATGTGATCTGAGTTTCAAATCTTCTGTTTTATGTTTAACTTGGAGTATAAGCTGAAGCTGAGAAACTAGACAGGGGCCATTTGGAGGGTATGTTAAGGGAGCAGGGATAACAGATTATAGGTATATTATTATAGAAAGGTAGAACATTAGGTGTAGAAAGGCTTAGGCAGGGAGGGGCATAGAGTATGTAGGAAATCAAGGGGCATAGCCTCATCCAAAGGAAGGAGATATGAAAGCCATATGGAAGCCTACTACCTCATAACCTGATTAAAAAATGTAACTGGAGAGAGTAGAATACATGCAATATAAAAGAAGTTGGGGAGGAACGCTGGGGGTTGAAAGATTAAGCAGAGACAGGGGTTAAGGGACAGGAAAGAGAAAAGGGTAGTGAGTGGGCTCACCTAGACCAAGGATAAAAACCTATGGAAACCCACTAGTTAGTAAGCTAGTTTCAAAATACAGTTTTAAAGAATGAAGGGCTAGAGAGATGGCTCCATGGTTAAAAGAACTGTCTGCTCTTGCAGAGGACCTTGATTTGGTTCCCAGCACCTACAAGACTGCTAACATTTGTCCATAACTTCAGTTCCATGGGAACAGATGCTCGCTTCTGGCCTCTGCAGGTATTACACACATGTGGTGCATATAACATACATGCAGGCAAAACACTCATATACATAAAATAAAAATACATGAATAAATAAAATAAAAATTTTAATGAGTGCAAATGAAAGTACCCTGAATGGATGGATAATACAGCTCCCAGAGGACATAGGTTACTAAACGAAATTGCAGTGCAAGGCATGGGACACCTCCCTATAAGTTATTGGGTATGGAGGACCCAGAGGTCTCCAAAACAACACATGCTACTGCCAGTTCCCTTGGTCTCCCACCATAACTACATGGTGAGACACTACTGATGAACACACCATACACTTGACAGTACACAGACAAATCAATTTCAAATGGATCAAGAAACTTCCTCCCTGCTGGCTAGATTTCATGGCACCAGAAGGTGCTACGCAGGCTTCTGAGGGAGAAAGACATTGACGGTCTTACATATGTTACAATATTGACCTGTCAGACAAGATGTGTCCAATGGTGTAATAGCAGCATAACTGTTACAGGCAACTAACTACTTTCTGATTGGATTTGAGAACCATTTCACAGAAAGAAACTTCATGCCCACTACTGTAAACCCGATCGTTAGCCCACGGCTGGGTAGGTATAGCCCCTAGGGTAGAATTTGCTATTACTTTATTAAATGGTCACACTGTCAAATTTCCTTCTGAATATTACAGTTTATACTCAGACTTCAGCTTCACTCAACATTGGTCAGAGAAGCTTTTCTGCAGTGGACGGTAATCAATGCAGAGATGCATAACTGGTCAAAGTGATGAAAAGACTGAGTGTTTGTCCCTAAATGGAACATCTTTATCAAGCTCCTACTCTCACTAAGGCTCAAGGAACATTGTAGAAGAGGAGCTGGAAAGAATTTAAGAACTGTCGGATGGGGAGGAGCGCAGTGAAATGCTGCCTTCTGGACATGACATGCTACTGCTCTCATGAACTCACAGCAGCTGTGGTGACCTACGGAAGACCTACACAAGATCAAGCCAGCCAAAATTCTCACATAGATAATCTCCAAGGTTCCATATTGATGTGCTATTGGCAGCTGACAGCTATTGGGGAAGGGGGAATCATTCTTCTTTGAAAGTGTGGCCACTGGTAGGTTTCCCATGCTCGAGTGGATTGCCCTATACCCATGCACATAAGCAGCTCTAACTGGACTTAGTGGTTTAGCAAGAAAGAAGGGAGAAAAGGAAGAGGAGGAGGAGGAGGAATAAGACATGAAGTTAGGGGTGTCTTGTTGGGTGGGGTATAAAGGAAGTAGGAGAAGGAAACAGAGGTCTGGTCACATTTCATTGTATACATGTTTTAAATTCTCAAATGATAAAAAAATAAATAAAGGAATTCATGGGTTCTTTTACCTAAGGACTTCCCTGCCTCTAACCTAGCCCTTTGGAGAACACAGGTCTAAAGGATACTTCTGGTTTTCTAAAAGTTTAAGCCCAGCTTCCTCTCTCAGCACGTTTCCACTTCACCTTCCTGTCAGTGGCCACCTCTCCAGGTTACATGACTTCCCTGTAACATGTGAAGAGGTTCCCAGGGTTCTGAGGACCTGGCTCTGACTTGCCAGGTCTGGGCCTCCTAAATGGTATGTGCTGGATAGCTTTAGTTGTCAACTTGACACACCTGAGTAGAGGGAGCCTCAACTGGGGAACTGTCTCCATTGAACTGGCCTGTGACCATGTCTGTGGGACATTTTCTTGATTGTTGAGTGATGTGGGACAGCCCGGCCTACTGTGGGTGGTGCCATTCCTGGGAAGGTGGTCCTGTGCTACATGAGAAAGCAGGCTGGGTACAGGCCAGGGGGCCAAGTCAGTAAGCAGCATTCCTCCATGGCCTGTGCTTCAGCTCCATGCTCTAGGTTACTGCTCTGAATTCCTACCTTGGGCTCCCTCAGTGATGAGCTGTGACATAGGAGATGTAAGATAAAATAAACTCTTTCCTCCCCAAGATGGTATTGGTCAGAGAATTTTGTCACAGCAATTGAAGACAAATTAGAACATGGTGTTTCACCTTTGTATTCTGTCAAACACTGCTCTTTGCCAAAATCTTATGCATCAGAGTTATGGAAAAATACTAGTCTTCAAACTCTGCTGTGAACCTTGTTCTGACTTACCAGGTCTGGGCCTCTTAAGAACCTATATCCATCGAATGTGACTGAGAAGAATTTAAACAACAAGCAAAAAGTCATTAGAATTCCCCAAGTTCACACCTACCTATTACTTGGTTAACCTGTAGGGCCCTTCGTCTGTTCCTTCATTAAAATACTTTACAGTCATATTAAATAAGCATGCTTCATTCTTTTTACAAAAGGAGGTAATTGAATTAACTACTACCAGAAATATGACAATTCAAAGTCTACCCAGCATTTTTCCAAGTCCCAAAGCTTCGTCTTTAAAAGTTCTAGTTAGTCAAATCAGTCTAACTTATATCTTGCATAAATCCCAGGGTACTGAGCAATATTATTTGAACAGTAACTATTCACCTGTATAACAAAAAACTTTGGCTACAAAGGTTTTTAATATTAATATTAATGTAATCCAAGAATTCTGTCTTTCTTAAAGAGAGAAGCAATGTAAGAGATCAACTAAGTCAGGGGTTCTAATAAAAAGCCCAGACTTGAAAAGGGCCAGGAAATCTCTAAATGACAAACAAAACTATATGTGTGCATTTTCTAAGGCAAGGACCATGGGTTCAAAAGAAGCTGACTCCCACAATATTCTAATTCAGTCTACTCATATACATGTTGGAACACAGAGCTGGGGGAAAATTAAGTGACTGGTTCAATTAGAATCCTGTTTGCAAAGCTGACTTCTACTGTTTTATTTTTCCATGTCTCCAAATATTGATGGAGTTCCCTAGGTGAGGTACGTCTGACCCAGCTGGAACGGCCCTGTTGGTTTGCTTTTTTTACAGCGCTTTTTTACAGCACCTAAATGCTGCATCTACACAGCCGTGCCAGTCAGGTTATAATGAGCTACCTGATTGTATAATGGTTTTTCATCAGCCCTTGTCTAAGATAGCACCTACTGCTTTCCACGACTGGAAATTTCTAGAACCGAGGCTTCATGAGACTCCCCCCTTCATTATTCACTTTCCCTTTAATGATTTCCCTAGAGGTGGAGAGGGAGAGAACCTGGGTGGTGCTATTTCAAAAGGAAAAACGTGATGGTTGGGAGTATGGGCTTGTGTCCAAAGCCTACTCTTTTCCCAGCTCTGCCACCTGTGACCCACATGACATGACCTCTTTCAGCCTCGCTTTCCATCTGTGCAATAGAGATGATAGCGATGATAACATTCACAAGGTAGCAGAGAGGTAAAAAAAGAAAGCCTATAAAACCACTCAGCCAGCAGAGCTTCAAGCACAGTATTCAATAAATACTAATTAGTCCTGTTGTGTAACTTCTTTTGAGGTCAAACCTTTAACATTTGGAGATAAATATTTAGCTGCAATTAATAATAAACCAATTCACTGAGAAAATTCAAAGTCCTATCTTTCAGCAGTTACTTCAAACATAACTATATAAAGAATATGCTGCCGAAGTTCATGACCCACAGGCACGGTGAGTGCCGAGCAGTGTGGAGAAAGCTAACTGCCTAAGCACACTGTGGGAACTACACCATGTTTATTGCCTTTGAAGCTTATTTTAAAGGTAGATTAATTTTATATTTACTTGTTCTGAACTGAGGGCGCATCTTTCGAGCTCCAAGCCTCAGCCTGAAGTGCGGTCTGTGTGAGACAACTTGGAAAGAGAAGATCTGAACCAAACACCAGCCTCACATCAACTGTACTCTCACAGAGAACGACTTCACAAGAAAGGTTTCTCTCTGATCCCAGTGATACTTTGAAGATTTAAAACATCAACAGAGATGGTGGGGAAAATCATTTCTGAAACATCAATTTCTCTATAATAACGACCCCTCAAAACACTTTAGTCTGTTTAAATGGCTTCAAGTGAATATGGAATCAGCCCTTGCCAAAATGAGAAGTCGTGATGAACATGTGAAATAGTATTTCAAGATAAAAGTCTTTGACAAACTCAAAAGTCAGAGCATTACAGAGGCCATCACTAACACATGCACACAGACATGTAGTAGCATGCGTGACTGTGTGGGTTTTTAGGCTTCTCTGCTAAAATTTGAGCAAGGGAGGAAGAGAGGGAGAGTGGAAAAGAAAGACTGGCCATCACACACTCTGAGAAGTAGTAATCTTCTGAAGCTATTAAGTTCTACAGTCGCTGCTCCATGAACCAAAGATGCACTCCCACTGATCTAAGACTTGTATTCGGCCTCAGACTCACAAACCAGACCATTCACTAAAGCCCAACTTGGAAATTGTCCCTTTTTTTTGGTCTTTTTGAGACAGGGTCTCCCTGTAGCCCCAGCTGGCCTGGAACTCACTATGTATATACCAGGCTAGCCTTGAACTCACAGAGATCCACCTGCCTCTGCCTCCTGAGTGCTGGGATTAAAGGCATGCATTACCACGCCTGGCTTAAACTGTCCTTTATGAGTACATTCAAAAGGCTAATTTCCGGGGTTTGATGTCTGATGCAAATTACCTTAGTTTCCAAGTTCCTATGACAATCTTCTAACAGGCTTACTTTGATTCGAATTTCTGGTGTCATCATGCTAAAAGAGAAGCCTATCAGAGTCAGTGGCCTCTATTAACTCATCCACCCAAGGACATGTGGGTGTTTCCATGGCTTAGCTGAAAAGAACATGGAAATACAGGTATCCCTTCAAGGTATTGATTTCAATTCCTTTGGTTCCATACCCAGAAGGAGAAATAAGTGAGACACAGGAAAGCAAATACTGTATGATCTCACTTATGTGTGAATCTCAAATGTAGAAGTAAGAAGCAGAGTAGAATGTGGAGGTAGAAACAGGGAGGCAATGGCTAAAGGCACAGAGTCTCAGAAAAACAGGTTCTGGAGATCTACAATACAGCACAGCACTTACTGCTAACAGTACTGAGCTATGCATGCAAAGTGCTAATGAGATAAGTCTTATGTTAATTTGCTCTCATCAAAAAATATATAATGCTAAGAAAGAGCAGGGACAGAAACTCTGGGAGGTGAGAAGCACATTTGTGGCCTTGGCAGTACCGGTGTTTAAACAGGTGTGCACCTATTCCCAAATCCATCAAATGCACATACTTCTACATAGATTTACACTTAATATGTACAGCTTTTTATGTCAGTCATATCACAATAAAATGATTTTTTAAAAGGTCAGTGCACCATGATGGCCCATTCCTACAATCCCAGCCTTCAGGTGGCTGAGGCAGGAGGACTGCCACAAGTTCAAGGTCTACCTAGGCTACACAGTAAGAATTAGATCAGCCTAGGCCATAGAATGAGATACTAGCTCAAACGAAGAGAAAAAAATTTAAAATATAAAAATGCCAGTTTTTCATTTTGTTTATGAAGGACAACAATAACTTAGAGAGCTACGATAATTCCTTATATATTCTACGGCTTGAATTTTTTTTTTTTTTGTCTTTTTTGAGACAGGTCTCCCTGTAGCCCCAGATGACCTGGAACTTGCTATGTAGACCAGGCTGGCCTTGAACTCACAGAGACCCTCCTGCCTTTGCCTGTAGCCCCAGCTGCCCTGGAACTCACTATGTAGACTAGGTTGGCCTCAAACTCACAAAGATCCGCCTGCTTCTGCCTCCCAAGTGCTGGGATTAAAGGCCTGGTTTGAATTTTTTACCCAAAGTTAGTGCGGTAGAAAATTCCCAATGCAAGAGTGTTTGGAGATGGGTCAAGTAAGAGGCAATCAGGCTATGTAGATTCTGTCTCCATGAATGGACTGATGTCAGTTTCAGGGGAGCATGCCAGTTATTGTTAGAGTGGGTTTGTTAGAACCCTGGATTCAGCTTCTTGGTTTCTTGCTCTTGGCCTCTCTTGCCTTACTGTAAATGATCAACAATCCCGATATTCAAGTACAGTGTTCTTGGTTTTCACAGACTCTGGAAGTTTAGTCAAACTTCTACTCAGTGTAAATCACCCAGCCTGACACTGATAGGTATGTAGAGTGTCCCCCAGAGGCCCATGTGTTAAAGGCTTAGCCCCCAAACAGACACAACTGGAAGATGATGAAACTGTTAAGGGATAGGGGTGAGTGGTATGAGATTGTGGGGTGCCCTCAAAGGGGATGGTGGGACTGGTCTTAGACTGCTCCAATCTCTGCTCCCTTCTATGATTACACCCTGCAATGGACACAACGCAATGGGGCGGATTGGTCATAGACTGAAGCCTCTCAAATTATGAGCCGAAACCAACTGTTTTGGATTGCCTCAGTCGTCAACCTGACATGCCTGAGAGGAGGGAACCTCAACTGAGGCATTTCCTCCATCAGATTTGTCTGTGGTCATGTCTGTGAGGTATTATGGGAGGGCCCAGCCCATTGTGGGCAGTACTACCCCTGAGCAGGTGTTCCTAGGTTGGATAAGAAAGCAGGCTGAGCACAAGCCAGAAGAAGCAAGTCAGTGAGCAGCGTTCCTCTGTGGTCTGTGCTTCAGTTCCTGCTGCCAGGTTCCTGCTTTGAGCTCCTGCCCCGGCTTCCCTCAAGAATAAACTGTGATCAGGATGTGTAAGCCAAATAAACTCTTTCCTCCTCAAATTGCTTTTGGTTAGAATTTATCACAGCAATAAAGAAACCAAACAAGAACATTTTCTCATTAAGATCATTTATCTGGGTATCTGTAATAGCAAGAGAAACCTGGCTAGCATAGTGATATTACGTTGTAGTGGCACTGACTATAGTAAAATACGGTGCTAACTAGACACAGTCCTATGCCATGAGACAGAGACATGGAGACAGCTCGTCACCTTCCACATTCTACAGCCTTTGGTTTTCATTTTTCTTCCTCTCCACTATCTAAATTCCCATCTTAAATTACCACTTTCTCTTTCTTACTAACTTTTCAGTCATGTCCAACTCTGTGCTGACTCCTTGATCTGGAAATTGGTTTTCCTGAGGAAGGGTCCAAAGAGGAGAGTACCCCGTCCCTAGGGACACTAATGCCAACTTCCCTCTTGCTTCACCTCAGCCTGCAGCTCTGAGCTCCACTCAGGCCCTGCATCTTCCCTCCTCACTTCTGGGCAGTCTGACGAGCCCACAGACTGAAACTCCAAAGCCACAGGTTCACACTGAAAGAGCCAAGGACTCCGCGTGAAAATACAAACAAACAAAAAAAAAAAGATTTCCATCAATAACTTTAATATTGATTATGTGTTTCAATTATTGTGCATATGAGGCTAAATATACCACTTGAATTAATTTCAACTGCTCCTTTGGAAAACAGGAAGTTTTCCTTTACATATATTGCTCACAGTGTTTCCACTGGGCAGGATCAGAAGTTGCCCTTCGCCTTCACACTCACCTCAGACCCTCAGCACTTTGGAATTAAAGTGCTAATCTGATACACAGGGAGAGGTGAATGCAGAGAGGGGTGAAGCAGTGTCCAAGTGTCTCTCAATGGAAATGAGAGCTGTCAGCTCCAATCCACCCTACTCAGTCAGCATCTCCGGCAGAGCTCAGACACTTGGGTTTTAGCAAGTCCACCAGGAGATTTGGGTGCACACACTAGTCTGAGTCTTGTGGATATCTTTGTTTTGTGCTGCTACAACAGAATACCTGAGGATGGCTGATTTTTAAAGAACAGAAGTCTGTTTTCTCACAGTTCTGGAGCTTGGGAATTATAGGAGCAAGAGGCTGGCACACAGCAGGGTCTCCACACAGAAGAATGTGGAAGAGGAAGCAAGCAAGAACTGAAGTGTGAGGCGTCTTCTGCAAGGGCCTTCAAGATCCCACCTCTGAATACTATCACCCTACCAACACCCAAACTTGGGGAGGGACTTATTCAAATCACAGCCGTGGACATAGATGCAGAGTCACAATGGGCACTCCAGATCATCTGAGTCATTTTCAAGCACCGTCAACCTATAGCAACCTGATCTTCAGGCAGTAGTGCCCCCAGCGCTATATGGGGAAAAAAGACCCTTCGAACACTCAGCTGCATTCCTGGCTGAACAGACTTCATCAGCTGTGCAGGACTAGAGGCAACCCAATGGTAAAACACAAGCTTAGCATGTACAAGGCCCTGATTTTGATCCCCATCACCAAAGGAAAAAAAGACATATTGTTAAATTGTTAAATCCAACAGACCACATATACAATGCTCTAACTCGGGCTCTCAGGTCTGGGAAGAGTCCTAATTTTCAACCCATGATGTAGAAGATGAGGAAGAGACAGGAAGAAGGCAAGACCAGGAAGAAAAGAAAACATGGTTTGAAAACAATGGTTTTCAAAGGTCTAAGAGACACGAGGTGAAATAAACATACACACTGTCATTGCTACTTGGTTCAGTGGCGCTGTTTTAGGATGAAAGACAAAGAGGAAACAAGGAACAGGCAACAGGAGAATACTGATAAGCTAGGAAAATGAAATAAGCAGGAAGGAAAGGCAGAGAGGACAGAGAAAAGGAGGGGAGCGAGAGCCACACCATTCCCTCTGTGAATGCCACATTTGTAAAGCTTCATCCATGCTAAGATGATTGTCTCCATCTTAATGACTGTCGGATTAGGACATGTCTTAGTATTTCTATTATCACCTTTGATGAAAGGTGGCATTTTTATTCTGTTTTCAGAATCTTGTTTCTAAACAGCAATCTAGTTAATAAAAATATTATTTGTTCCTTAGCTTTGTAATGCTTAGACCACTGCTTATCTTAAAGTTATTTACTGAGGGCTGGAGAGATGGCTCAGCACTTAAGAACACTAGCTGCTCTTGTGGATGACCTAGCACCCACACGGCAGCTAATAGCCATCTGTAACTGCAGTTCCAGGGGCTCCAACGCCTTCTTCTGGCCCCTGCCTGCATTGCATAAATGTCGTGCACTTAAATACATGGAGGCAAAATATGTGTACACATAAAATTTAAATTTTTAAATTTAAAGATATTTAGTGGTTTAGATTATTAACAGAAGAAAATGACCCACCCAGTCATCTTTTACATTCCAGCAGAGGATATGCTAACCAGAAATAATATGAAAAATTCAACTTTGCAGAGGTTTCTGGTTGCTTATTCTCAAATCTTCGGCACTGAGGACTGGAGTGCAAGTCTGCCCCTCCTTCCATGCAAGCTGCCGTGGGTCGAGTAGGCAAGCACTGAGTTAGATCTTCAGCATTGCCAGTGCAGACAAAGCATTTCAAGATACTGACAGTTTCTGTAAGGTAACCAGCAGCTTAACTGTGTGTGTTGACCACGAGAGACAGGATGCAATTTCTTATCTTCTCAATTTGCTCAACTAGAGGATCCGCCTGCCATTTACCATTCTGTTTGGTATTTTATGTATCAGTGTTTCTCTCTCTCTCTCTCTCTCTCTCTCTCTCTCTCTCTCTCTCTCTCTCTGTGTGTGTGTGTGTGTGTGTGTGTATGTGTGTGTGTCTTGCTTCCTCTCTCCTTTAATAATGCATGGCTTCTTGATGTTTTCTTGGTCTAGACATAGAATCACATCCTCTTTTTCGGGTCCTTTCATTTTTACTGCATTCTCTGAACCACTTCTATCTTTTTTTTAACTTTGCTTTCTCTGAAATTCTATGGGCAGCAGCAAGTGAAGCCTTAAAGTCAGGACAGGTTGATGACACTCTTCCCACTGTTTGTAAAGTACTCTAAAGTGCATTTTAATAACACAAACGTTGTATGTGTTGTGAGTCTGAACTTATCACCGCTGCCCTCTGAAGAGTCTCCGCAGTGCTCTGTGCTAATAATACCTGAGATTTTTCCTTCAAGATTACAGCTGATTAAAAAGTCAGTCATTCTCAAGGGCAAAGGAGACGTTTCCTGCTGGCACATACAGCTTTGGCTTCACCTTCCCCTACGGGAGATAAGGCTTATCTCCCAGTAACTAAGGAGCATGACTTGATTAAATGAAGGTTAGACTTGGTCACTGGCCTTACTCAGAGGGACAACAGAAAGCCAGGTCCTCCTTAAAGTCAGAGTGCCTCAAAGCTCTGGATCTTAGTACAGCACACCATCCAGCACGATAGTAAAGTATTGTATAATGCATATAACGACACTGGAGAACATTGTCCACAGCCCCCAGCATTCACATGCCCAGCACCATGCTGGCAAGGGACCTCCATAGAATTCCAGGTGAATCAAGAATCTCTGACTCATCGAGGTTAACCCAAACTCATATGAAATAGTTAACTATTCGAAGTCACCAAAAATTGGAGGTTTATAGATTACAGCAGCTATCATTTTACTGTTAAATCTCAAAATTAAACATCGTTAATCCAAGCTCCCATTTTTAATATTTAGAGTGAATATTTTAATTTCTTCACTCTCCTATCAGACAAATCTTTGCTGCTTTGTGGGAATCATTCCCTAAGCCTAGCCTTTCAGTCTAGGTTGGGTTTCTTCCACGTATCTCTTGAGCACCCGATTTACCATAATTGTAACTGACTGTACAGACATCTTTCTTCCCAACTCCATAGTAAAGTCCTTGAAGAGTGAAGTCTGTACTTTGATCTCTGTATCCCCAACGCCAAGCTGGCACTCAGGAATAGTTTCTAATAGGAGCAAACAGATGAAAAATAATAAGGAAATTAAGCTTTGTCACGTGGAAAAATAAGAAGGCCCAAAGGGGATGTGGTAAAAGTTCATAAACGATGAAAGATATGAAGAAGAGGAACTTTTAAAATCATTCCCTAGAAAATCAGAAATAGAGAAAATGCTAAGCACAATCCCTTACTAACAAAAGGTTTGATTCAGAAGTTAGTAAACTTGAGTATCTTAACTTCAAGAATTGATATTTTTTAAAAATTGTAAAACTTTATTGAAGAAAACTTGGTGTGTTCTGAGGGTTTCTCAAGTTTTCTGAGGTTGCTCATGAAAGGAAAATAAACTTTTGAGAATAAGGCCCTTAGATCTCTGGAAGACAGGAAACGTTTAAAACACCTCTTTTGTAAAGATTCTGAAATCCTTTTATTCCTTTTGCGTGTGAATGGTCTTGTGGGTCAAGCCCAGGACCTGACACAGGCAAGTACTCCTTTAACTAAACTACATCCCAGCCCCTTCAAAATCATTATTTAAATATGTGATAGTGGTGTTGCCTCATGCTCTCCCAGCTAACATTCCAGCTGAAATCTACAGGAGTGCTCCCAATCCTGTGTGGTACCATTTATCTTTTTTTTTTTTTTTTCAAGATTGTATCTTGCTACAGTGCCCAGCCTATTAAACTCCTGGGCTCAAGTGATTTCCCCTCCTTCTCCTCCCAAACAGTAGGCCTGAGGATATGGCTCTCCACAGCTGGCTTTCGTTAGCATTTAGAGAACCTATGTGGTGCCTAAGGACAGCAAAAGTAATGGTAGTGAGCAATCCAGAACTTTCCAGCGCATTGCTTCTGGATCCCTCACCCCTATACACACAGGACATTCTTGGGCATACCAAGAAAGAACTATTACAAGCTGTGGAACAATCAACAGTCTCACTCTTTCAGACTCTTCTCCTCTCCATACCAGAAAAATCCACGCAAAGGAATGGCCAGACTCATGAAAAGTTTGGTTCTTCCACAGTGACTTCTGTTTACTCTAAAATACAGATCATACATGAGTGCTGGGTTTTGGTCATCCTTGACCTTTCCATTGCTTTCCCAGGCTCAGGCTCAAAACATTTAACTTTCATTTGGAAAGATATGACTGATCTAAAGAGCTAAAGCATAAAACAGACATTTCCCTTTACAGAAACAACATTTAACCTTTAACTCAGAACTTCACACGAAAACTTTAAAGGTGCACACTCACCTGTAGCTGAGATATAGTTAAAGGGTATCGGAACAATATCCAGGTGACGCCTTCGCTGCAAGGTGGGATAGTAAGAGAGCCTTCATAGACCCAGTAATCCCGTAGCAAAGGATCTGTTCAAATATACGGACATTTTACGAAAAGGCAAGTTGATTATTTTAAAGACTCCAGCAACAATTTCCAAAATGGCAGACTGTCCATGTGCCATTTTTCAGTTTGAGTCTTGAATACAAATTCTTAAACTATCATTGTGAAGAAAATAATCAATGAAAAAACATCAATTCCCTTTCTAAGTACAGAGAGCGCTATCACTGGAGTGCTATGCATAGCTATCAGGCTTAATCAATTTAGGAAAACACTGCCCTTTTTACATTAGCTGATTCATAGCTAATATCTATTAAACTACTTGTTAGGTACCAATTAGAGGATTATATGTCAATCCATTTAATCTTGACAACAAATCAAGGAGACAGATACCATCATTACCATCATTTTAGATGGGGAAACTAAGTCATATAGTTAGTAATTTGTTGAAGGTCACACAGCTAACAACAAATCCAGCAGAAGTTGGATTTGAACCCGTGTAGTCTGCCTTCAAAGGCTGTGTTTTTAACCATTCCTTTGTAGCTATTCTGTTAGCTTCTTCAACAGCAAATTATTAAAATCATAATACAAAAGAAGAAACAAGTCCCTCAGTTTAAATCATTTGCCACTTCCTTAGAGGAATGGGGGATTAAACACAATAAGGGAAAGTTCAACATAGGGCAGAAAGTAGGATTTGTAGAGCACTTAAGTGTAGAAAGGAGGAGACACAGTTCAACAATCTATCTGGTCTTGTTCAAAACACTAGGAAACAGCACATAATTTACGCAGAGAAATGTGAAGACCAAAATTTTGTCTAAAAACCACCTTGAACTCCAAGTTATAGTCAGAGTATTTCATGTGCAATTATTACCTGTGCATAAATATGATTATAATATTTAAATAGTAGTACTGTATGAAGTAACCCTAGAAAATTAGATATAAAGTTTATTTCATTCTATAAATTACCCAACAACTCTTCAAAGTATATCAGGGTTATTTTTTAGTGTGAATACTTTACACCAAGGTGGCGGTTTTACAAATGACAATGCTGAGAAATTCTTCATGGAATAATGGAATTCAGTGGCAAAACGTTTCTACATTTCCAAAGGTTTCCTCCCTTATCACCAGCGATCTAAAACTGTATCTGCTATAGAGAATACAAATTGCAAAGAAATGTTATGAACTAATGATATACGTTTCCATACATGCTAAGCAAAGCAGCACATACATAGCTAAAATTTCGTTAGGGTCATCTGATCAATAAACGCATACCTGGTAGTAAAGTGTTAGGGTTAAAGCAGGGTATTGTTTTGGACTTCCCCTGAGAAAGGAAAAATAATGCAGTCCATGTTAATAGAAAATTTCTAAATTTTCAAATAAAAAAATTATTAGGACTAACTATACAGAGAAGTGTTTTGTGAATGGTTGCATTAGGTCCCTGGTATTGGTGAGTTGACTACTCTCTTTTCTCACTGGAGGACGATTGGTTTGTTTCAATAAAAATCTACCTACTCTGAGTCTATGGCTGTTGCCTTTACTTTTGAACTTTCAATTTTCCTTATAATTCCTAGTGTAGAATTTACAGATGATGTCCATCTGTCCCATACAAGCTTCTTTTTACTGATCCAATGTCATAGGGAAAGTTGCCAGAGGAAGTCGCTTCCTTTCCTGGGACTATTTTACACACTGAAGACCGCAGCTTGCCTGCCTCACTCCATCCTACACATTCAAGGTCTGGAGTCCAAACAGCTTAAGAAATGAAGGAGGTTCCCTCAGCCCCTTTCTACTGCATAAATGTCAGTTCAAAACACATCTTCATCCCTTCAGGTTACTTCTTTTGACTAGTCTGGGCCTGTCTGTGTAGCCTGGTTCATTCTGAGCTTGCTCAGAAGATCTTTACCTGTCTCAAGATGCCTTGGGCAGGTCAATACAACTGGCTTTGGGTCTTGGGATCTCCTTCAATCAAGCAACTTCTCATTCCTGCTCTGGATATCTAGCAGCTACAACTGACCAAACTACTCCCTTCCCCATGGCTGCTCACATTCCACTCACTGTAGGCCCTATTTATAACAGGGTGTGGCTTCCCAGCCATTGCTGGTCCATGTCATTTCAGAGTCATACTGATCTAAATCACATTCTCTGGGATATTATCCTAATGGCTTTTATGTACTTGATTTTTTTTTATCATTGTTATTATTAAACATAAATAATCTGGTCTAGTTCCCAAAACTGTAGTGGTTTCATTTACACAACTTTTCTATAATGAATAAACAAGAAGAGTTAATTTGGCAGACCTGGCTGTCAAATCCTCCACATCCAAGGTAAAGGCCTCTTCATGACTAGCCCCGGGCCACCTCTTGAGAGAACACCTCTGAGCCTTTGGAATGATATCCCCTATAAGATGTGTTCGTATACGTGAAACCTTGGGCCATGCTGTATTTGTGATGAACTACTGATCCTACCTATCTGGGCCCTTGGGGGTATGCTACACCAGTTTGAGCAAGCGTGTTTATTTTGACAATATATGGCTACCTGGCTTGGCTTGGTGTTGGAGAAGTATGGCTGGGATTTAATCAGTGGCAATTAGCTAGACAATTCATGCTTAGAGGACAAGTCTCTGAAAAAATCCCCAGGCATCAAGAATCAGGTAAGCTCCCCTGTAAACACATATGACACATCATTCTGGAAGAACTAGGGGCCAAGGGGAATCACCAGGAAGCTCCTGGTTCCCCTAGACTTCAATCCATATTCTTTTCCCTTACTATACTGTAATGAACCATAACTGTTAAGTTTAGCAGCTATTTTGAGTCCTGTGAGTCCTTCTGGAGAATTATCAACCCTGGAGGTAGTCTCTGGGCTCTCATATAGAACTCATATTTCTACCTTCTTTTAAATAATAACTTACCTTATATTGAATATCCTGGAGTATCTCAGTCACAGCTTTCAAACCAACATGTTCCTTCCCTATCTGAAATACATAAAGCATGAACCACAAACACACATGAATGCTCAGCTTTTACTCAACCACCAGAAACAGGGCTCCAGTCAACCTGAATGTCCTAGTTGAGGAATTAAATTATCTTTCTATTTATAAGAGTCAGGTCAATATCTACAAAAGGAACTAAAAAGTAACAGAAAAAAGTACCTGAGAATCCATTCCAAATTCATCTTGCTATCACAAAGCCGTATATATACCAAACCACAAAATTTTGTCATATGCAAATGTTACAGGTATATTTTAATCCCCTGGTACATATCCAAACCCTTGCATTCTTACCTTTGGCATCTTATAGAGCACTGTTATAAATATTTTATAAATATTTTATTAAAGCCAAAAAATTTTATTGACTTGGAAAGGTGATTAAATTGTTTCATATATTAATTATTAAAATTAAGACATTTATGGATTGCCACTGAACACAATTCTATGGCTACTTCTTCATGTAGCAAAATGAAGTGTTTCATAGTTTTCTATTTTTAAAACATTACATATATATAATGCAAAATACTCCAAAGAAATTTGAGACTTGAAAACAATGTCTTTTGGGATTTAGTGTCCTGGGCTTTGTAAATTTCCAGTGCCATCCGATTCCCACTTTCCAACCTTGTCTAGCGCCCCTGACAATGGACAGGAAGAGAAGAGCCTGGGTATTTCCTCCGATGGACAGGCATTGTCAGCCTTAGCTTTTTCCCTTTCACTCATGTTTGGAGAAAGTCCTGTGAGAAGCTTTAGTAGCTGTCACATGCACACCTGTTTCTCTTCAGTGTTAACCAAAATGAAATGAACACAGGAAAGAAACAATCTAAGACTGGCCAGTCAGTTCAATGGACTCAAAACTTGGGCCATTCTCCAAGTGTCTGTCATTTCTGATATAGACTCCGAAAACAGAAAATAAAATTATTAGAGTTAAAAAAACGCCTATTGCAAATGTATGCATACGTGCTGAAGCAGCACCACCAGCAGAAGCCTTCCCTGGTCTTCAGGAGAAATGACTCTGCTGCTAGCACATGAAGGCCCGCATGCCTAGCTGGGGTCAGTTCTTCCTTCCTGAGTCTCCTGTCAGATCCTAAGCTCTGAGAAGTTTCCACATCAGAACAGTGTAAGGCTATACACTGTGGTGGTCCAGTAGTGAGCTGGCATGCATTGCAATGCCTGGGTTCTAATCCTGACTCTGTAACATTTTATCCCTGTGATCTTGGGCGGGTTTGTTTAACCTTCATATCCTTTTTCATTTGCTTTTATTTTGAGATTTTTTAATTCCAAGACATTACTCTTTCTAACCAAACCTTCACATCCAGCCTGCCCTTTCTTCCTGTTCTCGCCTATTACTGGTTGTTAGCAGCCAACAGACTCAGCCTCTCTAATTTCACCTCCTTTCTCACTGGACTAAATGTCATCTTTTCTACCACGCTCAGACCTTCTATCCTTTTATCCTCCTAAATCACCTACTCACCAATTGATCATCATAACAGTTTGCTAGAATGTTCTATGAGGACAGAAAACAATCCCTCATGTGCTGTTCCACCCACTCCATAATGTCCAGCCACAAGTGCATCTGGTTCACTGCTATCACCCTTTCTTGGATGTTTCAAAACCAAGCCCCACACTCGGGTTTCTCTTGGTCTACACTTTTCGCTTTGGATCTCTCATTGATAATTGAAGATCATCAAGTGTGAACTTCCCTAATTTGCTGCCTTCTCTTCACCTATGAAAGCAGCTACGATGTGCTCAGCCTTTCCTCCTCGCCTCATCTCCACTTTAGCCCCCTGCAGTCCTTATGCATCCTACCCCTCCTTCTCCTTCAGGATGTCTCTGTACAGGCCACCCCTTCTCTTTTCAGTATTTTTAACACTGTCGGTGCTGCCTCTTCTTGCTCAGAATAAAAACAGGACCTCAGATCTCAAAACTACCACTAGCTTCTCTCCTGCTGTGCTTCCTCAAGTCAAGCTTTTTAGAAAGTCAACACTTGTGGCCCAAATTCCTCTTCAACTGCCCTCTCTGAGCCAGGGGCGCTTCAGCCCCATCCCTCTCTGCTTCCTCTGGCACTCATCAGCCATTTCTTCCTTTGTGAAATTTTATTCTCAGAGGTGATGTAACATACTCTCTCCTGAGAAAGGCATTTTCGCACAGGTTCCCCAAGTCTTTTGCACAGGAAACTCAATGGAAGTGAGAATAAATGTTCATGTTCTGGGCTTTTCTTTACCTACAAACTTCTTCCTGGAAACATGGAGACTATTCCCAAGAGGCTAAGTTTTCAACCCGAGAGTCTAGCAGTCCACATGTCCACATGAAGAATCAGTCAGTAGGAAGAAAAAGTAATCATATTTCACTCAATGCACAGTCATGGGGTACCATTTCCAAAACTGAAGCTCATTTGTCCCCATCTCCCCAATATGACTACTTGTTTATTCAGATTCCTATGTTTATTATTTTCAGTCTTTTTTTTTTTTTTTTTTTTTTTTTTTTGAGATAGGGTCTCCCTGTAACCCAAGCTGGTCTGGAACTCTCTATGTAGACGAAGCTGGCCTTGATCTCCAGAGAGCTACCTGCATCTGCCTCCCGAGTGCTGGAGCTAAAGGTGTTCACCACCACACTCTGCTTATTATCTTTATTCTTTAATAATGGCAGAACGCCTTCTACAACTTCAGCTTCTCCGACCTGATGCTACATTAACTTTCTCAGGTTATAATGGCGGGATAAGAATAGGAGGTAGGAATTGGCTAGGCAGTTAGGGTAAAAAGACCCCAAAGAAAAGTAGCTAGTTTCTTGGCTAAAACTCACAATGTCCTTGGGCCTCTTAGCAACATATTCTGTTCCAGACACCAAAAATGTCAAAAGTATTTGGGAGCTTGTATTTAATCCTTAAAAGATTTTAGGGTTATTTCTTCAGAGGGGGAGAATGTTAGAGTAGCCAAAAGCCCCATAAAAATAAATAAATAAATAAATCATAGAAGAAGAAAGAGTACATGAAGTTATCAAAAAAAAAAGTTATGGGGAGATATGGGAGGAGTTGGAGTTGGAGGGGAGGGAGTGGGCATGGATTTAATCAAAACACCTTATATGGGACTGTGGTACTTTTAAGGTTGTGGCATCCGATACCGTAGAGAGAGAGAAAGAAAGAAAGAAAGAAAGAAAGAAAGAAAGGACACACTAGAGAAAGAAAGGAAGGAAGGAAGGAAGGAAGGAAAGAAAGAAAGAAAGAAAGAAAGAAAGAAAGAAAGAAAGAAAGAAAGAGAGAAAGCAGGCTGAGCACAGGCCAGGGGAGCAAGCCAGTAAGCAGCATTCCTCCATGGTCTGTATTCCAGGTTCTTGCCTTGACTTCCTCTGAGGATGGACAATGATCTGTAAGTCAAATAAACCCTTTCTTCCCCCCTGCAAAAAAGAGGTCTTTCAAAATTTCTGCAGTATACTATAAAATTATCCAAATGTATAATTAAAAATATCTTCTATTATGCCAAGTGTGGGGGTACATGCCTTTACTCCCAACCCTCCACGGGGTAGATGCAGGCAGATCTCTGTGAGCCTGGTCTACATAGTGAGTTCCAGGTAAGCTGAGGCTAAAGAAACCCTGTCAAAAAATATACATACATAATTATATATATATATATATCTTCTATTTATAATTTGATTCCTTCCTATGTATATAATAAGTTATATAACTGAAGGAATGTAGAGTTGTACCTGTGTAAACATGAAATAAATAGTGAAAAGAGGGGGCTGGAGAGATGGCTCAGTGGTTGAGAGTGTTGACTGCTCCTGCAGAGGACCCAGGTTCGATTCTCGGCACCCACATGGCGGCTACAAGCCATCCTTAACTCCAGTTCCAGGGGAATCTGAAGGCTTCTTCTGACCTCTGTGGCAGTGCATGACATGGGCACACTCACATACATGCAGGCAATACACTCATACACATAAAATAATAAAATATTTTTAAAACTAGTGAAAAGAGAATTCGTTTAAAAATGCAGTTTTTTTTTTTTTAATTCTGTCCATGGGTCTTGAACCGTCTTCTCTGGAACTTGAGGGCAGTTAAAATTCCCAAGGTCTCTTTCACATCTATTAAATCTTTTACTACACTAAGTATTGCAGGACAAAATTACAAAGACTCACCTTAGGAATGCTGCTAAATTTTCAGCTTTGTAGCACATGGTTCTATTTTACATGTTTGCTAAATCTAATAACATTCTTTGCCATCCCAGAGTTCAATTCCCATCTTTATATTGGCTAAATATGCCATGGTCTTTACCAGTCATATTTTATCAATTTTTTTCTATAAAGCATTTCAAATCATTTTTTAATAAAAAACATTAATAATGAAGAGCCAAAGTAACCCACTACCTGGCTATATTATTGATTTTTCTTGGATTTTGTAGTAAGCCTGGGTCTAAAAACATTTTCTGAAATTCTTCTTCCTAAATCAAATGAACTCTGCCTTCTGGAGATGTTTTCTAAGTTGTTTCTGCAAAGGCGCTGGTTGCCATTCTGAAGAAAATTCCTAATAAAAAAATGAACCATTTTCTACAAAAAAATATGGCTCAGCTACCATAAACTACAAAGACCAAGCTTTCTATTTTTGTCCTCTATATATAGGCTTAATCGCACCTCTAAATAATAAAATTGAGAATCTAAAATACTTGAAAAAATAACTAGAGAAAGCATCTCTAAACAGCTTAACACCGTAGGACACAATTTACCTGAACAAACAAAGCAATGATGGCGATGCCGTGGGGCTTCCCAACTGCCTCATCGATGCTGCCAAACAGCGTGGCGTTCCAGTGGATCAGATGGAGCTGAGGGCACAACGCAGACGGTATCGCTTAACATATTACTCAATAAAGTAAGGAAGTAGTCCATCCTCTGACTCTATGTGGTACCATGTGCAACACGGTGATCATCAGCAACCATACCAGATCACTGTCTCAAGAAACGTTCTCCGTGAGAATTGCTTCTCATTTCTGCCTCTTGAGTTCAGTTTGGGAGAGGCATGGCCAGAGCAACTCAAAGATTTCACACTGGTTGAGTTGTCACTCTTTAAATGCCATCCCATCTGGAATGAATGGAATAAAACTCCAGGTCTTGAGGCAATACTATCACTCATTCGAAGGACTGGGCCTAGGAGTATGTGTCTCAGTGGTAGAGTGCTTGTGTAGTATGGGTTAGACCCTGAGCATGAACCTAGTACCACCAGAGAAGGGAGATTAGATTATTACCTGCATAATCATCCAGCTTCCATTACAAAATCTAAAAAATGAATTCTCAAATTCTGGTAAACTATTTCAATTCTTTAAGAATATCCAGAAATAGCATGCTAAGGTGGGGGGGGCTGTATTTTTTTAAGCTATGGTAATAATGGATGTCTATGTGAATCTCCAGATAAGGGCTGTTTCCTGATCTATAGATGAAGCTTCTTCTGTGAAGGAATGACTAGCAATGAGTTTCAGAGAGCTCTGTGGCTTTCAGGTTTATCCAGAACATGCCCTTGCTCCTACAGTGCAGATAAACACTGCAAGCAGCCCAATTCAGTTCCCTCCTTAAAAGTCAAAAATGCTACTAGATTCCTTATATAACAGTAGCCAGGTAGGACCTACCTAGAATACTGTCACCTCAGTTAGAGTCTGTGACACTTATAATTACTTAGCACCTTAAAACACCTCTTTATGGACCAGCGAAGTAGCTCTGTGGACAAAGGCACCTGCCATCAAGCTTGACTACCCAAATTCAATCTCTGGGACCTACATGGTGGAAGGAGGGAATCTATCCACGAGTTGTCATCTGACCTCCACATGTACCCATACATACACACAATAAACAAGCAAACTCATAATTTTAAAACACTTCGTTTAGAAATCAGTTTCTCATTGAAAAGAAAATCATACCTAAATTTCATCACTATGTATTTACCATCTATACTATTTTTCAATTATCACAAGAATTGTCAAAAAAAAAAAAAGACTCAGGAAAACAAACGGCATATGTTCTCCCTCATATGTGGGTCCTAGCACCAAATCCTTTTAAATTCCAGGTCCTTTTAATAAGAAGATGCTATACAGCAGTCCCTTCTGCATGAAATAACTACCATCATCATGACTTCAGCTGAGCCTGATCGCTAAACATCATTACAGCTGGGCTTGTTGACGGTTATGCTCATTCATTAAAGGAGAGCCAAGCAGTGTCACTGGACCCTTACTGGAGTATCCAGTCACTCTTCCCAGTGAACTGTATATAATTTGACCCTAATCACACACGGCATCCTGGATTTGGGGAGGTCTAAAATATAAAATCTGTGGAAGGCTAGGAAGAGAAGGCATGACCCATGCTGGGTAAAGGCTATCGCTATCCAGTGTGCATACACCCTTAGGTCATACATACACCTCAGCAACCCCTTAGTGTCAAGGAACTGACACTGATTCTAACTACTCCAACAGCTATCAAAATACCTGAAAGAAAATTCTGAATCCATCACTTTAGAGTCCAGCCTTGGAAGACAAAAGAAAAATGAGGAAGAACCCAATAGAAGGATGCTTTTGGAAGCCCTTGTCAAGAAATTTCCATGGACTCTCATAATGAACATTTGAAAATTGCCCTGTTCTGACTTCTTTCTAGTTCCCTGTCTAGAACTTGTAATGTTAATTACTCTTGCCTTTACTTCTCCTTTGCATCTCCTATTCATGATTCAAAGACTTTCTTTTCCCCTTAGAGATAAGAGTCATACAATTTGGGAGTCTTTCAGATAGACCCACTGAAAGGGTATTCCAATTGCCTCACCCTGCGCCCCTGTTCAGCATGGAAGAAGCCAGAGCAGTCTGCATCCCTATTCTCTACAGGCAATTTGGGTAACCCCTCAGAGGATAGTGTGATAAGAATAAGAGGTAGGAATTGGCTAGGCAGTTAGGGTTAAAAGACCCCAAAGAAAAGTAGCAGGTTTCTTGGCTAAAAGTCAAAATGTCCTTGGGACTGTTAGCAACATACTCTGTTCCAAAGGCCAAAAATGTGAAAAGTATTTGGGAGCTTGTATCTATCTAATCCTTAAAAAATTTTAGGATCACCTCTTCAGAGGGGGAACATTAGAGTACCCAAAAGCCCCATAAAAATAAATAAGTGAAAGAAAAAAAAAAAAAAACTTCATTCTTCAACTGCTGAATTTGTCCATATATAATCTGAAACTATAAAACTGACCACCAGAGGGAGGTAATCAAATCCATAATGGCAACGAAACCCAAGGCCAAGCTGAAAACTCACAGGGACTGTAAAGGCCCAGTAAATGTTATAACTGTCAAGGCACTGCCTTTATGAAAGCTACATTCTATTACCCCACAATTAATGATAAAAGAATAATTTTAATGTTTCTTTTACACAGTACAGATGAGACCTGGCAGCTCTCACAGAATCAACAAAAAGGTCTAAGCCTTCAGTGGGAAGATATTTTTATTCATCAAATTAAAGAGCTTAAACTCACATTTTCTTCTCATGGCAACATTATGGGGCAGTTATTTTCAGAAATCAAACATGAATAAGTCAAAAAGCGTGACTTTTTGTTTTCATGTACTTATTAGTATATGGTTTTGTTTTGTTTGGTACTCCTCACAATTCGGCAACATCATCACTCACATCTCTTCAAAGACATTTTCATATTATTTTAAGTGTTTTAAACCTTTAAGGGTCCCCACTCTTTATGTGTGTACTATGCATGGAGACTGTTTCAAAGAGTACAGTATAGAGAGAGGGTTTAAAAAAAAAGAGAGAGACGGACTTTATAGTGGAGGAACCCAGTACAGCCACGTGATCAAGGTCAACACACACATGACTTGTCACACTGACAGTAGGGGTCTCGGTAAGTGATAGAGATGGCACTTTGCCTCTGTGTTCCTCCTCCCAATAAACCCTTATCCACAATGTAGTCATGATTAAAACCTCTGACAAATCAGTGAGGGCAAGTCTACAGAACACCTGCCTAGGATGCCTCAAAACTGTCAGGATCATCAAGAAAAAAATGAGAAATGGTAAGAAGAACCCAAGACCAGAGTGCTAACTGCAAAATGGCATCATAAGTGAGACTCTATGACAGAAGGAAAGTGCACAAAAATTAAGGCCATCTGAATAAGATATGGACTTAATAATGCATCAGTACTGGCCCACTAATTCTAACAAATGAACTATGTCAATTTGAGACACTAATAGAAGAAAATGGCTATGGGGCCCGTCGGAAGTTTTCTGTCCTATCTTACAATTCTGCATATCAAAACTGATCTAAAAATAGTGGCTTTCTTTCCTTTAAAAGACAAAACAAGGAAAAATTAAGAGAAATACTAGCATTTCAGACATCTTAAGGTAAAAAGGGGTTATGACTATCTGTGGTAACCACGTTCAGCATAATCATTCGAAATAAAAGTAGCATGAGAGCTTCTATCGCCTGTCTCCTAGATATTACCTTCTCCTGACGATACTGTCCCTCTCCTATATTAAACCTCTGCCTCCCAGAGTTAAGAGAACACTGCGAAAGAGGAAACAGAAAGACTGTAAGAGCTGGGTTAGTAGATGATTACAAAGAAACAGGTGATGGAAAACTGCTCATATGAACTTACAGCAACAGTGACAGCATGTACAAGACCCACGCAAATGCAAACCAGACAAAAACCCAGCACAAAAGTGAGGAAACAGGTAAAAAGTCCTAACTTTAGCTGAGGAACTATTGGCAGATGATCACTACTAGGTGAAGGAGAGCTGTTCCTCTTTAAGGGAGTGATGCTAGATAAACTGACCAGGATCCAGTGGATGAACTCACTTGGGGACACAAACTTGACTCTGTAAGCCTTAACATAGATGACAGTGAGCATGAAGTCCAGCAGGGGGAGATATGAGGGGTGCAGCTAGGGGAGGGGGTCTAAATATGATTAAGATGTATCATAGGAAATACACAAAAATGCAATAAAGATTTTTAAAAAGATGCTGTCCCTCATTACAAGATCAAGCAGACAATCAGAGACCCCTTTTCCCCACAAGAAGATGGCTAATTCAAGTTCCAGGCAGAGTCCCAACATCCTGGAAGTTGGCCGGCAGGCCAGCTGTCACCCACAGCATAATCCACAGGCACAATGTACTCTGCATTTTGGTGCCTCTCCATTTTAGGCCACCCTGCCCCCCAAGTGCTTTCATGATCTATCTGTACTTCTTTGTGAGAGCCACCATCACTGTGTGCCATAGACTGGAAGGCTTAAGCAACAGGAATTTCTCATCGTTCTGGAGGTTGGAAGGTTGAGCTGGAGGTGCTGCCAGGGTTGGTTTCCTGTGGGGTCTCTGTCCCAGGCTTGAGTGTTGCTATCTCCTCCACATCTTCACATGATCTTCCTTGCATGTGAGTCTGTGCCCTACCCTCTGCCTCTTACAAGGACACAGTCATATTGAATGAATGTCCATGCATGAGTCCTTTCCTAATTACTTCTGTAAAGATCTGGTTTCAGATACACTCATATTCTGATGCACTGGACATCAATACTTGAATCTGTGGGGGACAGAGTTCCATTCATAGTCCTGTCTTATCTCCCCTGTGGTGAGCAGGACTGACCTGGCTGCAGGCATTTTGAGTAATGACCACCATGACTGCCCCTAGTAACCCTCGTGTGTTTTCCCACAGTACTATTTCTAGAATACTGACCATATCTTAGGCTGGCAAATGAAGATGTGTGACCAACCCTGGCACTGGCACAGGAAAACATCAGACAGCTTGACCCTGCCAAGAGATAAACCAAACACCAGCTTTCCTGGCCTTCCCTTCCTTCCACCCAAGTCCTGGGGATCCACTAATTTGACTGCTGCCTTTGACCACACTTCTGTTTATAAGACCTCTATTGACATAACACTAATACTGCATCTGTCTGACTTGTAGTCTCTAGACTCCTTCCTCCTAAAGAAGCCAGGTCTTCACATGGATTTTCCCAGAACACTCCTCTTTCCTATCTCACAGCCCTGTTAAACATAATAAAGCTTGTTTGCATCCCAAATGCTTGGCTCATTCAGATTATTTCTAGTCTCACCTACCGCTTCTTTAGTCCTATAATCTTATCAGTTCTGCCATAGATTAGTGTTGATTTTATTCCATAAAGCTAAAGAAGTAGGAAAATTATCAGAGCTTGTAAAGAACTAAAGTACCTTCACAGGCAGCCAGAGGGGTCCTAAAATTGGCAAGAAAAAGACAGGAGGCTGAAGGGGTAGAAGGGTCAGGCTGAATGGAGCTTTAGATTTTGTCTTACATCATTTGGAACTCTGACGATGACTAGTAAGTAGAAAGAGGCTGAAGAGAAAGGACCCTAACAATTACAGTGGCAGCATTCCAGATTTATTCCTCTAGGACCAAACGGAAGGAAGGGAGTGGGAGGTAAACAATACCTGGTGACAGAAGGAACACAGTAGAACTCCCATTTGTGTTTATGTTTAAAATGTTTTTATTAAATATTCGAGAACTTCATACAATGTACTTTGACCATACCCTCCCACCCCACCAAGTCCTCCTAGATGCATCACCACCTCCTTACGCACCCAGCTTTGCATTTGTTTCTTTGCCCCACTGAGTCTAGTATGTGTTGCTTAAATACTCTTGAGTATGGAACCTGCCCTAGATTGTGGTCAATCTACAAAAGGTCACATCCTTAAAGAAAACTGACTTCCTGTCCCAGCTGCCAAATGCCAGAATCTCATGCCCACCTCCCTCAACTCCATGCTGGGATTTTGTCAGGGTTGAGCATTAGCGGGTATTCTGCACAGCAATCATGGCAGCATGCATGTATCTATTTTCATCAAATGCCTTTTAACTTCATTTTCCTATATTTCACAAAATATATAACACATACACTAGTCTCCTTATCAAGGGTTTCCTTTCCATATTTATAGTTACCTGTGACCCAAAATATCAAGCAGATAATTCCAGAAAAAAATCATGTTTTAAATAACGCTTATGGCTTTGCAGTATTTTACCTTTTTTAATTACTAGTTATTGGTACCTCTACACTGTTTCTAATTCAGACAGATAGATGATAGATAGATAGATAGATAGATAGATAGATAGATAGATAGATAGATAGATAGATAGATAGATAGATAGATAGATAGATAGATAGATAGATAGATAGATAGATAGATAGATAGATAGATAGATAGATAGATAGATAGATAGATAGATAGATAGATAGATAGATAGATAGATAGATAGATAGATAGATAGATAGATAGATAGATAGATAGATAGATAGATAGATAGATAGATAGATAGATAGATAGATAGATAGATAGATAGATAGATAGATAGATAGATAGATAGATAGATAGATAGATAGATAGATAGATAGATAGATAGATAGATAGATAGATAGATAGATAGATAGATAGATAGATAGATAGATAGATAGATAGATAGATAGATAGATAGATAGATAGATAGATAGATAGATAGATAGATAGATAGATAGATAGATAGATAGATAGATAGATAGATAGATAGATAGATAGATAGATAGATAGATAGATAGATAGATAGATAGATAGATAGATAGATAGATAGATAGATAGATAGATAGATAGATAGATAGATAGATAGATAGATAGATAGATAGACAGATAGATAGATAATAGATAGATGACAGAGATAGATAGATGATAGATGATAGATAGGTAGATAGATAGATAGATAGATTGATTGATAGATAGATGACAGATAGATGATTGATAGATAGATAGATAGATGATAGGTAGGTAGGCAGATAGATAGATAGATGATAGATAGATAGATAGATAGATAGATAGATAGATAGATAGATAGATAGATAGATAGATAGATAGATAGATAGATAGATAGATAGATAGATAGATAGATAGATAGATAGATAGATAGATAGATAGATAGATAGATAGATAGATAGATAGATAGATAGATAGATAGATAGATAGATAGATAGATAGATAGATAGATAGATAGATAGATAGATAGATAGATAGATAGATAGATAGATAGATAGATAGATAGATAGATGATACATGATTGATAGACAGACAGAGATGATATAGATAGGTAGATGATAGACACACATACTTGTGAACATACCTATTTTTCCCAAATGTATAGGAAAAACAGTGTATATGTACAGAATTTGAAACTATCCAGTTTCGGTCATCTACTAGACATCTTGGTACAAATAGCCCTCAGATAGAGACTATTGAAAACACATTAATGCATAAATTTATAAATGCATACGTATCGTGGTTTGTTCTAATGGGGGTAGTTTAACAAAAGCATCCTGAGAAAAACAGATTTGAATCAAAATGCACACAATACTAAGGCTCTAGTTTAGAAATTGATGAAGCAGCTGGCTAAGTGCAAGGGAGATGAAGCAGTCTTTGTCCATCATCTTATGAGCTGGCTTCTGACAGGTCCAAGTAGACAGCTATTATAAGCAGAAAGACCTCGCTCAGAAGACGAACTTCAAAGGCAGGCAGTGCAGATGTGCTGGGGGCGTGTCTGAATACTCCAAGGGCAGAGGGAAAGGTGGCAACCATACACTCCTGCAACTCCACTGCTCTCAGAGGCAACGCAGTCACAGACCTGGAGCCGGAATCACAGGCCTGAGAGACTCCCTTCAGTTCTGTAACTCCAGCACTGTGAACTTCACAAGCCACTAGCTCTTTTGAGTGCTGGTCTTTCTGTAACAGGAGAGCTGTACTTCTTAAGCTCAGATTATTCACACCTTTCTCAGTCTCCACAGTGCTCTCTCCTCCCATATTCATGCCATAATTTGCTGTGCTTAGCATGAGTTATCCATAGCCAGTAAGGGCACTGAAGCAGGGAGGTGAAGTGTGAGGATGGAGAGCAGCTTTCCCATTTACAATGAAGACCAAGCACAGGAACGTTGCTTACTACTGCTCAGAGTTAGACTGTATTGCCACTGTGTCTGCTGCATGGCCTCAAATGGCCCACTGTGAATAGCCCCCTACTTCCTTCAAAGGTCACTGGACTAAAGATGATCCCAGGTCACAACACAGCTGTAGCCAGGCCATGAGGAACCTGAATGGTCTTTGCCTTGAAAATATACAGTGCAGCAGGTGGTCAAGGGACTGCCTTGTGCAAATTGAACCCAAACTCTTATGTGGCTACGAACAGCAGTGGTTGAAAACCAGGTGGATAAGAATTCCTCAACAGAAGCTGGAGAGATGGCTTGTGGTTAAGAGCACTGGCTGCTCTTACAGAGGACCTGAGTTCAGTTCCCAGTACCTACCTGGCAGCTAACAACCACCCAAAACTCCAGTACCAGGGGATTTGATGCCTTCTTCTAGCCTCTGCAGGCATTGTACAATACAGGTGCACTTACAAACATGCAGGCAATACACTATACATAAAAATAAATAAATAAATATTTAAAAATAAAAAAATAATTCCTCAGCCGATACATTCAGTGATCTCCAAACTCCCTCAGTCATTCTCCCTCAAACTGTGAAAAGTTTGGCTTCCTCCCAACATGGATAAGTCGGAGCAAAGGGGTGCAGAGGAAAGTGATCTTTATCAGTGAGCCCCAGTCTTCCTTACTCTTTCTTTTTTTTAAAGCAGGCAAGTTTTATTATCAAATGTAACACAAAAAAGTACAATACTAGATACTAGCTAGCTAGTATTGTTGCTTATATAACTCAAAGGGGAAAACGATTTGATTAAATGCACATATTCCTTTGTTACTCATGTCTTCCTTACTCTTTACCACTGCTCCAACCACCAACCCACCCTCAGTAAGAGACACGTGCTACAAAAAAGCAAAGATCCATCCTACTGGAGGGGCAGGATGACCAGGCTGCAGTCATCCTGATGAACACTTCAGATCCCAGGTTAACAACTGGGTGCAAGGGACATCTTCTAGTTTCAGACTTTTGACTAAGCTCTTGTTACAGGGCTCACAGATGCAAATTTCCTGTAACAACTGATTGTGCAGCTTTACCATTAGTACCTGGGAAGCCTTCATCTTAATGTGCTTAAGTCAGAACAGTGAATAAATGTGTATGAAGTTATGAAATTCTGACAAGCCATAGTCATATAATCATTTATTTGTCACTGAGAAAAATAAGTTTGAAGATTTTGTGGCAGCTTAACAGAAAGCTATCATCAAGATGAATGAGGTTTATTATTAACATAAATAGCATGACAGCACAGAAGTACAAAAGAATGAATCACGAGGGATGGAAAAAGTAGTTAAAACTGAAAAGACCACTGTGACTCACCAGCCCTGTGCACTCACAAAAGTTTTTCGAAGTTTCCTATCTGCAAATGTTTAATGGCATTTCCTTTCAAATGCCTTCTTGTCATCATAAGCAAAATAGTTCTAGAACTGACATCAATTCCTTTCAAAGGCGCCCTCTGGCTCACTTTTAGAATGCCCCATCTCCCAGGCTGCAGACTTCAGACACTAGCCCTTATCTCCAGTCGCCAAGGTCTTTCCTGCCCCAAGTCATTTGCTTTACAAAGTCCCACTAATCTCTTTTGAATCCAGCTTTCACCACATTTCCACTGTTCAAAATCTTTAATTTCCTTTATTTCCTACTCAAATCAGAGTTGAATGACCTTAACCTCTCTTCCTACCTATCCTCTAAAAGTTCAAAGCAAAGGGACTCAGACTCCTCAAAACTTCCCCACTCTATGTTCCACTCACCTCTCCCCATCCATGCAAATCCTCTCTATACCTTGGCCTTACCCATCTGACAAAAAGACAGACTAGGGATGGAGGCTAAAGAATGGATGGGAGCTGTGAGAAATGGAGAGTAGGAAGATGGAGACAGAGAGAATCTAAACCAACAGATGATGGGAGGGAAAAGGAAGAAGAAGGGAAGGATTGCTCAGATTCCCACCAACATCCCATCAAAAGTAAGATGAGTTCAGCTTTACAGACATTCTGGAATGGATGCGGTTTGTCTCCTGTCCTAGGATTCAGTTGTCTACATGACACACCCGGGAAGAGGGACTCTCAACTAGGAAATTTCCTCTATTGGATTAGCCTATGGGCATGTCTGTGAGGCATTTTCTTGATTGTTGAGTGATGGAGGACGGCCCAGTCCACTGTGGGCAGTACCACCCCTGGGCAGGTGGTCCAAAGTTGGATAAGAAAACACAGGCTGGAGGTGCAAGTCGGTAAGCAGCGTTCCACCACAGTCTGTGCTTTAGTTCCTGCCTTCAGGTTTCTACCTGGCTTCCTTCAAGTGAACTGCGATTGGGAAGTGTAAGCCAAATAAATGCTTTCCTCCCCAAGTTATTTTTAGGCAGTGTTTAGCATAGCAACAGAAAATCAAAATATGACATCCCAGCAAGTTCATGTGCTGGATGTTTGGTCTGCAGTGGGTAGTGAGTGCTACTCTGGAAACTCATTAGATTCAACCTAGCTGGAGGAAGTGGGTCAACAGGATGTGCCTTTGAAGCCTGCCACAGTCCCTTCCCTGCCCTCTGGTTTCTAGCCACCATGGGATCAGGAACCTTCACTACCATGTTTCCATCATCACGATGTCCTGCTCAAGTGCATGGGACCAAGAAACCACAGACTCAACCCTCTAAAACCATGATCCAAAACTCTGAAAATTGTGATCCAAATGTAAATCTTGCCCCTTGGGTTGCTTTTCTCAGGTATTTGATCGCGGTGATAATAAAACAAATTCTCAGCTTCACAGCATCAATCTACCTGTGGACCACACCTTGAGAGAAACTGAAAGAAAGCTAAAGACTGAACCGGAGAAAAGAGATAGAGGAGGAAAAGGAGTCCATGAAATAGGTCTCAGGAAACTGAAAATTCCACAGTGTGGTTAGGACAAATGAGTAAAGACTTTCTAGAAGAAAGAGCCCAGCAATGTTATCAAGGCTAGATGAGCAAAAAAAAGCCACCAAAACTGCGAAAAAGCAAAAAACAAGTAAGGATGGATGGGGGAGACTGCACATGTGCTGTTTCCAAGATCACGACACGAGCAGTTCTGAGATGAAGGCAGAATGTGAAGGCATCAGCCCAAATGAGGTAGGCCACTCATCGTAGAAAGGAGCTGACGCGGGTGTTGAGTGACTATCAAAAATGAGGGAAATCGCACAGCTGAGCTTAAGCAAAATTCCTTTAATTTTTGGTATTCTTTACATGTATTCTTTTAAAAGTCCAAAGTAAACCCTGAAAGAATCACAGGCTGCTGGACATTCTGATAATCAAAGGGCTCAAGATGACCTCTGACCGCAGATGTAACCCACCTGAGAATGAACTTTCTTCCATCTGGAGTCATGAGGCCCTTTGGTCTGAGCTAGGCTACCACCCAGCAGACTTGCAGAGGACTCAGCCAGGTCCTGGGGTGTGCCCTGGGTTTGCAGAGTGGCTTTCTTCAGCACCAAAGGCAACAACTACGATGAGTGGGCAGCTCTCAAGCAGGCAACATGTCAGTCTCACATACTTGCTCTCTGCCATGCCCAAAGAATGCCTTCTCAGAGCACCTGGAAGGAGCTATGACTCTCTCTTCATGATGTCAGGGCTCAAACCCATGGCTTCATCATGTTAGACATGCAGAGTTACGATTTTTTTTTTTGATAGAGTCTCCCTGTAGCCACAACTAGCCTGGAACTCACTATGTAGACCAGGCTAGCCTCGACCTCACAGGGATCAGACTGCCTCCGCCTCCCAAGTGCTGGAATTAAAGGCATGTGCCACCACATTAGGTAGGGGGGAAAAAAGTACCCTTACGATACCAGAAATTGAAAAAAGAAAAGGTTTTAGGTGTATGAACATAATTTTAAAAAGGAAATCAATCATAAGTGAAATGTCTGAGTAACAAACTGAAGCATAAAAAATTGGGAAAGCGTTGACAAAGGAACCCATGTTTCTCTCTGGATTCACTCTTAATTACGTGAACTCCTCTGCAGGTAAATCTGGATTTAGTGCACATTATCTTCAGAAGCTGCAGCACTTTAAGATGCCATTGTCAATATGTTACATGGCTGTTATCAGAGGAGGACGCTCAAGGTGTAGACACACATAACTGTGACAAAGCACTATGACACATGGAACAGGGAGTGAATTATTTAACATTCTCTCTCAACCTGAAACCCATTTGTTATATTTGCCTAATTGTAATTAGAAATCATCTTATATGGCTAAAAGAGAAACAGCAGACTGTGTTCAGGTGTTCCAGTCCAGGCTCACCCACTTTCACAATACCAAAAGCTTTGTGTAATGTTCTTCAACTTCGGGATCTTCCATTTTAAAAACACTAGTTTTTCTATATAATTTATGAGAAGACTTTCCTTTGGAGCAGAATGATTTCCTCTTTGGATGCTGATTAACCTTTTGTTTTCATATTGCTGCCCTCTTAGGAACACTTTAACACCAATAAGCTCTTCTTCCAATATGAAGGTTCCTTTAAGAATGTTGAAAAGTGCTATATGAAATAATGTTGGTGGTGAGTGCTGACAAGCTGTCTGTGCATAGGTATACAAGGAGGCTGCACTGCGCACCACTCTCCTTTTGCCTCTTACATCCAATTTTTGACACTGGTTTCTTGATTTTCCTGGAAATTTCCCACATGTTGCTTTTTTTAAAAAACAGAATTATAGGATTGGAGAGATGGATCAGCAGTTAAGAGCATTGCCTGCCCTCACAGAGGACCCTGGTTAAGTTCCCAGCACCCACATGGCAACTAACAACTCTCCGTAAGTCCAGTTCCAAGGGATCCAACGTCCTATTCTGGCCTCTGTGGGTGTGGTAGAATGTGGATGCATTTATGTATAGGCAAAACACTCAAACATTTTTTAAATGCAATTTTTTGGGGGGGTGACACAGGGTCTTCCTGTGGCCACAGCTGGCCTGGAACTCACTATATAGACCAGGTTGGCCTCGATCTCATAGAGACCTGCTTGCCTCTGCCTCCCGAGTGCTGAGATTAAAGACCTGAGCCTCTACCCCAGCCACACAGTTCAGTTTTTGTTTTGCTTTTAATTTATTTGGAGTCAGACATGGTAGTGCACACCTCTAATCCCCACATTAAGGAGGCAGAGGCAGTAGGATCTCTATGAGATGGAGGACAGACTGGTCTACATAGGGAGTTTCTGGGTCAGCTGTGACTACAGGGAGACCTTGCCTCAAAAAACCAAAAAAAAAAAAAAAAATACCCAAGCAAGTCAGAATTGTGAGTTATGGATACGATTAAACTGCTGTAATCTAATCTATACTGCATTTACTGTTTTGTAAAATTAAAAAGGCAGGGTAAAGAGATCATCAATGTGACTCAGCAGTGTAGAATATGAGTTACTTAGAGACTGAAACTGCTCATTTGGTCCAGCGAATCGGGGAACAGTGGTGGCAGTGATGGGCCCCTTTCTGCCAAATGGAAGCCACACTTGAGGAGGAGCTCCAAAGCAATGCAGTGCTCCTCTTGGCACTGATTGAACACCAAGCCTACCAGGGCTTTTAGTGTCCACAGTTCTTGATATCATAAACACAAAGACCTCAGATCTTCTTATAAAAAGACCCAGGGTATGTATGTACAAACAAAAATACGAATTTTATGGCCTAATGGAAGAAAAAGGTGAGTGAAAGGGGTGAGCAGGCAATGAAAACAACAGAGGACGGTGATGGTGCTGGTGCCTGTGTGTGTCAATGGAATGCCAGGCCCTGTTCTCCGTAAATATTACGCCATCAGTCCTCACCACGCCATCATGATGGGAGCCCCTGCTGCTCTCACTGCTGTGCTTTGTCCCCTCCTCGTTGCCTCTGCACGCACGTTGCAGTTTGAATGCCTCTGTCGTGGCTTTGGACGGTGAGGCCCCTGGACGGTGAGGCCTCTGAAATGATTAGGTCTTCCAAAGGCATTCCTACCTTCCTTGCAGACGGGGCTAACTCTTGCTGTTGTGTGTTCCTGCTCTCCTAAGGCTGTGTTAGTTACCGTCTAAGAGTGGTATATCATAAAGCAAGGTCATCCTGGTGCTTTGCCTCTTCACACATGCCTACTTGCTCTTCTGATTTCCACCACATTAGAACAGTATAAAACACTCATGAGAGGCGAGCAGAATACAGTGCCTGGCGCTCAGACTTCCCAGTCTCCAGAACCGTGAGCTAGATGAACCTCTTTTCTTTATAAATCATCTACTCTTGGGTATTTTGTCTTAACAACAGAAAATAGATGAAAACAGCCACCAATACCTGCTTCACCAAAAAGAGAATAAAGACATAAACAGTAAAATAATCTTTCCAGGGTCACATGGCCAACAAGTAACAGTGGAGCCAGAGCCTGAACACAGGTAGTGTGGCTTTATGCTAGCTTATTCAAAGGAGGGTCAAAGAAGACTGAACAAGGTGGAATTCACAGAGTGAATATTCATTCAAAGAACAGACAAATGATGAAGTAGAGATAGAAAACCAGGAGATGGAAGAGAGTGTGCAACCCAAGGAGGATCAGTGACCCGGGAGAGTGGTTCAGAATGGACTGCACATCTGCCTGAGTAAGCCACCCTGCCAACAGCTCCCAAGATGCTACTTGAGCTCTCTAAGTCTCCATCATGAAAGACAGACCAGATGATCCATCAGAGGAGACACTGTGAGTTAAAGAATGGTCTCTGGAAAACTCCTGGGCTATCCAGAGTGAGCAGGTACTGGCAAGAATCAAGGCAGAGGGGGGAAACAAGAAGCACCCAAGGTAGGCACAGTCATTCCCTCCAGCGTTTTCCCACAACACTGCTTAAACTGGCTTATTTATTTCCTTAAAATTCAAAGATAACTAGTGATGCTTTCCACTAGAAAAAGCCAGGCCACGTCAATCCCTCACAACTTCAAATACAATCAGGATGCATTGACTGAGAGCTGTGCAAGGAAGACCTGAGCCCTATCCAAGGTATGTCAGCACCAAATTTGACCAAATAGTGTCTGCTGGCCCAGGCCTTCAATTCAGTTCCCAAAGCCCATCATTTAGGTTCAGGCACATGTTAATACTCCAGCAATAAGATCACTCACTTCTGAGAAAAGCCAGCAGCAGGGCCTGTCCTCTTCCTGACAGAGTTCCATATCCATCTTTTCTTCCAAATACCTGTGCACACTCAGTCTTTCTAACAATGCCCACACAAGGGTCTTTGGTCCATCTCAACCTTTGTCTTAATATTTCTACCTTGTATGGAAATAGCCTCTGGCCATCACACAAGCAACTTCCTGAACCACATGTACCTTCCCACTGCTATCTCTTTGCATGAAATGATTTCAAAAATTTATCTCCCTTCCCCACCACCACCCCTCCTGGCCCTTTTCCTCCAGGATAGACCACAATCTACTTCTCCTTCCACCAGTCTAGTGAACTGCTCACCACACTCCCCACCCTCCCTGGGGCCCTTCTTCCTGCCTGTCACGAAGTTCTAGCCTTGGCATCCTCTCTCAGGCTACAGCACCTGCTGTCCCCACCCACCCTCCCATCACTCCTGCCTACAGGCAACAGGGTACCCAGGTCCCTCCTCCATCTCTTCACCTCTTTCCAGGTCCTGTACTGATTCTCCACTTCTGACTTGGCTCCCTTGGTTCCGTCCAGGTTCCGTCTTCCAGCCTCTTTTCTGTTCTTCTCACAGAGCACATTGCGGGTAGGTGATCTTATCCACCCCCTTGTCACCTACATGCCTGTGATTCCAAAATCAACATCTTTAACCCAAATATCTGCTTGAGGCTAGAGCTCTTTATTAAACTGCCTAGTAAGATTTCTCCTGTGGAATATTTTGCAGTCACATTAGAGCTAAACTCTCTCCACTTCCACACAGCTGTGTCACTTGATTCTTAATGATGGTTCCATCATTATAAACCAGAAATCTCTTCCTCCATCTTCCTTCCTTACACACAACCAAGAGTCACATCTGACATTCCACCTCTATAAATCTCCCAAACCAACCCTCTTAACACAGTCCCTCATCAATTCCATGGTGTAGGTATCTTAGACTTCTGCCCAAATCTAACTAGAGTCCATGCCTCCAACAACCAGCTTCTCACCTTGCTCTTTATCCCACAGTAAGACGGTGCACATCAGCTCCTCCAAGACTCACTGCTCACAGGTATAGTCCAATTTCACAGCCTGCAATACACTCGCAGAGCATCTTTACATAGTCGGCAAGTGTGCCAAACGTGGCTTGACTTATATTAACTTCAAGTATGCTGACAATAGCAATTATAGCTATGTGCTCTAGCAATAGGAATGCACAGAAAGAAAATTTAACAGTATTTCAAAATCTAACACGATTTCATGTCTCTGTGAAACACCACAGTTGGGTCAGGGTTTGACCCAACTCTAATTTTATATACCTCTTATTCTGCCTAAGAATCACTCCTGCCTACAGGTGGCAGGGTACCAAGTTCCCTCCTCCATCTCTCCATCCCCAGTTCCTATTCTACCAGAATAGGATTTTAGGTCCAATTACAATAGTCAAACTATTTACAATGAAATGCATTTATCTGAAAAGGTTGAAAAAAGGCTGCATTTCACTTTAATTCTCATTATGTCTACAAAGATAATTGTCTGTTAACACAATATTCTCAGGAGCTTACCCTTTTTAACTTGAATTATCTAAAACAAAAATCAGAGCCATTTTATTAGAAACAGGAAAGGTATAGTGTATAGGGGCAAGTGATGTTTGGCCCTCATCTCAGCCATCACCCAAAGTAACCCTGGGCAACTTCTTTAATGCTTCTTGACCCAGTTATTCAGTTGAAAAATAGACATAACAGTATCTACATATGATGGACCAAATAAAGTATGGCACATGCCTGGCTCATACGTGGTTTTCATAAGCTCTCGCCATCCCCCAAGGATCGAAGCAAAATGCATCTTGCATTAACCCCAAGCCTATGAGAAAATGCAAGGATATAAAACTGTCCAACAATATAAACCCCTGCCTTCAAAATATCGTGAGAAGAGTGAACTTTGACAGGCTAAACAAACAAATGTAGATACAGTAGCATCTGTAATAGAATTTTACTGAAACCACCCCTGGGGTAGATCTTGTCCCCCCCACCCCGTACAACTCCATGGAAATGAGTAGGAGGCCTTAATCTGAAGACAAAAGCTCTGGATAAATGCACACCTATGGTTTCTTACAAAGTACTTCCTTATTTATATAAGTTTTGTAACTCACTTTAAAATCATAACCTACTAATCCAACCCACTTATTGCTCAAGTGAGTAGTACAAAGAACTATTCTTTAGCAAACAGTGTGAACCCCATTGCAGGTGCTTCTAGTGCTAATTAAAGGGGCCTGCTCTCCCCCGAGATCTGTAAGACTCTCCTGTTCCTCCAGTGTTCGAGTCCGCACAATCTAATGGGTGCATTTTAAAGGGTATTCAAGGAAACTGTATTTTAACAAACTACTGATCCAAAACAGAGACCAGCTCCTTTTCAATGCTAAGACACACTAAAGTATCATTTTGCTTGACTGATGTGGAATTTGTAAGAATAAAAGGTCAACTAGGAACAGGAAAGGCATGAATGGGTGTGAACCAGAAAAGGCACAATTCAGATAAGAAACTTTGCCAACATTTAGGTAGCAACACACTTCAGCTTTGACAGCTTATACTGATATAGGGAAACATTTCTAAAACAGATACTACATCTGATACATAATCTAAGATGAATCATCCTCAGGGTTGGGGATGCAGGACTTTCCTTGCATGAAAAAGGCCCTGTTAGGGCCGAAAAAGAAAGCAGGGGCTGGAGGGGGCAAAATTTTAAAATTTTCTGGGTGTGGTAGTACATGCCTCTAACTCTATAATCCCAGCATTTGGGATAGTAGAGGCAAGAAAATCCAGAGTTCGAGGCCAGCCTGGGCTACATAGCCAGACCCTATCTCAACAAAACAAAAAACAAATCCAATAATCATTATTAATGATGAAAGTGCTGCCAGTGCCCCCATGGCAGATATGCAGCAGCTGTGTAGGAAAGAGGTCTGAACAAGTATCCAGAGTACCATGGAGTCATGGTTTGTAATATATAAGCTGTCCTAGCCAGTGCCTTTATCATGTTAGCCATCCATATCATTGTCCTAAAATCTGTATCAATTTCAGGAACAAATGTAAGTCACATGGTGCTTCAAATAATGGGTAGAATATATCACTGTATCATAAGATGACACAGGAATTGAAAAATTCCTACTGCCTAGTGATATCATAGCTGTTATTTTGTCACAGAACACAGCACTCATAGAATTGTGGTGAAACAATCAACTGCACTACCAATCATATAAATTGCATGGTTATATACAACATATAATACCTGATCATGATAAAAACTGTCCTGAAAAGTTTGACGGTTTTTGTTGCGGTGGTGGTGCTAGGGTTTGAATTCAAGGCCTTGCACAGTGTAGATAAAGGCTCTACCACTAGCCACATCTGCAGTTCCTAATTGTAATTTAGATGGCTGTCCTACTTATGTTTTTAAGTTTACTGTGAAAGAGCATACTGTGTTAGGCCAGGAGCAGCCTCCTGGTGTCCACTGCATCTCCTGTCTGGCAGTGACTAATCTGGACCATCCAAGTTGGTGTGAGCATGCTCTCCAATGTTCACAGAGCAACAGACTGGTTTACCACTGCACTCTTAGAACATATTCCCATCATTAAGCAATGCATATCTCTACGTTTTTACAAACTCTTCACTGAAGATTACATTTTTGTTTTGAGCAAATGAAGTAGATCAAGAGATCTGTTCCAGTGTTCACTGTTCCAGTGAGACCTTAAGGAAAGCGAGGGCATTTCTTGTTCTACAGTGATATAACTCAGCAGATAATCCTGCTATCTAAAACGATAAGGGAAAGCTGAGTATAGTGATGCATGCCAGGAATCACAATACTTGGGAAGCTGAGGCAGGAGGATCACAAATTTGAAAAACTCCTGGGCTATATAATGAGACATGGTCTCCAAAAAGGATAAAATTATAATAGAGGTATACTGTTACTTTATCTTTGTTTTTACTTTCATATAATGCAATGTTAAATAATTTTAAACAATATGCTACTAAGTCTTTAACAGTAATGAAAGCTTAATAAAAACATTCTTTGTGTGGGAAAACAGTAGCCACAGCGGCCACTTCCTGATGTGGTAAGGAAGACACAGGAAGGACCACTGAACTAATCAAAGGCAGATAATCTGTTTATAATGGCAGGCTGAAGGAAAATACAATTAGAAAGTACAAATAAAAATGAGAAAAATATATTTACCACAGAAAATATTCATTGAGTACTTAACTACTGAAGGACCCTAAAACTAAAAGGTCATACAGTTTTCAAAATAATTCCAGAGGCTATATCTGGCAGAGGAAAAAGTCACTTTTGGATCTGTTTCTATCAGATGCTCCTTCACCTGGCACAGACAACTGACTCCCACCATCCCCTCCTGGATTCTCAGTCCTCCACACTTCAGTAATCCAGGCGCCTGCTCTCCCCCCTCCCTTCATGTGGCCAGACACCTTCTTCAGAGTGGCAAGAGTATTCTAGAAGTGCTCTGCTTTCAGAACTATGCTCACCTTGTAAAAATGAAATGAATTATAGACTCATAACTTGGACACTTCTCTGTTTCTGGCACGGTGGAGCATACCTGCACGTACTCAGCATACTCAGGAGATAGAGGCAGGAGGACTGTTCAAGTCTGAAGCCAGCCTAGGATTATACAGTGAGCACTGGCCCAGGCAAGGCTACAGAGTGACACACTGTGTTAAAAAAAAATTAAATAAATAAATAAAATAAATAGATAAAACCAAAACCAAGAGAAAAAAATGATACTTTGAACTTTATGAAACACTGCAAACAATACCATCAAGAAAGTAAAAATTTAATCCAGAGAATGAGAACAAAATTGTGTAAATTATTTGCCTGATAAAGTACCTGTATCATCTTATAACTCAATACCAAAACAAATAACCTACTTTACTCCCCCCGCCCAGACCTCCATCTCTCTTTCTTCCATGGTACTGGAAGTCAAATTCTGGGCCTCATACATGCTAGGCAAGTGCTTTACTGCTGAAGTATATCCCCAGCTCGACTCGGTTTTCTTAAGTGGGAAAAAGTTTTGACTAGAAAGGTATGTGAATGGTCAATAAACACATGAAAAGGTGTTCAGTGTAATATAAACACAGAAATGCTCCTCAAAGCCACCACCCTTTGTTACTTCACACATCCTAGAATAGCTATGATCAAAAAGATTAAAAAGACACGTTGGTTAGGATGTGGAGAATCAGAACCCACACACATTACTGGTGGGATTGTAAAATGGCACAGCCAGTCACTTTGGAAAGAAGATTATCAATTTCTAAAATACAAGCATGAGGTTGGCATATGACCAGCCATTCTTCTCCCAGGTGTATAAACCCAAGAGAAATAAACACAAAAGCATGTATACACAAAAGCACACTATTCATAAGCCACATTATTCCTAAAAGCCGCAAAATAGAAATAACATAAATATCCAACAACTAAGGAGCAGATGAACAAAACAAGGCATATCGTACCTCATGGCACACTCTCTAACAATACAAAGGAATGACCAGGAAGTACTGCCACAGGTAAGAGCTGACCCAAAGAAAGCAGTCAGAAAAGGCCACATAGGAAAGATCCCATTCTTGTGAAATGTCTAACCAGGCAAGTCTCTAGAGGCAGAAAGCAAGTTAGGTGCCACGGATTATGGGGAAACAGGATGAAGAATGACTGCTTCTTTGGGGGGTGATCAAGTCTACGGGCTGGAGAAATGGCTCAGCAGTTAAGAGCTCTGATTGCTCTTCCAAAGAACCCAGGTTCAGACCCACACAGCAGCTAACAACCGTCCTTAACCCCAGTTCCAGAGGTTCCAATGTCTCTCTCTTCTGACCTCCATGGATTTGCACTTACATACATGCAGGCAAAAGTCATACACATAAAATATAAATAATAAATAAAATGTTAAGTACTCTAAAATTAGATGATTAAAATAGATTGAGCACTTGGGAGGAAGAGGCAGGAGGATCTCTGTGAGTTCAATGCCAGCCTGGACTACATAGTGAGTTCCAGGACAGCTGGGACTACAGGGAGACCCTGTCTCAAAAAAAAAAAAGATTGATCATGCTCCAGTGGATGGCCCCACACCAATACATATAAAGACACCATTAACTGGACTGAGGATGTTTTTAAAAAGAGAATTAAGTTGGAAGGGAGATGAGGGGATAGGGAGATTCAGGAGGAGTTGGAGGGGGGAGTAGAGATGAATATGATTGAAAAACATTGCATGTATGTATGAAATTCTCAATGGATAAATAAAATATGTTATAAAAAGAGAAAACATAACACAGAGGAATTATTTCCTCCATGCTTCCAAGTGAAGCCAACCATGGTCGAGGAGGACCTTTGACTTATCTTCACATAGGCAGAACTGGTAAAAGAAAGAAGCCAGGGGCTCCTCCCAAGCCCATGTGACCCCTGAGGAACAGATCCTCAGATGACCTTAAGAGTAAAAATAAAGTGATTTGTCTGGGCCAACTGTATGGCCTTAAACACCCTAAAGGAAAGTATAATCAAAGATTGAAGGGGCCAATATAATGTCTTAAGAGTCCATATGCATAGCTAAAGGCTACATAACAAGCAACAATGCCAGACAGGTGATACCTTCTTTTGAGTTGTTGGCCAGGGTGGCCAAAGGGACTCCCAGATAGTAACCTAGCACAGAACTGGGAAAATGAACATCAGACCCCAATCTTATTGAAAGGAATATTGACAACTGATTGCTGTTAGATGAGGAGCAGCTGACCCTCCTAAAACAAAGACCTCTAGATAGGCTGACTAAATTCACCAGAAGGGCAAGTTGTGGGGAATGGCTGGGGGTGCCAACAACACAGCAGACAGTAGCAGGGATATCAGAGTATAAGGGCTCTAGTGGGGGTAGGGAGGCCATGGTAGGGTGCCATCTCGGAAGTGGGTGTACAGTTGAATAAGATGGTTTGGGATGTTCTGTGTGATACACACACACACACACACACACACACACATCAACAAATTTTTTTTTAATGTATTATATTTGAGGAGGAAGCATGGAAATTTACATCATGCTAATTAGTAGAGGTGATAAATATTACCACTGAAATCTACCTGATGACTTTATAGACATACACAGGTGCCAAGGATCCAAGTGCAACAGATTATGACCATACAGATTAGAGACACATGTGCCAACATCTCAGCATTAATTAGCAAAAAAAAAAGTCTTTCTGTAGGAAACAGTATATTTTCGATGAAATGGAGATCTTTTTTTAAAGGTTGAAAACTCATTTAATTTTATGTCTTACAGGGCTTATACTGAGTTCAATATTGTATAACTGTAGTAATTCAACTGTAAACTTAAAAATTTACAGTCAATTTTGTAAAAGGTACATCTTAGCTCAGAAAATTGTTATTGAATATGTCAATGCTGTTGTAATGAAATGCTTCTTCTA
>NW_008356046.1:713986-720645 GCF_000622305.1 Nannospalax galili
TACAAATGTACTAAAATCACTGACCTGCATATTTTGAAGAGTAAATCTTAATGTATGCAAACTTTATTTCAACAAAGCTATTTGTCTTAAAATGTACAAGAATAAAAGCCCTTCTTTCACAGCCTTTATGAACTAATTATCAAAATGTGAGGCTTTTCGGTGATACAGTCATCTTCAAGTCAAATGGAAAAATCAAAATCCTTCAAAGGCCCATCAGAAAACTGAACCTGGCCCTTAGAAACAACAAAGCAGTCCAATTCACCAGCGCTGAAACTGTCCTCTGGGCACTCAGGTAAGGTGGGACAAAGAATTTCTTAGTCTTGTCTAGCCACATCTTCAATTTCTTACCTAAAAGCACCTCCTACAAGAGATATAAAATGCTGAGCAAAAGCACTCCACATGCTACTTACATTCAATGTTTATGTTCATGGTCTAAACAATAAAGTTAATTTTCCACCAGAGTCCAAATGTGGGCATCTGATAGGCACATGGTATTTGGTGAAAATGAAGTTGAGTTTTTGGCTCTGATTTAGAGCATTTCACAAAGATATTCTCAGATGTTTTCATCATGTATAATATCCAAGATAAAGGCATGAAGAATATAAACCAACTATCAATGGCCAGAAAATATATCATCCAGGGCTGTGCTCAGTGAATAAGAACACTTGCTATGCAAGCAGAAAGAACTGAGTTCAAATTCCCAAAACCCATATAAAAAGGCTAGACATGGCCATGCATGCCTATAATCCCAGCACTGTAGAAGGGTAGAGACAGAAGGATTGCTGGAGCTTGCTGGCTACCAGCCTAGCTCCAGGTTCAGTGAGAGACTGTCTCAAGGGAATAAGAAGAGAGTGACAGAGCAGGACACTCAGTGTCCTTCTCTGGCCTCCACATGTATATAGATGCATACATCACACACACACACACACACACACACACACACACACACCTCCCACATGCATAACACACTCCCTCCCCCCAAAAAGGTCATTTTAAAGTTGCACATCTAAAATCTCATATATCAATATTGTTTAAATATCAAGCTATAGATTTTATTAGTTGTTATTTATTATCAGGAATAACTTAAGACTCCAGAATGAACTGACTGTGAATGTGGACAAGATAACAGGCTACTTTTTAGCTACAATCGTAGTATAGAAGTTGGGCATGAAAAATGGCCATTACCTCGGGCCAGGATTCTGATGCCCCTTTGGCAAAGTCCAGCATGGTTAGGCTTGCTCAGGGACATTCCATATTCCTGTGGTCCTGATAAGCATTGTGATATGATGCCACATTAAAAATGCAACTGTTACTTATGGCATTGGGTAGAGAAAAATATTTGATCAACCTAAATTTACACTTACTATCTTTTCCTAGTTCTTCCCCAAAACAGGGTTGGGTGAGAAGAGCAAAGTCATCTGCTGTTCTCTCAAATCAATGCATCCCCATGGGACTCATCACTCATTCAGTAAGAGGCAAAGCCCACATGCCTCTGAAGTCGCCCTCCCCATAAGGAGGACTCAGTAAGACAAATTCTAATAATTTCAAATAAAATTCTGTACTGCTTGGCACAAAACTGGTTTTCACATCAAAGTCAAAATTAGGTCTCTACTGACCCATAACTGGCAGTTACAACTTTTGTAACTACAATTGTAGTATTGGAGCTAGGCATATAAATAAACATTACCTAGGACACTATTGACCCACAACGTGCAGACAATAAGAGGCTGCAGAGTGCTCTTCCCTGAAGCGGACACCCTCAGACTTCCTTTTATCTCCCATGACTCAAGGATCATCAGAGAAGAGGAGATGGAAAGATTATACAAGCCAGAGCTGGTGGATGACCACAAGGAAACAGAATTTTCTAGACAGCTGGGCTGTCTCATACAAACTCACAGTAAGGTGACAACACTCACAAGTCCCACATAAACTCAAGCCAGACAAAATCCCAGGATGGACATGGGGAGGTGGGTAAGAAACCCCAACCACACCTGAGGAGCTACTGGCAACCAATGACAGCTGGGAGGGGGATTCAGTCTCATGTAAGGGTGAGACTCAACAAGATAACCAGGCTCCAGGGGATGGACCCACACTGAGGGGCATTTGAAGACACAAATTTGACTCTATAAGCCTCAATATATATAATATATATTATATACCATATATAATAAAGTACATGAAATTGGGTGGGGGCAGTAGGGGAAGGTATCTAAATATGATCAAAATACATTGTATGAAATTCACAGAATTCAAGAAAAATTAGATCTCTTAAAATTTTTAATGTAGGCAAATGTAGAAAACCCAGGCAATCTGATGCTCCCTCACTTGCTGCTTTGGGTCCATATTCATTATTTTCTTCTGGTTTTTTTTTAATTTATGAAAATGTGGGGAGTTCTGAGAGCCCCTCTTGCAGGCACACTGACAAAATATAGATATATGTGTTGAAAAACACTGGGCAGTGGGAAGTAGATAAAGAAGCAGACTCTGGGAACAGTAATCAACTGCAGCAAGCTGTGGCAATTTGAGGGAACAAAGGTGCCAAGACAAAGCCCTTCAAAATAACACCAGATAGGAGAGATTGTGTAAGAATTGCCTAGGAAACCAGAAAAGACATACATATTTCTCTGCGAAGATCAATAAATTAAGACTATCGGACTAAAAAAAGGAATGAAATTTTAAAGCTGAATTTTTACCTTTGACAATATAAATCAAAAGCAATTAACAATACGGACTAATTTTAGTAATCCTTGGATTGATTCACGCTGTTACATGGAGAGAGATTAGTACGAGTTTTATTAAGACTCAGATTATCTGAGGCTTAGCATAGCATCACACATTTGTGTCTCTTCACCTTATAGGTAACCAAGAGCATTTCTATCGACATATCAAGGGGCTAGGACTTCCTATTATTATTCTTTGTGTAATTTAAAAATGAATAGAATGAAAAGCAATGTGGATAGTCACAAGGTAAAAATGATGCTTGTTAAACTCATATTGACTTGTTCATCAGCTCTGCACACTACCCCCTAATAGTGCTAGTTCACTTTTTTTTTTCTGTTGTAGAATAAGAGTCCCAATTCAAAAACCTGAAAGCCAAAATTCCAGGAAAGGTAGAGGCAGGTGGATCTCTGTGAGAGGTTAACCTGGTCCACATAGTGAGTTCCTGCCCAGCTGGGGCTGTAGGGAGACCCCGTCTCAAAAAAACACAACAAAATCCAAAACTTTTTCCGAGCCTACATGCCACCATATGTAGGAAATTCTACACGATGAAATTTTGTTTCATGTACATTATTAGAAATGCTATATAACCTTACCTTTAGGCTATGTGTGAACTGTATATGGGACATACTCCTCTTAAGACTTGTATCGATCCCCTCAGTACCCCAAATCGCAAACACTCTGGTTCCCAGAATTTTGGATAGGGCTACTCCATCTGTAAGAATATTCCATCACTCCACCCTAGTAATATTTCATTATTCAAGTTCCATTCCTCAGAATCCTGATGTCCCCTTCTAATCAGTCATTGGCACTGTCTGTCTTCTACATCTCTCACTTCTTTCTTTTCCATGCCCCTTGCCCCTTTCCTACTTTACCACCCCAATCCACTCCTGACAATCCATCTCCTTAAAAGTGCCAGTGGTTCCTAGTCTCCTCAATGTGGAATCTAGTTCTTGGGCTGGAGTTAGGATCTTCTGAACCTGTCTCTAGAATACTCAGTGCCCTTCCCACACTGCAAGGAGCCCAGAATTTCTGCCCTGACTCATGCTTCTCCCTCATCCAGAAAGAGCCTTCCCAGTTTTGTTTACCTGGTTGAAATCCTGCTCCATCATCAAAGCCCCGGCTCCAACCTTTATTCTTTTCTACTATTCTCTGAGCCTGGCAGAAATTCATCATTCATGATCCATATTCCCCTTTAGAACCCACGCACCGAAGCTTTGTCAGACATTTTAGTAGGTCTGCCACTCTCTAGGGAATGTCCACTTCTTTGTGTCCTAGATATTTCTCATTCATTGTCAACCCCAAGCACCAAGAGCTGCAGCACACAGCATGTCCTGGATTGAACCAGATCATTTAACCCTTCAGTCCAAGTACGCCACACATTTCTTTCTTATCTCCCTATCAGACTCAAGAGTCATTAAAAACAAATATTGTTGTCTTGTATTTTATATTTCTCTTAGGGTGCAGCTTTGAACACAGACACGAACACTTGTTCACTGAATGACATGGACCATTCCAGCATCTTCCTTCACAGTAGAATCAAGCTTCAGTAACCTCTTTCTCCTCACTTGCTGCTTCAGTTTGAATCTGGAATGCTCTCTATGGGCTGGTGTTTAGAATATTTGTTCCGCAATGTTTGCTATTTGGGGAGGCTATGGAACCTTTAGAAGCCAGGGCCTGACTGAACAGAAGTGAGTCAATGGTAGGGAGCCTGTGAAGTCTAAGCCTGTCCCCCTAGTATCTGCCTGTCTGCTTCTTGGTTCCCCATGGTGTGAATAGCTCTGACAGGCAGTTCTGTTGCCGTACCCTCACTACCATGATGGGCTGGGACTCCCCTGAAACCCTGAGCCAAAAGAAATCTTTCCTCTCTTAAGTGGCTTCTGTCTGGTACTAGGTCACAGTGGTGTGAAAGTATATCACTCATGTGGAAAACGGTTTCTGGACAACAAAGAGCTGTTAAAGAAACACCCTGATGGCGCTCAGCTGGGGAAGGTGACAACCCCCTGTGAATGGTATGGTCCTCATTCCACTGTGACTCGCGCCTCTGCCATACACAGGAGCCTTTAACTCAGGAGTAAGAACAAAGTTCCCCAGCACATCAGGGCTGGTGAGCTCATCCAAACAATGTTCCTGATAGAAATCTGTAATATTTGTTCTCTGTAACAAGGTGGGAAAGCGTCATTTGTTTTGAAAAATCATTACAAAATATTTCCAGTGCAGTAAAACCAAATTCAGAAGAGGACTGGTGACTTAATCCCTGGACCAGGGCCACAGCTGCTAAAAAGTATGACTTCCATAAAGCATCCTTTGTCAGAACCCATGTTCAGTGATTGGCCCAGGCTGAGAGGGTGGCTAGACAAAACTTAACTAATAGATTAAAAAGAAAGAAGAAAAAAGGAAAGCTAAATCCTGGGATGATTAAAAAATCCCTGTTCACCCCACCCAACTCCCAAACCTTTTTAGAAAGTAGAAAACTATGGCTTTTCAGGTAGCTCAAGCAAGGGAGTGTGTGGTCCCAGATGGTTAAGATGAACCAATCTGTAATAGAGGAAATGGGATTTCTTTTGCTGATTCCCAGAAGTGATTGCCCTTTTGCTAGTATTTAGTGCTATTGAGTTTTAAAGGGTAAAGTCGGAAAAATCTGAGGTGTTGGTGCTGTTAACAGGAAACATCTCTTCCCTAGTCCTGGTTTATATAATGAAACAATTTTTCCCTAAACAAAGGCTGCCCTCCTCTCCACTTCTCCACTCCTTCAACTAGCTCCTCCCTCTTTAAAAAAGAAATCATCTGTGAAATCTGGGCTACTCTTAGGAAACTAGCTAATAAACCCTACCTGAGTCACCCCCTCCCTAGGGTTTATAAACTGCACAGGACCCAACACCCCAGAGCGCTTCCTGTCTAACTCTGTCCTATCTCTAATGTGATGCTCCACTATTCACCTGGGGACACTCGTGAATGCCTTATTTCTTATTTTTTTCAGAATTCAGGCTGGAGAGAAAGATCTCTGTATCAGGTCTCCTCACTGAACTCACCAATGTAGAGTTCCTAAGGAACAGTCCTGAGAGATACATTAACTCTGGAGTCAAATTAAGTAGTTCCCTTGAGTAAGCCATTTCATCTAGAGGTCTCTGTGACTGGTCAAGCTAGGTTCAGAGGATGTACTTGCTTTTGGGTGCAGAAATATAGACATTAATGAATGGGAAAATGTCTCCTGTCATTTGTCAGGTCTTAAATATCTTCCTTTTGTAGCTGTTTACATTTAATTTAAATTTCTGATTCTATTTCTCTAGATAACCAAAGAACCCTACACCCCTAAGCTACATCATTTACATCCACTATCCCTAACTATGCTCATGGAATGCATTTAGAGAGCATATCAAATAAAAAACAAATTTTAATAACAGCATATTCTACCATTACATGAGAAACAGTTGACCGTAGCCCCAACCATTATATTATCGATACTATTAAATATTTTAATTTGTTAAATTATTTATTTAATAACCACATACTTAGAAGAATCATTTCATTACAACAGCATTGACATATTCAATACCAATTTCCAGAGCTAAGATGCATCTCTTTCAAAACTGGATGTAAAGTTTTAGGTTTACAGTTGAATTAATTACAGTTATACAATATTGTACTCAGTATAAACCCTATAAGACATAAAATTAAATGAGGTTTTAACCTTTAAAAAAGATCTCCATTTCATTACTAAAATACACAGTTTCATACAGAAAAATTCATTTTTAATGCAATTTAATGCATTAAGATGTTTGCACATGTGTTTCTAATCACTATATATCTGATTATGACTAGTCACAGTCAGTTACTTTTTGAGCTCCTTGGCATCCGAGCATGGATATAAAGTCATCAGGTAGATTTCAATGGTAATGTTTTTCACATCTACTAATTATTAAGGAGCAAATTTTTATGCC
>NW_008356046.1:721305-761285 GCF_000622305.1 Nannospalax galili
GTTCTATGCTGGGTTACTATCTGGGAATCCCTTTGGCCACCCTGGCCAACAACTCAAAAGAAGGTATCGCTTGTCTGGCATTGTTGCTTTGTATGTAGCCTTTAGTGATACATATGGACTTTTATGATGTTATGTTGGCCCATTTAATCTTTAGTTATACTTTCCTTCTTTGTATTTAAGGCCACAGAGTTAGTTGGCCCAGATAAGGCAATTTATTTTCACTCTGAAGGTCGTTTGAGGATCTGTTCTTCAGGGGCTTGGCTACTTTCTTTTACCAGTTCTGCCTGTGTGAAGATAAGTCAAAGGTCCTGCTCAACCATGGTTGGCTTTGCTTGGAAGCATGGAGGAAATGACTCCTCTGTGTTGACCCTCCTCTTTATAGACTGGACACTGGTTCAAGTCCATCTGGTGGGGTCTCCTTGGCCTCCTTGATCAAGAGGACAGGTGACCCACCACTATTATAGGACATTTTGAGAGATGCTCATAGTCACCTGGAACTAGTCGACCTAGGAGGGCAAAAAACAAAAACTGTCCTTTATGTCCCTCTGACCAAATTATTATAGACCTCAAAGTATTTCTGTTAAACACCCAAGGTTAGTTCCACCAGTCTGGTACTTTTAATTACTGTGTGTCATGTAGATAAATCTTGGGCAAAGACCAATTGTTCTCAGATAAACCTTACCTAGACATATATTTCTTGATTTGCTATGTATCATCTGTCAGTAAGTTGTAGGAGTAATATGGTTCCCTCTGGTTTTCAAAACTAGCTAGGCATTCTTTATCTCTTGCATTGTCTCACCCCTCCATCACAGTTTCCCCACTTAAGGTGCCCCCATTTACCCCCTTTCTCACTTAATAATACCCTTCTCCTACCGGCTCAGTGGTTAAGAACACTGACTGTTCTTGCAGAAGACCTGGGTTGGAATCCCAGCACCCACATGGCAGCTAACAACTGTCCGTTAACTCCAGTTCCAGGGGATCCGACAGCCTCTTCTGTCCTCCTCGGGCATTGCACGACACCGGTGCACTTACCTACGTGCAAGCAATACGCGCATACACATAAAATATAAATAATAAATATTTTAATTTAAGTGTGGGGGGTACACATGTGTATGTGTTCATGGAGGGGGGTGGGGGGTATGTGTGTACCTGTGTGGGTGTATTCAACTGCGTATGTTCCTGTGGAGGCCAGAGACAGACGTTGGGCATCTTCCTCAATCATTCTACACATTTTTTTGAGACAAAGTCTCTTCACTGAACTATCAAGCTCCAGGGATCTGCCTACCTCTGCCCGCCACCCAGCACACACAATGGAGCTAAGCTAACTGCCCAGCTTTTTACGCAGGTGCTAGGGATTCAAACTCATGGCCTCATGTTTACACGGCAAGAACGTTACCCACTGAACCCTCTTCCCGGGCCCTAAACTATTAGTTTTTACAGCTTCTCTCTGTTTCATAATGTTAGGGACAATTTTATTTTTGTGTATACCATACCAATGAAAGAGTTTAGGTTAAACAACTATGCAGAAACCAGATGACAACACAGCAAACTGGAATCAGAATGCAGCTCTCTGAGACTCATAACGCACATCACCAGGCTGCCTCCTAGGGAACTGTGCCCCAACCCCCCCCCCAAAAAAAATCCAGCTTCTCCTCTGAGAACATTGAGCATGCTGTTCTAGAGTTCTAAAATGAGCTCTTCCGATGCAGAGCCCTACGAAACTAAAAGAAAAATATATATTCAGAATCATCAAAGAATTAGCAAGAACATAATTATCCTAGAAACATGATTGTGCCAAATTTTCTTTTCTATTTTACAGTGCTGGGGATGGAATCCAGGTCCTTATGATACCAGACAGGCATTCCACCACTGTGCCATACACCTAGCTCCTAAATCGTCATTCTTTAAACACAAAACCAAAACCAAAAACTTGTGTGTTTGTCAGACTAAAAATCTAAAAATCTCAACATCCTTTGATTCAGCTAAAGCTTTACACCATAACATAACTGTCTTTCTTAAAGCAATATTATTTTCACTACAAAATAGGCTAGTGGTATAAATTCTACTTTATTTGCATGCATAATAATCATAATAAAAATATGTCAGGAAAAATGGCCTGAGCAACGACATCCTGATTAGACTACAAATGGCAATATATATTCAACTAAAGAGAGACAACTTACAGAGATTTATGAAAAAACTCAACATTTTTTCTTCTTGCATACCTTATGTGTGTCTTATCTGTAGTAGCCACAAAGTTTTTTGTGTCCCCCTTCAGGATATTTTCACTAGTGTTTATCATCACAACTACAACCACATCTCTAAGAGTCTCCCATCTCTTCCAAGTCACAGGAAGCTCAGAAGGGTTGTCTCTGCCAACTTCTCAGCTAAGCTCTTGCCCTTTACATAAACAGGGACAGAAAAGTTGGAGAAAGTTCAATTTACTAGCTTATCCAATACTTCAGAGTTTAGATTGAAATCAAGGTTTTCTCGCTTCCTGACACACTGTGTCTGGGTTTTCCAGAATGACAGTCTTTCCTAATTCCTTCCTGTTGAAGCTGTTATCCTGAATCTCACTAATTCTAACTTAGGTAGGTTACTGGAGTTAATCCAACCCACAACAACCTAGCCTGGTTTTACCTAGCACAAAACCTTTCATAAACTAGTTAGAGGTATTTTGTGTGGTTAGCAATCATTTATATTACAAATCACATGTTTATATTCTAATAAATATCTTAAAATCGTCTTCTTATTAGCTTCTAATGATCAGATTTGCATATTGTATATTGAAATTTACATACTTCATGGACAAGTTAGAGGGGTAAGGTCATTTCAACATCACAGTTACATTTATGAAATACTCACTGTTTTAGGAAAAAAGTGGGAAGGAGACAAGTCACATGTATTGCATGTAGACTCCTCCACTGTATTAAAAACTCCACCCAAGTTGTCTGTCATATTCATCACTATCTACCAGTGTTTAGACAAGGGTCTGAATAGTAGGTTTTATAAAACTACTTTTTATTGGATAGATGGATGGATGGATGGATGGATGGATGGATGGATGGACAGATGGATACAATTATCAACAGATGGAGGACAGCTATATCAAAGCTCTGCCACCCAGGGCTCAGGAACCACTGTGGAAGAGGGAGCAAAAAGACTTTAAGAGTCAGGGGAGGTGGGTGATCACAAAGAAAGTTGCTCATAAGAACTTACAGCAATGGTGACAGCATGCAAAAGACCCACACAAACTCAAACCAGAAAGAAACCCAGCACAGAAGTGGGGAAATGGGTAAGAATCCCCAGCCTTAGGGGGGGAACTATTGGTAAATAATGACTACTGGAGAGGGAGAGTTGGTTTTCTTTAAGGGAGTGATGATAAATAGGCTGACCAAGCTCCAGTGGATGAACTCACACCCAGGGACATTTGGGGACACAAATGTGGCTTGATAAGCCTTAATATATATGACAGAATGCATGAAATCCAGTGAGGGGTATGGGAAGGTGCAGACAGGGGAGGAGGGTCAACATATGATCAAGATACATTGTATGAAATTCACAAAAATTCAATAAAAATAGACAAAAAGTATAAACAAATGGATGTAAATGTAGAGACAGCTACTCAGTTACAAACTAAATATTGAAATAAATGTCTGCTTATTATCTGAAATCATATTGAGAAGAGACATAATTTACTGAAGAACATAAATCTATTAGAACCCAAGTCTATAACTATCCACGCATTAATTACATACTGTGAATATTTAGTGACAAATAGTTCTTTATTCTACGAATTTGATTAATATCATAAAGTCAGCTTTCATAAGTGCTTTTTCCAAATCTAGCTTGACAAAACAGCTTTCTGCATATCTTAAAGACAAAGAAGGAAATGCTTACAAATGAAAAATCAAAGGGAACTTCAAAGTAAGCTCCCAAAGGTCAGCTGGGCCTCGCACACTCTGCTTTCTGTGGTGGAATGGCAGACGGCCCCACCGTGTGGTACAGCTGCAAGAACTTTTCTATTTATTCAACATCATAATTTTATTTTTATTCAGTAATCTGGTGGGTTTCTGGACACACACAAAAATAATAAATGAAAAGGTAAACATGCTGAATCAAAGCGGGAACCATGATTTTCATGGAAAAAAGGCAAGTGTTCACTGAAATTCAGGAAACATAAAATTTACGTTTGGTTTTTTGCCAAAATGAGAGCATTTCTACAGCGATGGCCACTAGAGAGGCCAACAATCAGTTTATCCATGAGGCTCAATGTGCTAGCCCCATGGGAGACTCCAGGATACATGTAATAATAATTACTATTATATTTAGAGACATGATGCTCTTTCTTCTGGTGAAAATAAAACTGCTCCAAGAAGTTGCACATTCAAGGGCAATGTTTCTCTTAGCATCTTATTTTCTCTGAAAGGCAACCATTCTTTCCCCCAAAGCAACCTCAGACCACGGTATTAACTACATTTGCAAATAAAATCCCAAATTTGTTGATTTTCCGCATAAGAATTGGCTTTGGAAAATGAAGAAAGCTCCCCTTGTAGCAATCATTTATTCTCAAGGGATTTCTAAGGGCTATTACACTGAGCCTAGCCGCCACCCTCTTCAGACCCAGGAAGGGCAAAGTGGGCAGAGTCAGGAAATCCACTAAGTACACCAGTTCTCCAGAGGCAACAAACATTCCACTTTGGTGATACAACACCCTTACCCTTCACTATCACAGCCTGCTTTAAGGCAAGTACACACGGTCACAACTTCCATCCCACCCCCCTGTACAAGGCCAACCCTCTGCCTCTGTATCTGAGACAGATGCAGAAACAGCAGCCCTTCACATGGGCAGGAAGCAGAGGTGGCCCACTGTGCTATCTGTCCATCTGAACCACTAGCAGAATAGCCCTAAGAGAGGAAAGCTCTTCCATAAGTTGAATACTTAACCAACCATGCTTCTTCATCTGGACCAGACATCAGGGTTTCCAACAAGGTGTTCGGTAATGCTGGCCCTTATGAACCCTCCAACTGCTCCTGTGTCAGATATGCACTTAGATAACTGATTGCAAATGTCCCTTTTAAATGTGAAAGGCTTTAACTATCTTCTATGTCTAATTCTCACACACTCTGTTTTATGAAGTCATATTACATTCCTTGAAGTCAATGGACATCTCCCTTAGAAGAGACTCACAGGCCTGAAGGTCTCTCTTTGTGAGATTTTCCTGGAAGCAAAATATCTCAACCATAACTCCACTATTAACCAGGCAAACGCTTTCTGGGATATCTTTTTTTAAATTTTTTTAAAATTTTTAATAACTACATGATTAGAAGAAGCATTTCATTACAGCTTTAACATATTCAGTAACACACTCCAGAACAAGAGTACATCTCTTTCACAAGTGGCTGCAAGTTTCTAGGTTCACAGTTGAAGTAATACAGTTATACAATATTGAACTCAGTATAAGCGCTGTAAGACAGAAAATCGAATGAGTTTTTTGTTTTGTTTTGTCTTTTTTGAGACAGGGTCTCCTTGTAGCCCCAGCTGTCCTGGAACTCACTATGTAGACCAGGCTGGCCTCGAACTCACAAAGATCCACCTGCCTCTGCCTTCCAAGTGCTGGGATTTTTACAATATATTGTTTCTTGCAGAAAGATTCATTGTTTTTGCTACTAACACTGAGATGTTGGCACATACATCTCTAATATGTATGTATCTGATTATTACTAGTCATAATCAGTTGCACTTGGATCCTTGGCGCCTGTGTATGTCTATAAAGTCATTGGGTAGATTTTAATGGTAATGTTTATCACCTCTACTAATTACCATGATGTAAATTTCCATGCTTCCTCATCAAATATAATACATTTTTAAAATTTTGTTGATTTTGTGTGTATGTGTGTGTGTATGTGTGTGTATCACACAGAACATCCCAAACCATCTTATTCAACTGTACATCCACTTCCCAGATGGCACCCTACCATAGCCTCCCTTCTCCGACTAGAGCCCTTATACTCTGATATCCCTGCTGTTGTCTGCCATGTTGTCTTCACCCCAGCCAATCCCTACTATTTGCCCTTCTGGTGAATCTAGTCAGCCTATCTAGAGGTCTTTGTTTTAGGAGGGTCAGCTGTTCCTCATCTAGCAGCAATCAATTCAATATTCCTTTAGATAAGATTGGGGTCTGCTGTTCATTCTCCCAGTTCTATGCTGGGTTACTATCTGGGAGTCCCTTTGGCCACCCTGGCCAACAACTCAAAAGAAGGTATCTCCTGTCTGGCATTCTTTCTTGTTATGTAGCCTTTAGCTATGCATATGGACTCTTAAAAAATTATATTGGCCCCTTTAATCTTTAGTTAAACTTTCCTTATGGGTGTTTAAGGCTTTTATGTGTATGAGTGTACTGCCTGCATGTGTGTGAGTGTACCTATGTCATGCAATGCCGCGCAGGTTAGAAGAGGGCTTCGGATTCCCCTAGAACTGGAGTTAAGGAGGTTTGTATCTGCCATGTGGTTAAGAGAACTGAGCCATCGCTCCAGCCCCCTGGGATCTCTTTAAAGTAGTAAAAGAAGTAAAATGTATCTCTTTCAGGTAAATACAAAGATGACTCAGGGGCAACAACTAAAGACCTGGGCATTTACACCGAGACAGCATTTCATGGTGGACACCCCACTTCCCTGAGGAGAAAGGGAATCTAAAAGCTGGTATGCTTCTGAGAGGGAAGGGGGGTGGCGATGGCCAGACTCTTAAGTAAAGGCCCCTGTTTGCACAATGCACTTCTTTTTCTGTTTACATACTGCACTCAACTTCCCACCAAAAGCTGGTACGGTACCTGGGCTCGTTCATCACGACGTGGTGGCTCACAACTGTCTATAACTCCAGCTCTGGGGCTCTGAAAGCCCCTCTGGCTCCACAGGCATGAGGTACTCACACAGTGCATATATGTATATACATGCAGGTAAAACATGCATATTCATAAAATAAAAATAAATAAGGCAATTTAGGGCTGGAGAGATGGCTCAGCAGCTAAGAGCATGTGCTGCTCTTGTAGAACCTGCTCTTCTAGGCTCAGCTCCCAGCACCCACATGGCTGCTAACAACTGTCAGTAACTCCAGTTCCAGAGGATCAGACTCCCTCTTCTGACATCTACATGCATTGCGCACATATGATGCACTTACATACATGCAGGCAAAACACCCATACACATAAAATAAAAATAAAATTTAAAATAAAATAAAAAAAGTCCTAGACATGTTTTTAAAAATACAGATTAGTAAGAAAAAAAAATGACCTTTAATTATTTAATATAATGCTAAGTGATATGACAGCTTTGGAAAGGAAGATCTAAAAACCAAAGGAAAACTTTTTGTTTGTGGACAGTCATGCAGAAGTGCAAGTGAAGGCTACGGTCTAGTAGCAAGAAACTCATGGGAACTCAGCAAAAAGGAAAGAAAAACAAAACACTTAACCTATTCAATATGTACAGGTCTGTGATTTATTCTGCGACCATATTATCCCTATATCTGGCAGCTGAAGATCCTCTATCATTTTTTTTTTTAACCCTGCATAAAATCTAAGTGCCTGGGAAGCAGTCCCCCCTAGTAGTGCTTCATGTATAAACACCACTGGTCATGATTTGCCAAGAACTACACAGCCCTTGGTTAGGTACCTCAGAGCAGCTAAGAAACAATGGCATCCACAAGTGACAGAACTAGAACACATGCCCTGGAAATAAGATGTGAAACTGTATTAGTCACTTTTCTGTTGCTGTGATAGAAACACTGACCAAAACAACTTATAGAAGGAAGAGTTTATTTGAGCTTATGGTTCCAGGGGAATTACAGTCTGTCATGGCAGGGAGGCGTGGTGGCAGGAGGTGATTAGAGTAGGAGCAGAAGCTAAGCACTGACATCTTCAAGCAGGCACAGGAAGCAAGTGTGTGACTTGAGATCCAGAAAGGCTTAAAGACTCTCTAAGCCCACCCCCATTGACATGCTTCCTCCAGCAAGGCCACAACTTCTAAGACATCCCAAAACAGCACCACCAACTGCGGACAAATGTCCAAATACTTGGCGCCTATGGGGGACATTTTCATTCAAACCACCACAGAAACTCTGAGCCTAAATACACAGAAGTGACATATGTACAGTATTTAACATTAAATGCACTAAATAATTCCAGTGAATGGGAGATGCTGGAGGCCACCACTGTTAGCAAAATGACAAAGCTGTTATTCCAATAAAGTTAGACTTCATAAGTTAAGATGTCTAACTGTATGAGAAGAGGAGGAGGAGGAGGAGGAGAAGCAGCCACCACCAGCTTCCACGGCCACAAAATAACCCACTTTAGTGGATCTCGAATTTGTTTTAAATCAATAACTTTCTACTGATGTTATTGGTTTGATTAAATACCCTAATACTAAATATCCACATATCAAGTAAAAGAATTTCACTGACAAATATGGCACATACATCTATAGGAATATATTTAATATATGTGCATACATTAGATTTTCCATCATGGGAGGGAAAATACAGCACTTTTTGGCTCTGCCACTGTTTTACACTGCCAATTAGGCTTAAACATGGAGTGTTCATAACAGAATTCAGGTTTACAGGGAGAAAACATCATCAGACTGTTAGAGGGCTGTGGAAGCAGATGTGTCTCTGAAAAATGAAAATTCCAAGGAGGCAAAACACAAAGGGCATGCTTCCTCCACTCTGCCTCCTGAAAGTGCTCTAGCTGAATGTCAAATCTTGTGTAAACTTTTAGCAGCTTTAGAGCTGACTCCTAGTAGTATCAAAAATGCATTCAGGATGAATGGGTCATCAGTGAAGTTAAGAAAACAAATTTAACTCCTAGGATTGAATGAAAATGTAAACACTACACATCAAAACCTGTGAGATGCAATGAAAATGATCCTAAGAGGGAAGCTAAAAGCCACACTTTCTATGTTAAAAATCAGAGTTATCTCAAATAAATAGCAGTGCACTTTAGGGCCTTGAAGAAAAAACAAGCAAAACCCAAAATCAGTAGACAGAAATAAAATGATTAAGATACTTGGCACTCTTATAAGGCCTAGGAACCTGTGACCAAACAGGTCACAGGCCATAGGGGGAGAACCTGCTGTTATTATCCTGATAAATGGACTTGATATCAAACTGATTCCTGATGACTTATTGTTAAGCCCATAGATTAATCTATCTTTCAACTCTCACCAGGGAGGCTTCTTTTTGCAGCAAATAGCAATTAACACAGCCCCACAACTGGTCAAAGTACAGAGAATAAGAGACAGCAGAATGCTTAGACCTGAATGGAACATCTATATCACATCGCCTCCTCCCTTCAAGGCTCAGGAATCATTGAGAAAGAGGGAGTGGAAAGACTGTAAAAGCCAGAGGTGGTGGACGGTTACAAGGAAACAGTGTTTTCTGGACAGCAGGGCAGTTACTCATATGAACTCACAGCAATTACAACAGCACATACAAGACCTATGAAACTTCAAGCTAAACAAAATCCCACGGAGGTGGGGAGATGGGTGAGAAGCCCCAACCCTAGCTGAGGGACTGGCAACTGACAGCTACTGGGAAGAGGATCAGTTTCCTTAAAGGGTGTGACACTGGGCAGGTTGACCAGGCACCAGGGGGCGGACCCACATGGAGAAATAACTAGGAACATAAATTAGACTCAATAAGCCTTAAAAAATTAATAGAGAACATGAAATCAGACCGGCAGTAATAAGGTAGAGGCATAGATAGGGGAGGGAGTCTGAATATGATAGAACTACACTGCATGAAATTCTCAAAGAAAAAAGCCAGTACTTTAAAAAATCAAGGCAGAAATAATGAAATCAAAGTAAAAAACAATACGAAGATACAAAGAATCAATGAAAAAAAGGGCTGGGGACCTAATTTTTTGAAAAGATAAACAAGATTGACAAAACAGGTTAGCCAGAATAACAAAAAGAGCAAAATTAGGGATGCAAAGGGAGCCATTTGACAGATACCAGCAAAATTCAGAGAATCATTAAAACATATTTTTAAATGTACATTCTACTAAATTGTAATATCTAAAGCTAATGGATAAAATTTAAACATATACAACCTAACAAAATTAAACCAAGATGAGACAAACAATTTAAACAAATCTATAACAAGCAATGAAACTGAAACAGGATTAAAAAGAAATATTTCAACTACAAAATCTAGACCTAAATGGATTCTCTGTGGAATTCAATCAGAACTTTAAACACAGTGGACAGTAACAGGGATGACAGAGTATATGGCTCCAGTCGGGGGAGGGGTGGCTATAGGAGGGTGCCATTTGGGATGCAGGTATAAAGATGAATAAGATTGTTTGGGATAGTCTGTATTAAATACACAAAAAAACTATAAATAATAATAATAATAAAAGCAAAACGAACACCCATCATTCTCAATCTATTCCATGAAAGAGAAAAGCAGGGAGGGAACACAGCCAAACACTTTTTATAAGCCATATTACCCAGAAAACAAAATGAAGTAAAGATACAACAACAAAAAAGTGAATAAATAAAAATTACAGGCCCAACTCCCTGATGAACATAGGCGCAAAAGTTCTCAACAAAATACTTGCAAATCAAATTGACAAACACAGCAAAAGATTGTGCACACACCATGATCAAATTGGCTTCATTCCAGAAATGCAGGGATGGTTCAATATGTGCAAATCAATAAATGTAATACATTACATACATGGACTTAAAGACAGAAATCACATGAAGATTTCAATAGGACTAGAAAAGAGCTCTGGACAAAATTTAACATCCCTTCATTACAAAAGCTCCACAGAAACTAGAAACAGAAGGAACATACCTCAATGTAATAAAGCTACATGTGACAAATCTACATCTGACCTTGAACTAGTGGGAAAAAACTCTAAGAATTTCTATTAGTATGAGGAAGACGGCAAGGGTATCCACCATCGCCACTTTCATTCAATATAATGCTTCAAGTCTTAGCTAGATCAATAAGAGAAGATGAAATAAAAAGGATACAAATATGATCCTACATATGAGATCCTAAAGATCCACAAGTAAATTCCTAGAGCTGATGAATGCTTTCAGCAAAGGATCAGGATAAAGTCAGTAGCCTTTATACACCAATAACCGATGCGCTGAGAAAGAAATCAGGGAAACGATCCCAATAATTCCATTTTTAAAACTTTTTGTTATTTTTTATTCTATCTGTATGAATGTACTACCTGCATGTATGTAAGTGCACCCATGTTGTGCAACGCCCATGAAGATCAGAAGAGGGTGTCAGATCCCCTGTAACTGGAGTTATGGATGGTTTTTAGCTGTCATGTGGGTGCTGGGATTCAAACCTGGGTCCTCTGCAAGAGCAGCAAGTGCTCTTAACTGCTGAGCCATCTCTTCAGCTTCCCCAACAATTCCATTTACAATTGCAAAAAGAAGACAATCCTGGAATAAACTTAACGAGTAAGTGAACAACCTCTTCAATTAAAACTTTAAAACAATAAAGAAGGAAATTGGGGAACATACCAGAGCTGGAAACATCTGTCATGCTCACAGATTGGAAGAATTAATATGGTAAAAATGGTTATATATCCAAAAGCAATCTATAGATTCATAGACTCAGTAAAGTACTCATTAAATTTTCAATGCTGTTTTGTCACAGAAATATAAAAACAATTCTGAAATGTATATGGAAGCACAAAAGACCCAGAGAGTCAAAGCAATCCTGGGCAAAAGAATCCTCTTGGAGGTATCACTCCATAACTAATTTCAAGATCTACTACAAACCCATAAGATCAAAAACAGCACAATATGGGCACAAAAAGAGACACATAGATCAATGGAATAGAGAATGTGGATATAAACCCACATAACCATAGCCACCTGGGTTTTGTTTTTTTTTTTTTTTTTACAAAGATACCAAAATTACTCTTCAAGAAATGGTGCTGGAAATGTATTTCCCATGAAAAAAGAGTGAAAATAGATATTTATCTCTCACCAGATACAAAAGTCAACTTGAAATGAGTCAAGGAGCCTATGAAAGACTTAAAACTCTGTAATCGTTAGAGGGGAAACACTTCACTGAATAGAACAGGCATAGGCAAGACTCTTCCTGACTAGGACACAGAATTCCTGTCCTCCAGGAAGTAATCATTGAAATAGTACATGAATACATGATTTTAATATTAAAGTTAGTCTTAACTTGAAAATGAAAGGGCTTGGGTATAGCTCAGTGGTAGAGCACTTGTGTAGTATGCACAGGCCCTGGAATCATAAAAAAGTCAAAAAGAGAGGAGCGGAATGGAGGGGAGGGAAAAGAGCGAGGGGAGCATTGAGAAGGGAGAAGAGGAAACGATAAGGAAAGAGGAAGGGAAAGGAACAGAAGGAGAGAAGGAAACGAAGAAAAGAAAAAGTGGGACAATGCTCTCAAAAAAAAAAGAAACTGTGCTTGAAAATATGCCTGGTCCCCTGACCCTGCACCATCCCACTGGTCACATTCTCATGTTTAAGATGGAGCTACCGGCGGTTATGAGTCAATTGACATGTGTGCTGGAAACCAATCTCAGGTCCTCTTCAAGAGGAGTAAGCACTCTTAACCACTGAGCTCTCTCTCCAACCCCCACAGTCTTTAAGAAAATATTATTTTTATTTTATTTTATGAGTGTAGTACCTACATGTACGTAAGTGTACCTGTGTCATGCAATGCCCGTGGAGGTCAGAAAAGGGCATCAGATCCCCTGAAACTGGAGTTCTGGATGGTTGTTAGCTGTCACGTGGGTGCTGGGAACTGAACCCGGTTCCTCTGCAAGAGCAACCAGTGCTCTTAACCCATGAGCCAGCTCTTCAGCCCCACACCACAACCTTTTTATAAGAGCTGCAGTGATCTAGCCCAAACAAGTATCAGATGACTGGTGCATTTTCCCTGGGATTTCATCAAAGATAATCTGGGATAAGAAAGAATGCAAGCATCAATCCTTAACTATTTTGAAAAGAAATAAATCCAGTAATTCCATTATCCTAAATAAAAATATTTCTACAAAAGCAAAACCTCAGTAGCAAAATTTAATCTTTATTCAAAACAAACCATTACCAGTGCTTAATGGACCGAAGCAGTTAAAGAACCACCAAGTAGCTGAACCAGTTTGAACATTTGGTCTGGAAACTACCCGACCAAACAGAAAGGGCACACAGATTGCTAATCCCAGAATCTAATGAGCTCTCCCCAAGGCTGTAAACTGGGTGACAAGCAATCTCATCTGTAGTCCTTCCTGCCCCATTATGTCCATCTTTCCCTGTACCTCTGCCTTGAGGACTGATTGGGATGGGATGATGAAATGGCCTGCTTTGTCTCATGTCCTCTGCCCCCTGTGATATGTTGTGGTGTGAACTGTTTCTTCTCAAGTTGGCTTGGGACAAGATGAGAGCCATAAGTTTACATGACATGTTTTAAGGCAGCAGAGATGAGAGGATGTCTCTAAGCATTGTAAAGGAAAAAAAGCATGGCTTCTAGCAAGGACCACGGGGAGCCCTTCTTAACAGATGCTAGAAGAGGCCATCTTCTCTTCCTGTTCTCTCTTGGCATACTTTGTACACTTTCGAATATCATTTGGCATTTTCCCTCCATCCTTGAAGCACTTTTCATTTCATTTTTAAAGCTTGGGTTTCTTTTTGATGAAGTGAATATCCTAAGTTTCTAAAGGGATTTTTAAAGTCATTATTAAGGTAATGCCAAAAATACTTCAGTGCAACCTTTTACAGTCCACACATGATGTATATAAAATTATACAATAGTGACTTCTAATCACTAAGGCAGTTCTAGACATGGAATCTGGCCAGACAATTCTGTATTTAACATGAAGCATGTTTGTAGTGGAGAACAGGAGAAAGATCTAGCATTCTAGCAGTCCTCAAAATACACTTTTGTGTTGTTGTTGGTTTTTTTTTTTTTAAGTATTAGATGGTCCTTAATCTATCATGTCTGCCAAATCAAAAAATCCAGTGGATGGTTGTCTACATGATTCTGTGTGGAGATGAAGTCTGGGATGATGTAGTTAATAAGTAAGGTCTTACAAATGAATTAGAGTGACGGGGGGGCAGGTTGCAGGTTCTTAGACAACAATGAATGTCTATTTCTTGGGGAGAATTGAGATTTCTTATGGAAAGTAATAAAAACAAGTCCTGCACCAACAGGGACATCCTTTCAACCTCACCAGAATGGACTGCTTGCGGTAAGCCTGACAGTGTGCTACAGAGGAATGCCAGGGAGATTTCTGTCATAAAAAGACCACAATTAACAAAGACCATGGACTCGACATGAGCCAGTCCACTGGATAAGTGCACGACAGGTAACTATCAAGCCCACTACGTAAACAGAGATAGGACAAGAATTAAGCAAGAAACACAGAAAAAGTGCCATAGACTTCAGCTGCATGTTGAAGAAGGTATTGTAAGAATTTATTATTAAATCATTAATTATAATATTATAATTATACTATATATTATAAATTAGTATTATATATTATAAAAATCCTTTCGACAAAAGAACCTCTCTGTAAACATCACCCTGTTCTTAACAGTTTGCAGAGAATAAAGGTAATGCACAACTTTAAATGAGTGACACTAGATGTCTCACTAATGTTGGGCTTTCTCCAAGAGCTCCCACCCAATTCAGAGCATGTGCAGCGGAGCCCTAGAATGGACAGAGGCAGCAGCAGCAGCAACGATGCAAGAGTGAGATGCAGCTTGATCTGCGGCCAACCCGCTCCCTGTGCGGCCCAAGTCTTACTTGCTGCACCAAGCTGACATTTCAGTAAGCACTCTTTTCTCTTAGTATAAACATAAAATTCAAAAGCTACTTTCAAAGCATTTTCAGTAAAATCACTGAATTCTTTACTAAATGACAAGATTTTTGCAAGATGATCGTTATTCTTACCTCCATGGGAAAAGCTTTGAAATTAACCGTGTGCTCAGAACCACGTTGGTTCTCTCTTCCCCAGTGAAATCTAACTTCATACAGTTCAAATTCGTGCCCCTGAGGCAACGGTCCTCCCGAGAGAACTGAAAACAAAGAAAATGGAATGACTAACCGACATGGAGCTTATAAACAGAAAGCCTTCTCATTCTGTTGCTCTTGTTTTACTCACAAAACTCTCAAGAGCACTAAAGAGTGAATATATAGAGAGAAAATGAGGAACATGGTACAACTGAGGCAAATTTAAACTGTAGGTGTGTCTAAAATTCACATGGGACAGAAGTTCAAACTCCCTTTTAAAAACTTAGTAATAATATGTTTAAGTTATTTTGTGTTTTCAGTCCAGGAGTAGAGAAGAAAACAAATCTTTCCCGAGACATTTTTTAAAAGATTTTCTTTTTATATGTATATATGTATGTATCTCTATCTGTACGTGGGTGTGTACATATGAGTGCAGGTACCTGTGAAGGTGAGAAGAGGGTATTGGGTCCCCAAAAGTTGGAGTTACAGGTGGTTATGAGCTGCCCAATGTGGGGGCTAGGAACCAAACATTGCAAGAGTGGTACACATTTTTTTTTTTTTTTTTTTTTTTTTTTTGGTCTTTCTGAGACAGGGTCTCCCTGTAGCCCCAGCTGGTCTGGCACTCAAGATATATAGACCAGGCTGACCTTGATCTTACAGAGATCCTCCACCCTCTGCCTCCCAAGTACTGGGATTGAAGCCTTATGCCACCACACCCAGCTGCAGTACACATTCTTAACCACTAAGCCATCTCTCCAGCCCCTTCCTGAGACTTTTAAGCTGACCACAAGACAAGAAGATGGTCTGAGTTCAAACAAATCAAGCATGTGCTGCAGATCTATGAATGATTAAACCAAATCCGTGGTTCATCCATTGGTATTAGTAGACTTTCAATCAGAGAACAGACATAGGCTAGTAAAATTATCCAAGAAGAGACCTAATATTTATACAATCAACAGCAGCTGCATAGACGGCTCAGCTGTTAAGAAGACTTGCTGTTCTTCCAGAAGATCCATGTTCAGTTCAGAACACCGGTGTCAGGTGGCTCACAATCTACCTGTAACTCCAGTTCCAGGAGATCTAATGCCCTCTTCTGGCCTCCATGGACACTCACACATGTGGCATACATAGACATACACACACACACACACACACACACACACACACACACACACACACAAAGACACAGACACAGACTGTAGCATAGAACTATCCTCTGAATGTCAAGCTTCCCAAGCTTCATTGCACCCAGTTGCTTAAGATCACCACAAACAAACCTGACTGTTGACGCTCGCCATTTTGAATAGCTGCTGGAATAAAAACAAAAATAAATATAGTCAATAATTAAAATGCATTTTTAAAATTGATGACCATTCAAGCTATCACAGATATTGCAAGCAAACCAAAATTGTGATAAAATATTAATAATTCTTAAACTATTAGCATTGTCATACAAGGCCTCATTTCTTTCTCACTGCTGAACATGATCTACAAATTTGTCCCAAAAAAGAGCACTTTGAAGGATGATGAAAATGCATTTGCATAACAGTCTGTGCTTAAGCATACAGTCTTTCCTTTAAAACCCTCACTGCGTGTGTAAAAACTTAAATAAAACATATTAGAAACAATGGCCAATTTCAACAGAAATAATTGTTTAATTCCAGATACTCTTTTTCTCTGACTCCTAATTCCAAGAATCTTAGGTTCTTTTTAGCCAAAGAGCTGATAAACTTCACCACCATCACCTCAGAAGAAGGATCACTGAACAGACCACTATTCACTCAGGAGCTCAGACATCTCTCAGGTCAGCCTCATCATCAGCCTCACAGCCTGGTGTCTGGTGTCCCAATATGCTTGTTTGGTTAGTCCTTACCCATTAACTTCTTCTGACGGGATTTAAGACTGCTTATGTCGGTGCACACATGATATAGTCAGACAGCATAAATTAGAGAATAAAATGAAAAAAAAAAGAGAATGGGGGAAAGAGGCAGAAAATAGAAGAAAATGAGGCTATCTTACAAGATATGGGCCATGCTGTCCTTGAAGGGGTCCTACAAGTTTGGTTCCCAACTTTCTACCAGTCCAGACAGAAAAAGAAGGAGCATTCATAAGAAATTTTAATAGTTCTGCAAGTGGATAGACCCCCTGTGGTGCTTTGAATGAGACTGTCCCCTAAAGGCTCCAAGTATCTGAACACTTTTGTCCCCAGTTGGTGGCACTGTTCTTGGAGGTTTAGGAGGTGCATCCTTGCTGAGGGAAGCATGTCACTGGAAGCAGGCTATGATTCTCTCTCTCTTTCTCTCTCTCTCTTTCTCTCTCCCCCTCTCCCTCTCCCTCCCCTCCCCTCCCCTCCTCTCCTCTCCTCTCCCTGTGCCTGGCTGAAGATGTGAGCACTCCACTTCCTACTCTAGCCACCTCCTGTCACCATGCCTCTCTCCCCACCTTGGACTCTCCCTCTGGAAACATAAGCCAAATGAAAGTCTTTCTTCTCTAAATGGTCTTGGTCATGACGTTTTTTGCTTTTTTTTTTAACTTTTTATCACAGCAACAGAAAAGTAACTAATACAGCCCACAGTGAAGGTGAAGGGAAGTGTGATTCGTGTCATCACTACAACTATCACACAGGAATTCAGAGCCCTTCCTCTATCTCAATCTGGTTAACTGAACAAAAATCTCAAAAGGGTCAGGGTTCTCATGCCTGTGAGTAGAGGACATGGCCTGAGAGAGACAAATGCAGTCTGCCCCAGTCACCTTGTTAGCAAGCCCAAGACAAAGTCTAGAGCTGTAAGGTATAGACAAGCTGTAAGGGATAGGCAAGTAAGGGACAGACAGACCTAAATTTTAGTACCTATGAGAATGAACTTAAAAATAATAGATTCTCTAAACCTAGATTTCTAACCTGCAGGTCTTCCTGTGAGAACTACATTTCACCCTATTTTTCAAAAAGGCAATGGAAACCAACCAATCCAAATGCACAGATCAAGAAGATTTGCAATATTCAAAACTCTGGTGCAGAAATGCTCCGCCTTCCAGTTCAGTATGCGATGTTTTCAATTCAAGCAGATGTCACAAATTCTGAATAAGTTCACTACCACTTCGTTCATGCCACTGATTGCCCAAACTTGGTCATGAGAAGAGCCAGGAAGGAGACCAGGAGTCTACTACCCTCTGTGTACCCTGTCACCAAAACCAGAGAGAAAAAAGGGGAGAGAGTCTCACAATACAGGCCACCACACACAGCAAGTACCCGACTCCAGCCTTCAGGAAGACTTCTAGAACTCTCCAATTTTTTGTTATTTATTTATTTTTACATATATGAGTGTTTTACCTGCATGACATTAAGTGTAACACATGCATGCAATGCCCGTGGAGGCCAGAAGAGGGCATTGGATCCCCTGGAAATGGAGTTCCAGGTGACTGTAAGCAGATGCTGGGAACCAAACCAGTGTTCTTAACCACTTAGCCATCTCTCCAGTCCCAGAACTCTTCATTTTTAAAGAAAGGCAATAAAATTATGTTTTAAGAAGCTGAGCTCCATGTTGAGATGCAATAAGAAAGAGGAACACCATAGATTTAAGCAATTATAAATGAGCAAGAGGATTAAAAATTTTAAACCCATCATCCAGTTCACTTAGAACACACACACACACACACACACACACACACACACACGTGCATTAAATCTTTCCCTCTTGATCCCTCTATCCCTATCCCTCCCATCTCTCATTCTGAAACTGTTATTGAACAGAGCAGCCAGTCAGTCCTTTTTTATAGAAATGGTTGACATGACTTATTTTGACTTCAGTTCAGCAAAAAGAAATGTATTTTTCAAAACCATACTACCAATCTGATCAATACCCAGGGCATTTAAAATTACTATTATGTTGTGTCTTTGTTTAGGGTAGAGATTTTTTATTGGGGGTAGGGAGGTGGTTTAGTTTGCTTTCTCAGTATAGGATCTCATTAAGTAGTCCGTGTTGGTCTTGAACTTTCAATCTCCTGAGTGTTGGGATAGCAAGCATGTGCCAACAGACCAATTCCAGAATTTGTTTAAAAACAATGAGGAATTTAGTTGAAAACTTGGAGAAAAAGCTCTCTCTCTCTCTCTCTCTCTCTCTCTCTCTCTCTCTCTCTCTCTGTACATGTGTGTTACACGTGTTGTGTATGTGAGTAGACTGGTACTGGTGCACAGGCAAAGGTTGGAGTGTTGTATTCTATAACTCTCCACCTTTATTCCCTTAAGACAAGCTCTGCCACTGAGCTTGGAACTAGGCTGGAAACCAGCAAGCCCCCGAGAGCCTCCTGTCTCCCCAGGCCCACTCACCCCAGTGCTGGGTGTTTACAGCACACACACTTCTACACTCAGTTTTTTACCATGGACCCTGGGAATTTAAAATGAACTTGGGTCTTCATGCTTGCACAGCACATGCTCTTACTGAGCCATCTCTTTAGCCAAAGAGCTTATATTTTGAGCATCCTGGAAATTCAAGCTGCATAGGCCCTGTTTTGACTGGGAGCTAGTCAAAACCCATGGGATCCCATTTACAAATATTTTTTATCATCTATTACATTATATCAGTGTGTAAAATGCTTAGGAAACAAGGATTTTAATAAAACAGACAAAATTTCTGACTTCCTGGATTTCCAATTGAATTAGTAGATTGAAATTGAATACTTCTAATTGTGGCAATCAAATACTGTGATAGTTGATTGAGCGGTAGTTTTATTAGCTGCAGTCCATTATATTCCATAAAATTATAAAGAAACAAGATCCTCACACTGTGAGGTAAAGCGGCACAGAGGAGAGAAGCACTCTGCCCCAGCCTGGTCCTCCAGGGAGAGGTGACAAAAAGTGTCTGGGGCCAGGAATCAGGTTCTGGGTACTTTTCACCTTTGCTGCTGGGAAATAACCCAAAGCCAAATCACACAAACGCCATGTGGCCACACAAAGTCACTAAGGAAAAGACAAAATACTGAACTCAGAGTTTTATGAGGTGCTAGGTAAAAATACTTCCTGTTCATCCCTCAAGAGTAAATGTGTTTATAGTCTAAAAATAAACTGTACCTCTGCTTTATCCATCTGGCAACATCCTCATAAGGCATTATCTCCTTTTTTATAGTGTGTGTTCTTTATAAGGAAAACAGTCATCCCCAAAAAGGTGTGATTATCCTCCATAACTGCATACTAAATTTTAGAGAGTGATATTTGGCTTACTGTGTGACAGGATTCCTGGCTGAGATGACATTAATTCCAATAAAATTAGAATGAAACAAGCAACTGGCTCTGATGACATGCTTCCTCTCCTTAGAGTAAAAAAGTTGGGACAAGAGTTTACACAGAATGAGGTCACGCTGCTGTCGCCATTTTTTAAAATATTTTATTTATTATTTTTACTTTATGTGTATGAGTATATTGTCTCTCTGTATATAAGTGCACCCATGTTGTGCAATATCCCCAGAAGTCAGAAGAGGTCATCAGATATCTTGAAACTAGAGTTACACCAGCCATGTGGGTGCTAGGAACCAAACCCAGTTTCTCTCCAAGAGGAGTCAGTGTTCTTAACCATTGAGTCATCTCTCCAGCCCCGAGCTGTTCCCAGAAGAATGTTCTACAAGATTCGAGAATCCTGTGATAACCTGATGAGCAAACATTCACCTAAATGGTTATAATCTTTTGCTAAAACAAATTTTCCATGTAATTCAAAGACTGTGACTCAAGGATAATTCTCTCATTTCATCTGAGTTGAACATGCATTTTGATATGGACTCCCGTCCAGCGCTTGCTGATACCTAAAGAACTAAACTTAGCGTTCCATATAGTAAGTGTCAGAGACAGTAAAGGAAAGTGTCTGGACAGGAAGAGGGTCACAAGTCACAGAAGACTTTCCGGAATGACAGCTAAGCCGAACCTGGAAGAGTATGCTAAGAAAGTGAAAAAGTTCATTCAATACAGAGAGAAGAGCCCAAGAAAGGCTCAGAGACAGCAAGAGCACAGTGTGTTCCAAAAATCAGAAAGCTACCAACGGCAGAGGGAGCAAGGTCTGGTTCAGAATCGCTGTCTAGCCTACAATTAATATTGAGAATTATAAAAGCCCAGAAGCAAACTTTTCAATTGAAGTTTCTATAAAATGTTACAGCAAATAGACTGGAAAGATGGCTCAGTGGTTAAAAACACTGGCTGTTCTTGCAGAAGACCCGAGTTCAAATCTCAGCACCCACATGGCAGCTAACAACTGTCCATAACTCCAGAGTATCCGACAGCCTCTTCTGTCCTCCAAGGGCATTGCATGACACGGGTGTACTTAGTGTACTTATCTACATGCAGGCAATACACTTATACACATAAAATAAAAAATAATAAAAATATGTTTTTAAAAAGAAAGTTACAGCAAATAGCACAAAATGATCTAGAGTGATTAGCAATTTCCCCCAGGCTGGTGACAATTAAATGATGTCATTTCTTTTGCTGGGTGTGGGGGACCTGTAATCTCAGCACAGAGGCAGAAGCAAAAGGATGGAGAGCTGGAGGCCAGCCTGGGCTAACAGCAAGACCACGTTTCACAAAAATGAAGTCCTTACCCTCTGCAGTTAGATGGACTGACATACTAGTACACAGGCTTACAGAGTGTCACACTGTCCACCCCTAATGGTCTCGCTGTTCCTGCTAGAAATGTCTGCAGCAGAAAGAGACCTTTATCAGTAGTGTTGCCTCCTGTGTTTTCAATTACCTTCAGTCAACCACAATCTGAAAACACTGAATGGAAAATTCTAGGAACTCCATCCACATAACTTTTACTCCAGTATGTGGTTATAAGTTTTCTGTTTTATGATTACTTATTATTGTTGATTTCAGACTGTGCCTAATTTATAAGGTAAACTTTATCACAGGTATGCATAACAGGAAAATCAGTATAGAAAGTTTAGTATAATGCACGGTTTCAGGTATCTACTGGGATTTAAGAACATATCCATTGTCAATAAATGAGGACTACTGTCATTATATTTTAATAATTATACTAATTTTCATGTCATAAATATATTCAATTTTATTTCTTCTATATACCTCAAATATAAAGATTCCAGTATCTGGTCATTTATCATTCCTGATGAGAAACTAAATGACATGTGACAGTTCTAATGAACTTCTCATGCTCAGGGAGACAGCAGGGTGAATGGTGTGGCCAGGTCACCCCTAGAATATGAAGAGGGACTTGGCCCTTTTAAGGTTGCCCAGTGCGCAGATGAGGGATGGTGACAGGATCCCAACTATGGTCCAGTCTCAAGGGCTCCACTCCTGCCTCTCTACCCATTCCCTTCTCTCCCCTGCTCCGCACATCACATTCATCACTGGTGCTCTGCAGATCACCCCTCAGAAATCTCTCCATGTGCCCCTGCCCTTTCCACTGATACTGCAACAGCTGCCATCTTGGGAAATTTAGTCTCTTGCACTAACTTTCCAACCAGCTCCCAATCTCTCCTAGATCCCCATTCACTCTGTGCTGCTACATTAATTTCCCTATATCCCCATGCTACTCCAGGTTGGGAGGTTGTTCTTTGGACTCTATCCTAGGTCCCTCGGATTGCCCCCAACCTGCCCTCACTCTTGTATTTCCCAGTAAGCACTTTATCATAAATGAATCTTCTTCTAGATGTCCTAAAAGACTTGCCTTTCCTGTTACCATGTCTACATTTTCCCATGTTTGTGTACTTTCTTTGAAGCTCTCTGCATATTCACCCTCCAAAGATCACTTCAAATCCTACTCCTTTCCCAAACTCTTCCCTACTAATTTCCACTAAAGCAATCTCCCCCCACATACCAATCTTCCATAGCCTACTACTGAATCCTCCATAGTGCAAAGCTTTGGATCTGATTTATATTTACCATACCCAGAGTACATAACTCTTTGCATAAGGTAAAAAACATAAGATTTGCAACTGCATCCCATGGGCCATGGGAATCCAATAAGCACGTATGCATGGGGGCACAGGTGCACATTTCCAGCTTCTTCAGATACATCAAACTTCTGACAAACCAGGCATGCTCTGTCCAAGATTCAAGACCACAGATGATGCAGACAGTCAGTAGCTATTTTCAGTGTTTTGCTCTCCTGGCTAACAGCAACTACTTGGCTCTTACCGACAAGCAACTTCATACCACAGCAGTAAAAGTAAGTGCTGAAGGATGAAGGACCAACATGAGTTGCATGAACAAATGTATCAGAAATGAAAAAACGGCACATGCATCACAGGATGACAGCAATGTTCTAAGGATGCCTATGAAAGCCCAATATATGTGTGCTATGCAGGTCCGGAGTCTAAAGCAGAAATCACAGAACTTTCTGACTTATGGAACTATTCAAGTGCAAAGTGGTTTCCTCAGTGGTGACTGACTTTGCTTGGTTGAGCTGTTCAAGCTGAGGCTATCTGAACCTGGCAGACGGTCTGTGGTCCAGGGTCCAGTCCACGCAGGGAACAGTGACTGTGGTCACTTTCTACAACTCACTTGCTGTTTACTGGGAAACAGAACAGAGAAAAAGCATTACACAGTCTTATACAGCACTGCCTATGAGAGAAAAGGGTCAAGGAGAAAACCTGGAGAGCCCCATAAGCTAAGGATGATGGGGTGTGAAGAACTGACAGAGAAAAGGTAGTCAAAAGTGGAAAGAACCATCAGGCAACTGTGTCTGAGACCAACGAGACACTTTCCAAACAGCCCATGTCAAACTCAGAAGGATTGGAGTAGGGTTAGGCTTTCAAAGCTCCCCCTGGGGTGAGCAGAGTGTGAAGATCATGGGTGGCATTGCCTACAGAGTCTCAGCAGAGCTGCCTGGAAAGAGATGGCAGCCAGGGCTCATGAAATGCCTCCAGTTCACATTAAGCAGAGTTTCCAGATGGGACTGTATGTAGGAACTGCATCATTAGGATTTCGTTAAAGCTTTAGTTTGTTAAACACAAACACTGAAATTATACTACAGAATGCTGTAGCTCTTCATGGTAATTCCACAGGATTTTTTAAAATAGAGACAGAAAAATGAAAGAAATAGAACAATACCAAGGAAACCAAACTAAGTATCCATGGCTGCTGGCAGCCACTGGCACCCTCGGGGGAAACTGAAATCACAACAGTCAATTTTCAGTCCTAAAAAAAGGGCTATGCTAGCCCTATGATTTGTTTACTTTTTTAATTAGAAAGACAACAGGGGGTCTGCAAGATGGCTCAGTAGGTAAAAGGGCTTGGTAGGAAGTGTGACAACCTGAGTTCAATCCCCAGACCCCACGGAAAGGTGGAAGAAGAGACCTGGATCCATAACGTTATCCTCTGACTTCTCCATGCATGTGCCCCCACACACACACACCATACACACATACCATGCACACATACCATGCACACACATATATACAAGAGATAATAATAAATAATTTTTTAAAAATTTAGAAGGCAGCATGTGAGCAGTACGTGGTCACTCACACCTGTAATTCCAGCACTTGGGAAGTACAAGCAGGAGGAACGCTATGGATTCAAAGCCAGCCCTGGGCTACACAGTGATTTTCAAGCCAGCACAGATAACTTAGTGAGGTCCTGTCTCAAAAAAAGTCAGTCAATCAATCAATCAATAAATAAGTAAAACTAGAAAGATAGCTTGCTGTTTGCAGGGAGCACCTCCAGTCTGACAAGGAAGACTACACTGTACCATTTATCTTCCCTCCCTCCTCAGTCCTCACAGAACAGAAAAGGAATGGTCAAGAGTAAAAATTAAAGGCAGCAAATAAATATCAAAGAACTGAGGGAGCTGCTGGGTGATCTGAAACTGTAGTTAGCAAAGCAGAAACCACTGGAAAAGGAAGGCAGCTGGAGGCAGGTGACGCTAACTGCAGCACACTCTGCTGCTGAAGTCGGGTCCCAAGAGCAGCAGCCTTAAAGATGGGCTCTCAGAGATGCTGGTGAGGAGGGTGCTGCCCACCTGAATGGGATCAGTGTTCCCCTTTACCATTCTGCTACTTGATGACACCGCAACAAGGCACCACCTACAGAGTAAAGTATGTCCTCATCATCAAATGCTAGATCTGCAGGCATCCTGCTCTGGGACTTCCCAGATTACAGATTGTGAGATACAAACTCCTACTACTTATAAATTACATAGTCTAGGGAATTTTGTCAAAGCAACCAAATAGAATAAGACATTAGGACAGACTCAACTCAGAGGCAGCAGATATTGTGGGTGTAGATGGAGGCACAGAATGGGAAACTACAACGGGAAAGACAGGGCTCTAAAAGGGGCAGCTCATCCTCTGCATCCCATTCTCCATGTAAGCAGCTTACCCAGACCCCAGCAGAAGGTACAAAAAGTGGAGATACATCAAATGATGACACTACAGTTTGTGGCCAACAGTCGGAATGAAGCCAATCTGATATGAGCCAGCCCCAAAGCCACCTCTCCAGTACAGCTAGGTCATTGCCTGATCCCACCACCACTGAAAGCCCAGTAGACCTCGACCCCTGCCTGTGTGACAAGACCTCTGTGCACAGAGCTTCGAGACCACATTTTTTATCATTATTTCTTTTTTCAATTTTTAATAACTACGTGATTAGAAGAAGCATTTCATTACAGCTTTAACACATTCAGTAACACACTCCAGAGCAAGAGTACATCTCTTTCACAAGTGGCTTTAAGTTTCTAGGTTCACAGTTGAGTTAATACAGTTATTCCTGGTCATAATCGGTTGCACTTGGATCCTTGGTGCCTGTGTATGTCTATAAAGTCGTCGGGTAGATTTCAATGGAGACCACATTTTAGACCCATACATAAGCATCAGCAAAGAGTTAGATTACTTAACATTGGACAGGAGCTTCCAAGGTTAAAGAGTGGAACTTAACGCTGAAGAGATGGCTCAGAGAATAAGAGCACTGGCTGCTCTTACAGAGGACCAGGATTCAATTCCCAGCCCCTCCCCCATGGTGGTTAACTAGTGACACCCTCTTCTGACCTCCTCAGGCACTGCACAACACAGGTGTACTTAGGTACATGTAGGCAACACACTCATTCACAAAAATTAATAAATAAAATATTTTTTAAAAGAGTGGAACTTGAAGCTGGAGAGATGGCTCAGAGGTTAAGAGCACTGACTGCTCTTACAGAGGACCCGGGTTTGCTTCCCAGCACCCACATGGCGGCTACAAACTGTTCTTAACTCCAGTTCCAGGGGAATCGAAGCCCTCTTCTGACACAGGTGCACTCACATACATGCAGGCAATATACTCATACACATAAAATAAAAATAATATACAAAATTTTTTTTAAAAAGAGTAGAACTTACACTGATAGAAGGAACCTCGAATCAACAAAAATCCAAAAAGAAGGTAACAGGAAAGAAGAAATACTGAAAAGAGTGAAGAAGGGTCACACATTCATGAACTACTAAATGGTGAATTTTAAAAAGAAAATTCATAAAATCAATGTCAATTTAAAAAAAATAAAAATACAAGAACAAAACTGGAAAATGTGCACATTTTAGTTTCTCAGTGGCAGTCCCAAGAACAGATCCAAGAGGCAGAGGAATGAGGGAGGGAAGGAAGAAGACTCAATGCCTCTGGATGTCCTGAGACAAGATCTGTCAAAGCTCAAACTGAATCCGTGTCAGATCACTTTAAAAATAAAAAATACAGTAACTCCAAAGAAAAATATTGTTCCATAAAGGAAACAGAACATAGTCTCAGGGAGAAATAATAGTTACATAGTCCTAATGCAACATTGAATATTCCCTTTAATAACAATGTACCTTAAGTATGTGAGGCAACACCAGGATAAGAGAGAGGAGGAAGAGGTCAAGCCACACCTTCCACAGCAGAATTCAAAGCCCTCTCAAATATCAGAGCAAGCAGCCTAAGCATGTTATTAAGATACATGGAGGTAACCACAAAAGGAACAGTTAAAAGGGTTCAGTGCGGTTGTCACTAGAGAAAAACAGAAGCTGTCGGTGAAGACAGGCTGTGGCTAGTGGCAGAGAGAAATACACAAATATTCAACTATTCAATTATGTCTACATTCTATTTTGATAAAAATAAAACTTGGTCAAATAAATGAATAATTGTGTTCACAACTTAAGGAAAATTCCTTTGAGAAGCTGAAATATCCTAGAAAGAATAATTAACCAAGACACTGTTTTTCAGATACTTTTTAAAAGTTTGTCAAAATACCCAGAGAGAAGAAATGGTAAGAGAAAAATGACTGGAGTGACAGAAAGACAACAAGTCAATAGAGGGAGGACGGTCTCCAAGGGAGTGGAGAATAAAGTCTCTGGGTCATATGTGCCCAAATCAGGTCTGGACATAACTATAGGCAGCTCTTCCCACTGGTCGGGGTGGAAGGCAGAAGAGGGAAAAGGGCAACAATAATATATGATACATATAATAATATATACTGTACATTATATAATCAAGGATAAACATCACCCCAAAAAGTTCTGATTTAAGTTCATATCTGTCTCATGTGTCTCTCTGACTAACTTCATATAAAATCTCTTTAAGGGGAAATCCCCCATCTTGATTAAACTCTGAACAGCAGCAAAGAATAAACAATCCATCTCATGGATTTAAATCAGCTCTCTACAACACAATGAGTAAAAGGAGGGAATCCATACCTTCCTTACTCATCTAATGATAAACCTAAAGGTTTTATGGTTTGAAATGTTCTATTTATCAATGTGGAATTACTGTAAGCATAGTCTGCTTAAAAAGCACATCCTAATACTTCAACATACTCTAATTTTATATTTTTTCAAGAAGAAAAAAGATAGTATTACCTATACAGAGAAAAATATTAATGCTCTTTTAATCTGCTTTCATCTCCCCTACATTTAAGCTGAAAACCAATTTCCCTGGAAATTGTGGTTTTCCACAACACATTTCAGATTCATCTCAAATAGGTTCAAGGGGAAAGAGTGAGTAAATGAAAAGTAAATAACAACGAGACCTCGGATTGCCAGTTAGACCTCTCCATTTACAGGATTTTTTTTTTTTTTTTTTGTCATTCTTAAAATGATCTCATCATTAGTATTGTAGGGAAATTTAATTTGAAAAGTTTATCTTGAATACAGATGACATTAATGTCAAGATCCTCCCTCATCTTCGGTTTCACAAAGTAGTAAAACAGAACTATAACAAAATGAGTTCAGCTAATCAGTAGTTTAGAGAAAAAACGTAAATCAGAAAAACGCAAAGCCGTATGCCCACACACGCCTTTCCTCATGTTTCACAGAGTCCAGCAACTGAGACAGCTCCTGTCAGAGCTGCAATCTGACTATCTCATGAACTCAAATCAGCTCTCTACAACATGATGAGTAAAAGGAGGGAATCCATACCTTCCTTACTCATCTAATGATAAACCTAAAGGTTTACATCTTACAAGCAGCCAGCAGACACAGCACACTTTCATCCTCCAATCCCTTCAGGACCGTTTCAGAAAATAATTCCCAGAAAATGCATCTTACATAGAACTATGAAAAAAGAAACTATGTCGGTGCTACATTTAAAATCATATAGGTTAAGTCAGAGTTCACGAACTTGCTCACAAGAGTAGACATGCTTAGCACAGTACCTGATTTGGACTTGAGGATAACTTGAATGGTGTGTCCGTCGTTGGTGACCTCACAGTCCCGACAAACCACATAATTTGGAGAGAGGCGGACATCCAGCAGTGAGGGATCATATTTGGCTTCCCTGGAGTTTAGGTTAATAGGAGACTGGTACTCCCCATTAGCATCAGGAAACACCAAGCCCCACTCAACACCTGAGGATGAAATGAGAAAAAAATAATAAGCATGTTTTAAAAAGTAAATGACACCAAAATCTAACATGAAAAACTCACAGAAAAACTTTCATGGTCCCTGACATGACAGCTATGGTGACCATCTCTGCACAGACAAAATATGAGAAATGTGTTGGGGTTTTGCATTCATTATGTGAGTGATCTGTTGTCAAATCCCACACACAAAATCCTGAACTAAGTACATGTCTGTGTGTTTATGTTTGGGCACACAGACATAGTGATTTAAGGCTCCAGGAAACTTATGTCATCTTTAACTGATTAGGAAAAAAAAAAAAAAAAAAAAAAAAAAAAAAAATTTCAAAAGAAAAAGGAAAACTAAATGACTGTGCTTTACTTAGGAAATAGTTGTAAATCAACCTCCTCAAAGGCAGAGGAAAAGCCCTAATTCTGGTGTTAATGAGCACCTCCTTAGAAATGCAAACAATATTCTAAACATACATCTACAAGTCCTTTACAATTTACATTATAATGTTATATTCCGCGTTTGTGTCAGTATATATAGTAAACATCCACACTAATTGTTGACTCTAAGGAGCCCTAAGTCTTCAGGGTTAAATTTAGGAAACTTCTCTTTTTAAATGTCTCCGGGCGCACTGATCCAGTTTGACATTTAGGACTCTGATAAAGAGTGGTCATGTGTCCTTCACGAAACTTGAAAGCAGGCAACAGTATCACCGTCTTAAAGTGCAAGAAGCGCCCGGCCAGCGACTCTAAGGCACCGCCACGCAGCAGGTGCGAACCGCGTCCCTCAGGAAGGCCAGCCGCGCCAGTGCCACCCGCTCCCGAACTCAGGCGGCCGGAGAACGCAGGCGGTGGGGAAGGAGTGGTTCAGTGGGGAAGGCTCAGAGCCTCGGGTGGGGAAGGGGACACCCGCGAGCCTACCTTCCTCGTAGCCCCACTCCACGCCCTCCTCCTCCTCCTCCTCGTCCTCCTCCTTCTCCGGGAAGGCGACGGTGTCCTCGATAAAACTCAGGTCAGCCATGGGCAGGCCGCGCTCTGCGCTCAGCGGCGGCCGCGGCGTGGGTGCAGCCAGACGAGCGGGAGGCGCCGAGCCGGTGGCAGTCCCCGCAGCGCGAGAGGCGGAGGTCCGGGCGCAGCCGGGCGGTTTTAAGTCGGGCCGGGGCGTGTCTGGCGAGAGGACCCGCCCCCTGCGCTCGCTGCCCGGACCGCGCTAACTCCAGCGGGGCTTGGGCTCCGGACCCTGTGAGCCCAGCGCCCGGCGCAAGGTCGCCCGTCCTCCGGCCGCCCGCGGTGTGCGCCTCCCTCCCTTCCAGGAGCGTGTCCCCAAGGCCAGCTGTGGGACCGTGGCCAGGCCTGGCGAGAACTCTCCCCTTACTCATTTTCAACCCACTCCAGAAAATTCTGAAAAGAGAGAGAATGAGCTGCCTTGCTTTGGGGAGACTGGAAGAACCTGAACAAAACAGATTTCCAGTGGCAAGATTTTATTACTCAGTGTTTACTTTTTTGGTTTTGTTTGGTTTGGTTTCTTGAGACACGGTCTCAGGCTGGCCTCAAACTTGATGAAAGGATGACCCTGAACTCCATATTCTGCCATCTTTGCCACCCGCCAAGTGCTGGCATTGTAGGAGCCCATCAACATCACCACCAGCAGCAGCAACCTGTGCATGCTGGTTTTCGTTGGTCCTGGGAGCACATTGAAAACGAATATAGAAAAATTCCCAAGTGACTTGCAGCTCCTTAAAGCATTTCCGGGGTGGGGGAAGAGAATTTTGGGAAATGTTTACCAAGGATTATTTCTAACTCTAGGGCGCTGCTACAGGCTCACCTTGCAGTGTACACAGCTCTGATCGCCTAGAGAAATCCTGCAAATAATGAAATGCACACATTACGCAACAAACAGGAACTCTCCCAATCCGAAGAGGTCACGTTGTTACCTCTGAAACATGTTTCCTAACCCAGGGTTAATGACTTCAGCCCCGTGTTCCAGCCCTCTTCCGTAAGCTCCTGTACTCCACATTTTGGAGGATACATGTGATAATAAATTCAGATTCAGACCGTGAGTACAATTTATCTTTCTACGCCCTGCACACATGCCAAATTGTCAGTTTGTAGATAAATGGTCTGTGTTTCCTAGAGGATAAACCCTTATGAAGGCTTAATTCCTCAAATGAGGATGGAGATGATTAGTTTGGGAACTTGTAGATAATTGAATTCCTGTACTTCGCTGCGTGCTGGGACCTTCACTTTAAAAAAGGTCATCCCTTCACAATCTATTACAAAGGTCTCCAGAAAGTGGATCAGAGCTAAGGAGGAAAAAAAAAAAAAAAAAAAAAACAGAAGTCAATCAACTTTACTACTTTCTGAAAAATTAAGCAAAAAGGGGGAAAAAAAAAACCTATTGGCCAATTTGAGTGTTAAAGAGACTCTATGAACTTCAAGCACTTAAATAATTTCTTTCCCCGCCCCAGCACAGAGTCTACAAAGCTGGTTACACCATTCAGAGAACCGAAATGGTCAGACACTAAATTCACTTTTCATTTCCTGACTTCTGGAGTTTATTTATCATCAGCATTCTTTGTACCTTAAGAAGCCTGAGACAGGTCCGACAGCCCACCCTAAAGCCCCAGCTGTTAGAGTCAATAAGCACTAACCAAAAGTATCCACCATTTTCCACTGAAGGTCTTCCAAAAGGAATATTGTATTTCTTTTGCTTGACTTAAAAACTTTTCCTCAGTGTTGGGTTTGCTTTGAATTTCTTATATGTTTGTTAACATTAATCAAATGTCACAGTTAATGAAGCCCGTGCAAAGGCAATACAGGACCTCAAAAATAAAATCACTTAGACACTCTGAGCTCATGGATAATATTCTTTCCCTCCATCCCCAAATGTGCATAGAAGTGGCACTGTGGCCATTGTGTGGCTACCGATTGCATTTAAAGTACATGGACATAGAGGTGTTTACCAAACTGAAGGACAGCACACTTGCCAAGGCAAACAGCTGAGTTTTCCTTGAGTAAATGGTGTGCCTTATTTACGAGACATAGGCTAAAGGATTGAATTTTTCATACTGAATTTTGCAGCTAGTACTGTTACATATAGCCAACAACTCGTTGCTGTTTAAAAATCCAGTTGCTCATTAAACAAGCATGTGTTGGCCCATATTTGCTTTTTATGGATTTCAAGCTCATTTGTATAATGTAACTCCTGTAAGCAAGCCTAGGTACCCTGTCCACACATATGAGCTGCTCTAATCTGCAACCAAATATTCAATTAACGTCCTTAATTGCTTTGAGACCGTGTGCTTCACATTCAGCTAATTAACAGCACCGCAAGACCTCTCCACAGATCCTGGTACTACATTACCACTGAAGATGGAATTTCTATTTCTAGTTATTATAATGTGCCTGTCATCATAAAATCTAAATGTACAGATCAATGATATAGGCCAATTCTTTGATGAACAAAATAGATCAGGAATCTAAAAATATTTGTGTTCTATATTATGAACATAAGTAGCCCTCATAGTCCTCCAACTGATTTTGCATCCCTTCTAAGCTAATGTTTTGTTTGTTTAAATTGTCACCATATGATGACACTTTTGACGTCTGCATATCTGAGGCCAAGTATCATTAACAGAAGAACTTCTTAAAACTAAGATCTATAGAACTAATTGTCATTTGCTACAAAGAGAAATCCCCTAAAGGGACAAACTCCACTAGAGGAGCAGAGCTAGGAGGGTGCTTCGCAGAGCCTTGGGTCCAGATTTTCCTCTCTCTCATCACTGTCTCACCCATTGCCTATCCTACTAAGACTTCCTTAGTTTGTTGGTGAGTTTGGGTCTTAGAATAATCAGTCCTAAAGGAACACTACCTATCGCCCCTTACATGCTCCTTTTCCTTGGGAACACCTTGATCTAGCCTGCGTATGACAGATGCCTTCTGTACAGATTGTAATTGAGGCTCTTCAGGGCAGGGTTGTGTTCCTCCTGTGCTCTGCTCTGTGCTAGGCTTGGTGGAAGACCCAAAGGAACAAAACCTGCTTCTGCCCTCAAGGAAATCACAGCTCCACTGTGGTGTTATTGTACACGTGTATCATTATACTTTGTTCTTCTTCTGACCCTCTGTCCTCCTCTGCATCCCTCTGTGTCTCTTGCTGCCTCCTGACCCCTGCCTTCAAGCTTCTTCCTCTAATAATCCCCTTTCTACTTTCATGTCATATGTGTGTGTGTACACAGATACATTTAAATCTGTATTCCACAGATACGAAAACAGGTTCTATTTACCTTTCTGGGTCTGGCTCATTTAACTTAACATAATGATCTCTAATTCTGTTCATTTTCCTGCCAATGTCATAATTTTATTCTTCCTTAAAACTGAATAAAATTCCATTACATAAATGTACAACATCATCTTTGTCCATTTGTTTGTTGGTAGACATCTAGCCTGGTTCCATTCCCTGTGTGTTGTGACTAGTGCAGCAACAAGAATGTGTGTGCAAGTATTTCTGTGTTGTGCTGACTTAGTTTCCTGTAGGTAGATACCCAGGAGAGAATGGCTGGGTCATATGGTAATTCTATTTTTGATTTTTCTGAGGAACAGTCATACTGATTTTCACAGTGGATGTATCAGTTTACATTCCCACTAACAGACTATAAGTGCTCCTCGCCAACATGGGCAAAGGCACAGGCATGGTACTATGTGATCGTAATTACATTCCTGGAGTGACAGAGATGGGCAGATGCCTGAGGCTTTCTGACAAGTCAGCCTGGCCCACTTAGACAAGCTCCAGGCCAGTTTCAAAAAGCGATGTGGATGGATTCTGAGGAATGACAGTTGAGGTTGACCTCTGACCTCCACATGCACACAAACACATGTGCGCCTGTGCACGCATGTGTGCACACACATACACACACACACACACACACACACACAGGCAAGCATACTCACATACACACGCACAAAGGGTTCATCTTGGATCAACTGGGATGGACCAGGACTGGACATTTCAGTTCTAGGGGCAAAAGAAGGAGAAGTGATCTTGAGAAGAAGCAAATGAACAGGATTCTTAAGATGCTCTAAGATGACAACTGATAGCAATCAAGACGGCAGATGAGGTGTGCCTCAGGTCCCACAGCACACCAGCTCCCAAGAGGGTGAATGCGTGTTCTGGACTGTGTGTGGAACCTTTTCACATAGGACGAACATTTTCCTGATCTTAGGTGCTTTTCTATTGATCTCAAAATTCTGAACTCAGGACTTGACAAGTGAAAAAGAAAATAACTGGAGAGCCACGACAGTGGAAGAGTAACGTGGCATCAGTGGCTCAGTGACTCTCAGTGCAACCCTGGAGGGAAATGTGAAAACACTAGAAACCAAAGAAGCCAACCAGATCCATGACTGCGAAAAAGAAAACACTTGTTCCGCCTCTCCTTGAGTAAAAGCAAAAAGTGGTTTTCTCCAATGTTAATGTTCCTCTAGTGAGAAATGCAATCCAGCAAGTAACTGTTGCCTCTGTTTGCTGCACAAACATCAAAATGCTTTTTCTAAATACAAGTATAAACATATGGACAAAGTAATAGAGACAGGAAAGTAGTAGGAACCAGCGTAATTGAAATTATGACCCTTCCTGTGAGCCTAAAGCTTGTGGTCACCTCTCATGGACCTGAAGTTGTGATCCCTTCCTGTATGCCTGGAGCTCTGGTCCCCTCCCATAAGCTGGAGCTCTGGTTGTGCCCCATGAGCCTGGAGCTCTAGTCTCCTTTTATAAACCTGGAGCTGTGGTCTCCTCCCATGAACCTGGAGCTATGGTACCCACCCCTGTGAGCTAGAGTTGTCGTTCCCCTCTTGTGAGCTGGAGTTGTGTTCCCCTCCTATGAACCTGGAGATGTGGTCCCCTCCCATAAACTGGAGCTGTGATCCCCTCACATGTCCTGGAGCTTTTATCCCCAAGGGTGAGCCACAGTTCCACATTCCTCTGGTGGTAGGCTGATGGTGGAGCAGATTAGAGAATGGTGGACTTCCTGATGTTGGGCAGTAGTTTCAGCCTTCTCTGAGTGACTACACTTCCCTCAACTCCCTCCACCAAGGTCCAACTTGTGCATTGCAGTGACTTTGCCTTTGTGTTGGACTTATGCTGGGGACAGGGGAGGTTTCTATTCAGCATTGCAGATTTTAGTCTTGGGAGAACTGATTCTCAAAAATGGAGTTCTCACCTCTCTTGATGGCCGGCTATGGGTTTAACTCCACACTTGGTCCTGGACACCCAGGACCTCGCCCATTCCCAAGCACCAAAAAGCTTTCCATCATTTTCTGTTACTCTTCTACTGCCCTAGTGTGCCTTCACCTGTGCCCTACAGAAAATGTAAATCACCCAATTAACCTTGGAGAAATAAAAATCACATACTGGGAAGTTAAAAAAGAAAAAGCAAGGGCTGACTGAGGCTGTAGCTCAGAGGTACAGCATTTGATAAGCTCATCGCCCAGGGTAATAAAACCGTTCCACGGCCAGGGGTTACAGCTTATTATGTGTAAGACTCTAGGTTCTGCCACAAAAGAAGAAATAATCTAACTTTGCAAAATGTTACCATTTGGAGAATCTGCCTAAAATAAAATGCAGACAGTAACTGCACTTTCTTCCTTAGTACCCCCTGTAAGTCCACAATTATCTCAAAAATATTTCAGTAAACAAAACGAAAAAGGTTAAGTCCAGGGGCTGGAGAGATGGCTCAGTGGTTGTGAACACTGGTTGTTCTTGCAGAAGACCCGGGTTTGAATCCCAGCACCCACACAGCAGCTAACAACTGTCCATAACTCCAGTCCCAGGGGATCCAACAGCCTCTTCTGACCTCTGCAGCATTGCATGACACAGGTGCACTTACCTACATGCAGGCAATACATGCATACGCATAAAATTTAAAAATAAAATAAAATTTTTAAAAAAGGTTAAATTTTCCCCACATCCCCACCAGCATTTATTATTTTTTTTATGAGAACCATTCAGACATAGGTGAGATGGGATCTCAAAGCAGCTTTAATTTACATTTCCCTGATGCCTAAGGATATTGAACACTTTTCACATTTTTATTGGTCACTTGTATTTCTTCCTTTGAAAATGTTCCATTCACTCCATAAGCCCATTTATTGATTGGATCATTTGGGGACATGTTTAATTTTTAGAGTCCTTTATGTATTCTAGGTACTAAATCCTTTGCTAAATGTAGAGTTGGCAAAAAATTGTCTTCCACTCTGTAAGCTATCATTTCATTCTCATGACCTTTCCTTCTCTGTGCAGAAGCTTCTTAATTCCATGCAATCTCATTTGTTAATTCTTGGGATCATTTCTTGAGCCACTATAGTCCTTTTCAGAAAGTCCTTACCTAAACCCATATCTTGAAATATTTTCCCTGTTCCTCTAACAGTTTCAGAGTTTCAGGCTTTCCATTAAGGTCTTTGATCCATTTTTAGTTGAATTTTGTATAGGGTAAGAGATATGAACCTAGTTTCATTTTTCTACGTGTAGATATCCAGTTAATATACAATTAGTATGACCAGAAGTGGCATGTGCTACCTTATTAGGAGAGAAACTGGGGAATCAATAAATGGTTATACCATGATTTCTTTCTCTTTACTACCTCTCTCCACTAACCAAACCAAGAAAGGCATTGCTCCTTCATCCAAGGACCCTGCATTAAGACAACCCAGAATAAGCCCACTTTTCTGAGACAGCATCAATTAGGTCAGGGCTTTCTTTCCTACTTTAGTACCAAAATGAATTGTGCTTCAGTTGGGATGTTTAAGATCATTACTCTGGTGACTCATAAATGTACTATTATAGCAACCAAACCTTCCCTAGGTCTTCTGCCAAGCAAAGCCCCCACTGTTGGGGCTAATGTGGCTCTTCCTCATGTGTCTGTAATACATATGTGAAAGTTAATCTTGATTGACAACTTGATTGGGTTAATAAATGCTTCAGAAATTAATAAAACACATCTTTGGCTATGCCTGTAAAAACATGATTACAGCGATTATTAGACCATGAAGGATCTGAAATGATGAATGGGTTAATCCTAGGATGAATTCATAGTATGAAAGCTTTGTTGGGAGATGGAGAAAGTAGTCACTGGGGGAATGAATGTTCTTAGGGGCCATATTTTTCGGTGGTCCCTTCCTGTATTCCGTTCATCTGCTTCCTGTCTGCCATAACATAAACTACTCCACCACACCTACCCTGACATGATGGAGAAAAGACTCTGAAAAGGTTTTTGGTCATAGCAACTAGAAAAAAATCTCACAAAATATGGCATAAATCTCTAATTCTAAATAAAGATTGTTTTAATATGTACTTCTCTTTTTATTTTATTTTTTATTGACTTTTTACAATTTTCATACAATGTTGTTTGATGTTTAGATTCCCTCTCCTCCCTGTACCTCCAATTTACTGTACTCACATATATATGTATGTATAATGCAGCCTATAGAGTCTGATTCCTGTCCCCAAGTGTCCTTCAGTTTGGGTCCATCCACTGGACCCACCACGAGTCCCACCCCTTAAGACTGTCTTTCCTCCTCCTAGCAACGATTAACTGCCAAGAGTTCCCTAGGTTGGGTTGGGATTTCTTACCCACTTCCCCATGTCTATACTGGGATTTTGTCTGGTTTGAGCTTGCATAGGACTTGTGCATGCTGTCACCATTGCCGTGAGTTCATGTGAGTAAATGACAAGCTGTCTGGAAGACTCTATTATCCTGTGGTCATCTACCTCCCTATGGCTTTTAGAACCTCTCCACCTCCTCTTCCACAATGATACCTGATCCTTGTGAGGCAGAGGTTTGAAACGCTGTCTTATTCATGAATAAGACTCTATGACCCCTTGTTCTCCTCACCTTGACTAGCTGTGGGTCTCCATGTTAAATATCATCCACTGCATAAGGAAACTTCTCTCGTGAGAGCTGAGAGACGCATTTAGCCTATGCATAGAAGTTGCATTGAAGATGTATCACCTAGGGTTAAGAATCTCACAAACATTCTCTGTGCTTGAACAGTTCTAGAACTCTGCAATAGTCTCCATCTGTTTCAAAAAGAAGATTCTTTGATGAGAGGTGAAAGGTGCACTTGTCCATAAATATGAGGATGCATATTAAAATACAGTAAGAAATTACATTGGTCTAGGGATGTGGCAAAAGTAGGTTTTTCTCTAGGATATATGGTCTCTCCAGTCATGTGTATTTGACTATGTTTACAGTGGAACACATGAGTTCCCACCCACTAAATGGGCCTTAATTCCAATTAGACAGCTGTTGATTACCCCCAAGATAAATGTGCCACTACTGAACCAATAGCAATAGTTTGCTGTGCCAGTCATTGTTGTTTATTAAGCTTTATGGCTGGGTAGGATCATTGATTAGTTTTCTCCCTTGGCAGCTTCTATAATATCTTCTGATAGCAAGCCTTTACCCTAGTTTTCAGGGAGAAAGCTTCCAAGCCAGTTCCAGCTCAATTGCTCCACGTCCTGTGTCCAAAGTGTGGCCAGTCTTCAGCAATGGGGTCTTACCTTCAAGTTCTAGGAGGCAATCAACGAATATGGCAATAGCCTGTGTTGTTTGGGGAGTCTCTTGTACTGCCCTGACCAACAACTTGAAGGGAGGTTTCTCCTGCTTGGCACTGCATTTTTTGTTATATAGCCTTCAGCTATACATACACACTTGTATATTTATTGTGTATTTTTCATTCGGACTTTGAACCAATACATTTTCCTTTGGTCTTTCATATCATCTAAGCATTATTTAAACTCTCCCTCTTACTTCCCCTGTATAACCCTCACTACTCACTCCCTAGTGAAAGTACCCCCTTTTCCCCATATCCCCCCCTTAATAGCACCTGTCTCCTGTACCCCCTTCTCTTGAGAGCCTTCTTCTTCTTCATCCCCCTGGTTCTTTCCATTTTCCTGGCTCCTGCACTTACATCAGGATATATACTCACATCTAAGAATTTGGAGCTATAATATATATTTCTTGAACTTCTCCTCCAACATACAGTGAGCTTCCAAAGGATAAGACATATCCCTTAATCCTCTCTGTCACCCCACGTATCACACCGGAACCACTTAGGAACTCATTTCCTTATGTCATCACCACAGTGACCTGATGACTTTTATAAACATATTAGGGCAATAAAGTTATGGTTACTAAGGTGGAGGCTTTCAGGGTGCAGTGGGGCCTCAAAAAGTGGAGTGATCAAGCTTACCTACCAGCAGGTGTGTCAATAGGGGCTTCATCAAGGAAGTGACCTATGAGCTGTCTTGAAAGATAAATAAGAGCTCCTTCACCCACAGAATATTCCAATCCAACAGAAAAACACAAAAACAAATACAAAAGCCAGTGTGCGTTCACTTTTCTTGATCAAATTTATTTTCTTTTTTCCTATGGTGTTAATAAGAGGAGGTATTTACATATTTAACTAGTTGGTCTGTATTTCTTTTTTTAAAAAAATCATGTCTCAAAACAATTTCAGGGCATGAAACGAAATGCAAAGTGTATGATATTGTTAAAGGAATGTGCATCATTTAGGGAACTACAATAGTAAAAGTGCAGAGTCCTTCTGACTTTAAGAGAGGATGCTCCCTGATGACACCCACAAGTCAGTTCCCAGAGCAATTTTGACACTTCGCTTTGCCCTCCAGATGCCTATTATTCAGAAACAGGAAACCAAATCACAAGGAGATAATAACTGAGCATTGTGTTCCCCTCCAAAGGTGGCTGCCACAGCTGCCCTCACATAGGTGCACTCTGATCATCTCCTTGCTGTAGCCAATAGTCTACAATAGAGTGGCCTTCCACAGCTTCAGACCAGGCTGACCAATTTCTCTTTGCTCTGAGAAGCCAGTCATCACATAAGAAATCCTACCACCCTGAGTGGACCCCACCCTGAGCCCCAGCCAGCCATGGAGGGGCAGAGAGGCAAAACCTATTGAGACCTTTAAGCCTTAGACCTCCCAGCACAGGTTAACCTCTAGCTTAAAAGTAACCAAATGAGTGACCCCAGCTAACAGTATGCACAGAAGAAAGGTCTACCTCACTTCTGACCAAATTCCCAGCCCACACACTCCTGGAAATAAGTGTTTTAAACCATTTCACTTTGACTTATTATGCAGTGGAGTTTTTTTTTTTTTTAAACAACAAAAAAAAAAA
>NW_008356046.1:761343-766647 GCF_000622305.1 Nannospalax galili
AAACAATCCTTTATGTACCAGACATCATGTCAAGCACTTCCTACAGATTGTTTCCTTTCATTCTCATAAGAATCTCAAAAATCTCATTCTGTATTCTGAGGAGAAAATGAAGGTTCTGCCTTGTCCATTAGCACAGGACACAGGCAGTAGATGAGCTATGGCCTTCTCACACCAGAGCCTATGCTCTGAGTCACTACACCTAAACTTTAAATCTTCCAGTGGGCTGAACTCAATGTGCCCCACCACCAGGACAGAGAAGGCTCCACTAACATTGCACACTCCAGCCACACATCATTAATCATTTTCATTCTTCATCCCTCTCTGGGCAGTCCAGAGATATATGGACCAGTATTGGCAGGTCTACCATAGGGATCTAAAAGGAAAGAGTAGAGGAAGCTAAGTTGATAAAAATGCAATACAAACTTTTTTTTTTACATGGACTTTGTTGGTTTTTCCTGACTTTTTTCCCTGTTCTTAAACACTTCCTGGTTGCAGAAAACTTGAGCAGAAGGTACCAAAACAGTCTGCCAGTTTGCCCCACTATCAATATTGATGTCACGTAGTTGCTGTACTTCATGAGGCAGTGTTGACACATTCTTTTTTATATTTCATTTACTATTTATATTTTATGTGTATGAGTATATTGCCTGCATGTGTGTAAGTGCACTCATGTCATGGAAGGCTGCGGAGATCAGAAGAAGGCATCAAATTCCCTGGAACTGGAGTTATGATGGATGGTTGTTAGAAGCCATGTGGGTGCTGGGAATTGAACCCAGGTCCTTCTGCAAGAGCAGTCAGTGCTCTTAACCACATGATGATGGTAGTTATGTAATGCAGAAGGGACTGCTGTATAGCATCATCTTATTAAAAGGACATGTAATTTAAAAGATTTGGTGCTAGTAGCCACATATGAGGGAGAACATACGTCGTTTGTTTTTCTATGTTACTTCACTTAGTATAAAGCAGTTTCTAGATCCATCCACTTACCTGCAAATTTCATTATTTCATCTTTCTTTACTGCTGAATAGAGCTACATTGTGTAAATATACCACAATTTTGTTAACCACTCATCAGCTGAGGGACACTTAGGTTGCTTCCATCTCTTAGCTATTGTGAAAAGAGAAGCAACAAACATGGATGTACAAGTGTCTCTGCAGTAGGATGAGTCCTGTGGGTATATACCAAGGAGTGGTAAAACTCGGTGATACGGTAAGCTCATTTTTAGTTTTATAAGAGTTCTCCACACTGTTTTCCATAGAGGCTGCACAAGTGTGCAATGCCACCAGCAGTAAATGAGTGTTCCTCTTTCTCAACATCCTCACCAGCATTTGGTATCATTTGTTCTCTTGATCCCATGCAGTTTGACAGGGGCAAGGTGATATCTTAGGGTGGTTTTAATATGCATTTCCATAATTAGTAACGATGTTGAGCACTTTTTGAAATGCTTCTTAGCCATCTTTATTTCTTCCTTTGAGAAATCTCTGTTTAGATCTTTAGACCATATTTAATTGGGTCGTTTGGTTTCTTGATTCTTTGTTTTTTGAGTTCTTTATATATTCTGGATGTTAAAACTCTGTCAGATGTGTCACTGATGAAGATTTTTTCCCATTCGGTGGGTTTTCTCTTCACTTTTTTGATTGTTTCTTTTGCTGTGCAGAAGCTTTTGAATTTAATGAGGTCACACTTCTTGATTACTGACCTTAATTCCTGAGCAACTTCTGTTTGATTTAGAAAATCCTTTCCTACACCTATATCCTGTAAGTTACTACCAATATTTTCTTCTAATAGTTTCAGGGTTTCCAGTTTCACATTGAGGTCTTTGATCCATTTGGAGCTGACTTTTGTGCAAGGTGAAAGATAAGGATCTAGTTTCATTCTTCTACAGGTGGAGATCCAGTTTTGCCAGCACCATTTGTTGAAGATGCTGTCTTTCCTCCATTGTGTGTTCTTGGCACCTTTGTCAAATATCAGGTGGCTGAAATTGCATGTCCTCAGGTTTGGATCATCAATGATGTTTGATTAATCTATGTGTCTGTTTTTGCCCCAGTACCATGCTGTTTTTGTGACTATGGCTCTGTAATATACTTTGAGATCTGGTATAGTAATCCCCCCAGCGTTGCTCTTTGTGCTCAGGGTTGCTTTGGCTATCTGGGGTATTTTGTGCCTCCATATGAACTTAAGGATTCATTTTTCTATTTCTGTAAAGTATGTCATGGAGATTTTGATTGGGACTGCATTGAATCTATATATTGCTTTTGGTAGGATGGTTATTTTAACAATATTAATTCTCCCAATCCATGAACATGGGCAGTCCTTCCATCTCCTAGTGTCTTCCTCAATCTCTTTAATGATTTAAAATTTCCATTGTAGAGATCTTTGGTGTCTTTTTTGGTGTCATATAGTTCTTCTTTTGAGAACTCTCTGTTCAATTCCTTAGCCCATATTTTAATTGGTTATGTCCTTTCTTGATTCTTTGTTTTCTGAGTTTATTATATATTCTGGGTGTTAATCTTCTGTCAGTTGTGTTGCTGGTGAAAACTTTCTCCCACATGGGGGTTTTCTCTTCACTTCCTTGGTGTCTTCTTTTGATATACAGAAGGGTTTTTGTTTAGGTCTCTACACACTAAGTGGTGCCACTAAGGCAGGCACCACTAAGGCAGGAAACAACTGCAAGAATGCTTCCCATTTTTCTCCATTTAGAATGATGTTGGCTGTTGGTTTGTTGTTTATGCCTTTAATTATGTTGAGGTATGTTCCCTCCAGTCCAATTCCTTCTAGGACTTTGAACATAAATGCATGTTGAATTTTGTCAAAGGCTTTCTCTGCATCTATTGAGTGGACCATGTGGTTCTTGTCTTTGAGTCCATTTATATGATTTATGGTGTTTATTAACATGTATATTGAGGCATCCTTGCATCTCTGTAATAAAGCCTACTTGATCATGGTGGATGATCTTTTGATGTGTGTCTCTATGTGGTTTGTAAGGATTTTGTTGAAATTTTTTACATCTAAGTTCATTAAGGATATGGGTCTATAGTTTTCTTTTTTGGTTGTGTCTTTATCCAGTTTGGGTATTAGAGTGATGCTGGCTTTATAGAAGGAATTTGGGAGTTCTCGCTCTGTTTCTATCATTTTGAATAATTCAGGTAGTATTGGTTGGAGATCTTCTTTAAATGTCTGGTAGAATTCCGCTGTATATCCATCTGGGCCTGGGCTTTTTATAGTTGGGAGGCTTTATATTACTGTTTCAATTTCCTTATATATTATGGATCTGTTTAAATTGTTGATCTCGTCTTGGTTTAACTTTGGAGGTTCCCATGACTTCAAATTCCCATCCACTTCTTTTAGACTCTCAGATTTAGTAGCATATAGGTTTATAAAATATTCCCTTATAATGGTTTGGATCTTTTGAGTGTCTGTTGTGATGTTTCCCTTTTCATCTCTGATTTTGTTGATTTGGATTCACTCTTTCTTTTTTTTCTTTTTTTTTTTCTTTTTGTTAATTGGCTAAGAGTCTGTCTATCTTTTTTAGCTTTTCAAAGAATCAGCTCTTAGATTCATTGATTCTTTGTATTGTTTTCTTTGTTTCTATTTCATTCATTTCTGCTCTGATATTTGTTACTTCTTCTTGTCTTCTGGGTTTTCTTTCATTTGTTGTTGCTTTTCAAGTGTCTTGATTTTGAATGTTAAGTCACTTATTTGGGTTCTTTCTGATTTTTTAATGTAGGCACTTAGAGCTCTAAACCTCTCTTGAAGGACTGCTTTCAATGTGCCCCCAGAGGCTTTGTTGCATTGTATTGTGCTTTTCGTTTAGTTCCAGGAATACTTTTATTTCTTTCTTAATTTCTCCTTTGACACCTTCATCATTCAGGAGTGTATTGTTTAATCTTGATGTGTTCATGTGGATAATGGGGTGTCTTTCGGTGTTGATTTTAACCTTTATTGAATTTTGGTCTGATAAAATGCATGGAATTCTGTCAATCATTTTGTATTTGTTGAGGTTTGTTTTGTGCCCCAGTACACGGTCGATTTTGGAGACGGTTCCATGGGGCTCTGAATAGAAAGTATATTCTTTGGTGCTTGGGTTGAATATTCAGTAGATGTCTGTTAGGTCCATTTGACATGTGGTATTTTTTAATTCAGATGACTCTCTGTTAATTCTCTGTCCTGTTGACCTATCTAATAGAGACAGAGGAGTGTTGAAGTCCCCTACTATTAATGAGTTGGGATTAATCTGGGTCTTAAAACCCTGTAGTACTGTTTTTATGAAGTTGGTTGCACCAGAGTTTGGTGAATACATGTTCATGTTTGTAATATCTTCTTGGTTTAGTGTTCCTTTGATCAGAATGAAGTGGCCCTCTTTGTGTCTTCTGATTAGTTTTAGTTTAAAGTCTATTTTGTCAGATATTAGAATTGCAATGCCTGGTTTTTTCTTCATATGATTCGCTTGGTATATTTTATTCCATCCTTTCACCTTAAGGTAGTGCCTGTCCTTGAAAGTGAGATGAGTTTCTTACAGATAACAAAAGGATGGGTTTTGTTTCTTAATCCATTCAACTAGTCTGTATCTTTTGTCTGGGGAGTTCAGTCCATTGATATTTAAAGTTATTAATGAAAGATGTATATTGAATCCTGTCATTTTATTTCTGTTCACCTTCTTGATATACCTGTGCGTTTCCACATTTATACCTTCATTGAATTTCTTTCCTTCGCTCCTTGTATATAGTTGTTCCTTTCTTCAGCTCTTTGTATTGCTTCAAGAATTCTCTGAAGGGCTGATTTTGTGGACATGAATTCTTTCATCCTCTTTATGTCATGGAAGATTCTTCTTTCCCCTTCAACTATGATAGACATTTTGGCTGGGTAAAGTAATCTGGGTTGGCATCTGTGGTCATTTAGGACTGGGAATACTTTGGTCCAGTCTCTTCTGGTTTTCATATTTTGCACTGAAAGTCAGCCATAATCCTGATAAGTTTTCCTTTATATGTGACTTGTTGTTTTTCTTTTGCAGCTTTCAGCATTGTCTCCTTGTTCTGAACATTTAATATTTTTACTATAATGTGCCATGGAGAGTTTCTTTTCTGTCCCTGTCTATTTGATGTTCTATATGCTTCTTGTATTTGTATGGCATGTCTTTATTTAATTTGGTGAAATTTTCTTCTACAGTACTGTTGAAGATCTGGTCCATACCATTATCCTGAGATTCTTCTCCTTCCTGTATGCCTATGATTCATAAGCTTGATCTTTTTATGGTGTCACACAATTCCTGCATATTCCATTCTTGTGATTTCTTAAATTTTTCAT
>NW_008356046.1:767165-767354 GCF_000622305.1 Nannospalax galili
GAACACTCAGGCTTCCTTCACCACATGGAGGCAAAATCTGGGTGCTGTTAGGCAGTCCACCCTCTCAGCTTGTCTGCTAGTATCTCAGCCTTAGCCCACCAAAGCCAAATCTGCCCTAGGGCCTTGGGAGGGGCCTCACAAAATCCTAGAGAGAATTGGACTGGAGGGAACATACCTCAACATAATTAA
>NW_008356046.1:769854-780607 GCF_000622305.1 Nannospalax galili
AGGCTCCTCCCAAGCCCATGGGACCCCTGACCAACAGATCCTCAAACGACCTCAAGAGTAAAAACAAATCAGTTTATCTGGTCTAATTGTATGTCCTTAAACACCCAAAAGGGAAGTATAACCAAAGATTAAAGGGGCCAATATAATTTCATAAGAGCATACATATATACAGCTAAAAGTTACTTGACAAACAGCAAAGCCAAACAGGAGATACCTTCAGTCGAGTTGTTGGCCAGGATGGATGAAGGCTCTTCCAGATAGTAACTCAACACACTACTGGAAAAATGAACAACAGACCCCAATTCTATCCAAAGGAATACTGATATCCAAACGATAGATGAGGAACAGCTGATCCTCCTGGAATAGGGACCTCTGGCTGTCTAGATTTACCAGAAGGGCAGATAGGGAGGAATGGATGGGGGTGCTGACAGCACAGTGGACAGTGGCAGGGATGGCAGAGTATGGAGGCTCATAGGAGAGGAAGGCTGTCTATCTGACGAGTTTATATCCATGCTCAGATGCCAAGGAACTCAGAAAGTAAGCGACTGTGACCAGTAATAGTCATATATAGAGAGATTAGAAATGCATGTGAAAACGTCTCAATGTCAATTGCCTTAAAATGAATTTTTCTGTATGAAACTGTGTATTTTAACAACGAAGTGGAGATCTTTTTAAAAAAAAATCCTAGGTAGGGAGATGGTATGGTGCAATTAGGGGAAGTTCACCACCACGTAGAGTCAGGATCCAGGGGCTGTCAGGCTGTCCTCTGGGTTCTCAGTCCCTCTTGTAGCTGGAGGCCAGAGGGAGGCCTGAACCCTGCACTCTCTGGCAGTCTTCTCAATACCTTGAAATTTTTATACAAACTAATCCATTACTTTTGAATTTAGCCTCATTCAAGTTGTCAGAACACGGGAGACAGAAAGCCTACAAGTCATTTACCAGAATGAAACATGAATGGCCTTGTAAATTGGGACTCCCTGTTCACATTTCAGTCAGCATTCTGGCCCTCTATACACTCTGCAGCATGGCCCTTTAAGCTCTGCTTACAGTATTTTAGGTCTCCTCTAGCACACAGTTCCAAACCCTTCTACAGTCATATGAATTGTTCCAACAGCCTACAGACCACATGGTCAGGGTTATCGCAATGTTTCTTCCACATGCTCCATACCAATTTTCTGTATTAGGTGATTCTAAATCCCATCAAGTTGACAATAAAGATTAACCAGCTCGTTCTTTGTATAACTTGAAGACTGCTTAGATGCCTGGAGGTGAATCAGTGACTGGAATCCTCTACTAAAAAGATATGCTCATAACCCAACCCTTCTCTGCAAGCATGCCTGCTCCAGGTCTGACCTATCCTGGGCCCTGCTTGTTTTAGTGCATTCTCTTGATCCGATGTTTTGAAAATATCAAAGCATGGAGAACTTTACAAGTGGTCAGCATGGACAGGGTTGCCTGTCACACCTATCCCCTGCTTCAGGCTTGTCCTACTCAGACCAACAACCCAGGGTTCCATCTCTTCATAGACTGCAATGCCCTTTTTCATTTGCTTATTATGTATTCTGTATGTAATATAATTTAACACATTAATTCATAAAAATATGAAACAAAAGTACATTTTAATAACTAACTAGATGCAACTTAGAAGATCACATGCTGTGGCCATGGTCATACAAGGGAAAGAGATGAGAAGAATCACAGACAGCTCTGACCAGCTCCAAAGTCAGAGCTTGTTCCAAACCCCCTCCCACTTCTCACCTCAGAATGAGGTATTAATCACTATTGTACAAAAAGATGATTCACAGCACCAATAGTTGTTCATCCATCCACATTTGCTATCAAGGCTCAAGGGTTGATATGAGCTGTGAAGTGCTTATTTATCAGTTGAAAATGCTTCTCTAAAACAGAAAGCGTTCAAGATGTTTTATGCTAAATATTTCTATTCCATAAAGAGGTTGTGTAATGAGGAGGAACCAGGAACACTAACAAAATACACAAAGCAATAAGCATTTGGAATGCTAATGGAGCCCAGCATGTTTACACTGTGATTGGAAGCCCTTGATTAGACTTCATTGGGTATTACTTTCAACATAATTATCAGTAATGGAAGAGAAAGTCAAGCCTGCTGCTGAGCATGTTCAAAGCACCAAGTAAGACTGATTCATCACTACTTTCAATGGGAACTCAATTATTTAAGGCTCAGTAACATACAGCATGAGAGTCAGATATTCCCCCCACCTTGGCAGAGAAGGCAACTGAAAAACAGACTAAAACTAAAACATGAAAGGGTTAAGACAAAATAATTATCAGATATTAAGAACTATTCAAAGAGAATATCTCAAAAATAAATCCTATTTCAAAAATCTGGGGCAATCGGATCTTATTTAAGGGCATTTTTATCATTGGCATACATTGAAGGTCAGCACAATGTAATGGCTTCATTGTTTAAGAGGTTTTGATATTCATCAAGTTACTTAACCTTTCTTTACCCTAATTGGCTCATCAATAAATGAGGATAGTCATTGCACCAAATCAAAGGGCTACTGGGAAAATTAAGTTATTGTAGGTAAAACACTTCAACTAGAACAATCAGACCTACTAGACTGTGTGTTTTAGAAATGCAAATTTGAGTCATGAAATTAATACAATAGTAAAATATAATTAGAAAATGATTATAAGTGCTGAACAAATTGAGCACGTTTTTTTTCTTTCACCTTTATCCATGGGAAACACTAGAAGAACAGACACAGAAACAATACCCAGTAGAACTGAGTCTATGGGGCATACACAAAGCTCACACATGCATGAGCCTCTCCTGTACACCTGCTGCAGCTCATCATGCTGTCCCAGCACCCCATCCCCATCTGCAGCTCTTCATGCCATCCCAGCACCCCATCCCCATCTGCTGCTCTGGTTTACTATCAGATTCCAGGTAGCCTCCTCATGCCCCTGCACAATAGCTCCAAGCTGCAGCCTCTGACACTTCCACAGAAGCTCTTTTCTAAGTTAAAAATACTATACTTATTTTTATCATTTATGCATGTTTTTACCACTGTACATGTGTACAGAAACTATTATCAATTTATTAGATTCCTCTCTGTATATTTGTGTGTGCATGCATGTGTGTACGTGTGTTTAATGTGTCATTGTTCAGAAATTTTTCTAGAGTACTGTTCCCTTAAATATATTTGCCCCATAAGCTCTGTGGTTATTTGTAATTGTTGTATCACACTGTGGTTTTTAGAAGTGCATGCTATGTGTGTGTATAGCAAAACTGACTGTTTCAACAACATAATAAGTACTCAATAATTGTTGTAATTATTCTGAGACAGACCATCTATGTGTATATTTTCTTAGAACATTGTGTTTCAATTACCTTTATTTTTGTCCACATTATTATTATTATTATTATTATCATTTATTCAGGAATGTCTTTATGATTCTCACATTTACAAGATTGTTCCAAGTATGGGGCTGGAGAGATGGCTCAGCAGTTAAGAGCTCTGGTTGCTCTTGCAGAGGATCCAGGCTTGATTCCTAGCACCCATATGGTGGCTAACAACCATCTGTAACTCCAGTTCCAGGGGTGACACCCTCTTCTGGCTTCTCTGGGCATTGCACAGTATGGGTCCACTTACACACATGCAGGCAATATGCTCATCCATATAAAATAAAAACAGAAGTAATAACTAAATTTTTTTTTAATTTCAAAAAAATTGAATGGCCTAGTAACTTGACATTATCCCTTTGAAACCTCAAATCAAAATAGAATCTGCTGGTGTCTAGGTATTAGACTTCAAAATAGTCTGGTGTTAGACACCCACATATATTTTGGATTAGTTATCCATAGCCACCTCCACCCGTGATCACATAAATAAGAAGCTGATATTTATATTTCAGGTGTGAGATAGGTAATAAGCATACCCAGGAGCTGTGGTCATGAAAAGGAGGTAGGAAGATCATTTGAGATGTGAGCTTCCTGCACATTCCAGGACACAATAAAATTATAAATGTAGTCAGAGTGGCTTAATTGGGATATTCTGAGAAATGCATTGTTAGGTAATTTTATTGTTGTATAAACATATAATGAACATCCACAGGCTAAGATGGATAGTGTCACAAGAAAGCATAATCTGTAGAATCACAATTGCATACGTGGTCCGTCATTGATCAAACTATGATCACACAGTGTCTGAGTGAAGTCAAGTCCTAGGGTTCTTTGGCACAGTCTGTCACTACAATTACGTTGTTCACATGAATGTGTTCCTTCATCCATCCATTTCCCCAGGTAATGTTTATTGATTAGGTACTATACAAGATATCATTTGAGCATTTGGGGCTCCGTGAGAATTGGATTTTTCTTTGTCCTCAAGGAGTTCACAACCATGAAAACTGCATGCCAACAATCAGTGTCTCATTAGAGGACCATGAGAAACAGGCTTTGGAAGTAATGGGATGGCCAATGGAAAAGGTTCCAGAGATAGAGAGCTTTAGGGTTTCACACAGAGCCATCCACAGGATTGCCTGATGTACAGAAACTCTGAGTGAAACACAATAGGAACTCTGTGTGCCTTCATTAGAAAAGAATCATAACCCACTGCCACATGCATGCATTAGAGCATGAAGAAGGGGAGCATTTTCTTCAATGTAAAAGGTGTATATGATTTTTTTAAAATAACAACTCAATTATAAAACCAAAGTCAACATATATGAAGGTTCCCAAAATTTGTAAGTAATGATACAAATTTAAACTAGCCTCCTAATCTTTTTGGTCTTGTTGTGTCTCAAATCTCATGTCTGAAATGAACATCACCAGCAACTCACCCAGCCTGTCCTTACACATGAATGTATGTTTCTGACTGCACCTGGAGAAGCCACCATTTATCTAGTGTGGAAAGTTTGGAATCATCCTATACTGTTTTCCTTCTTATAGTTTGAATGTTCTTCTCTAATTCAGCATTGCTAATTCCATTCCAAAATATGTCTCTGAATCTCTGGTTTTCTTTTCATCCTCACGTAGTTAAGCTCATCTTCCAATCAATGGAAGAGAAACTCCATGTCTCTTCCCTGCCTAGAAATCCTTACTGGCTTCCTGCTGCCAGTACACAAGATCTATTTCCCAAAATCTTTACTAGCTGTACATCTGACACAGGCTTAGCATCTAGAGAATACAAAGAGCAACAACAAAAAACTAAATATTAAGAAAACAAACTATCTTTTTTTTTAATGAGCTATGGAACTAAACACAGTTCTCAGAAGAAATACAAATGGCTAAGAAATATTTTTTCAAAGGTTCACTACCCTTAATCATCAGGGAAATGCAAATTAAAACTACTTTGAGATGTTATATTACATCAGTCAGAGACTGAGATTAAGAAAACAAAAGATAGCAAACGCTGACAAAGGTTTAGGGAACGGGAAACCTTCATGCATTGTTGGTAGGAATGCCAATTGGTATAGTCACTACAGAAATCAGTATGGCAGTTCTGAAAAAAATAGAAATAGACTTACTATATGACCCACCCATACCACTTCTGGGCATATACCCAAAGGACTGTATTTCTTACTACAAAAACACATGTTCAACCATGTTCACAAATGCTCTATTCATAACAGCTAGGATGTGGAAACCAGACTCGATGTTCTTCAACTGATGAGTGGATAATGAAAATATGGTATATATACACAATGGAATGTTATTCGGCTGTAAAGAAATTACAAGATGAAATTATAAAATTTGCAGGCAAAGGCTGAAGAGATGGCTCAACAGTTAAGAGCACTGACTGCTCTTGCAGAGGACCCAGCTTCAATTCCCAGCACCCACAGGGCAATACACTCATGTACATAAAGAATAATAATAAATTAATTAACTAAATTTTAAAAATAAATAAAACTTACTGGAAAATGCATGAAACTGGAAAACTTACACTGAGTGAGGTAAACCAGGCCCAGAAAGACAAACATCATATGTTCTCACTTATATGTGGATCCTAATGTTAAATCTTTAGGTTTATGTGATGAATTTGATGTACTTATAGACTCTGGGAAACTAGAAAGGGACCATTGATGGGGAGGGGAAAGAAGGATTTTGAGGGGGAATAGTAGAACAGATGATACAAAGGGGAAAGGGCAATAATAGGGAGAGAGGTTTAGGTGGGGAGATAGATGGGAAGGCAGGGGAGAAGAGGGGTTTGGGAGAAGGAAAACTAACACTAAGGGTGTTCGAAAGGGTTGTGTAGAAACTTCCTAACTTACAGTCACATAAAAGTGCTTAATGGGTGTTCAACTATACAGGGGATAATGCTCCTCCCAGAAGCTGTAGCTTGCCAAATAGAAAGCCCATTGCCAGTTGTAGGATACCTCTCCTTGAGGTGTTGGTCTGGGGTGTCTCAGAGACCTCCAAAACAACAAAAGCTATTGTCATTGTTCTTGGTTGTCCACCAGAGCTTGATGGTAAGATCCTGTTGTTGAGTGTGGGGGTGCATGCCTTTAACGTCAGCAGATCTCTGTGAAACTGAGGCCAGCCTGGGATGGTGTACACAGTCACACAGTCAGTTCCCAGTCAGCCAGCTGAGGCTACATACTGAGACTGTCTCAAAAAAAAAAAAAAAAGGACCCTGCTGGCAAAGACACCACAAATACATGCTTTAGTCACAGGACATGGAGATATCAAGTTGGTACTGACTAGGAAGCTTCCTCCCTGCTGACTAGCTTTCATAGGACCAGAAGGTACTATGTTGGCTGCTGAGGGGGTGGGGTGGAGTCATCAACAGTCTTACCCTACTATAAACTCTGTGAACTACAATAATTAGCATGGCAAGATAATCCCATGGGTGCAACAGTGGCATAAATGTTTGGGGGATAACAAACTTCTTTCTAGGTAGATTTAAACACATGCCTGGTACTGCAAATCTGGCCAGGAGCCCATGGTTGGGGAGCTCACAGTGGTGAACTTACTACTATTATTTTACAAAATGGAATAGTATCAAACTGCCTTCTATATTCATATCTCCCTGTCCTTAGATTACTGCAGCTCTCAGATCTCATCAGAGAAGTCTCTTTGTAGAGGAGATGGTGCTTAACTCAGAAACTTATAACTGATCAAAATGCAGAGAATGAGTTTGGACTGCTCAGCCACAAATGGGACACTAGGCCCCCCAGGCTCAGGGACCATCTCAGAAGAGGATATGGAAACATCGTAAGAGCCAGAGGTCTTACAGAGGAAGATGAGGCTGGAAGTCTCTTCTAGACATAACAGGACCACTGCACAGCCTACAAAAGACTGTCACAAGATTAAGTCAATCAACCTTCTAGCATGAAGGTGGAGGGACCTACAAGCCCCTATCCCTAAGGAGCTATGGACAGTTGATGGCTTCTGGGGTAGTGAAAATCAGTCTTCTTTAAGGGTATAGCCACTGGCCCTGGCAGGTCAACCATGCTCCAGTGGATGACTGCACACCCATGAGTGTGTGGGCAACACAAAATGGAATCAGTGGGTTAAGAAAAAAAGGACACAAATGAGGGAGAGGGTGGGAAAGCAGGGCTGGATCTGAAAGGAATTAGAGGCGGGAGTCGGAGTGAATATAATCAAAATGCAATGCATGCAGGTACAAAATTCCTGAAGAATTAATAAAAATATCATATTAATTTTTAAAGTTAAAAATTGGGGAGCAAGCCACTAAGCAGCGTTCTTCCATAACCTGCTGCTCCAGCTCTTGTGTCCAGGTTCCTGCCCTAAGTTCCTGCCTTGGGCTACCTGATGAACTGTGACCTGAGAGATGAGACATACCTCGGGGAATTCTGTGAGGGTGTTTCCAGAGAAATTTGATTAAAGAAGACTCAGCCTCTATTCCTGGGCTGCACAGCCACAGGTTTCCTGGTGCCAGCATCTTTCCTGGGTAAGTTCAGCAGCGCCCACCAAGCCTTAACTCCCCAGCCTCATTCACCCTCTCAGCTCTCCAACCCCATCTCTCCTCCTGGCCTGGGTATTGGCCCATTTCTTGTCTTGGCACCCCAGACAGTGGCCAGTTCCTCCCTGAGGTTCCCAGGAGCCCTCTGGGCCTGATCCTACCCCCACATACCTTTGCTTCCCTGAAAGGCTCAGCCACCAACTTCCTGGTACTAGCATCTTTCCTGGGTGGGTCCTGTGGGACGCCCACCATGCCTTGACTCCTCCAGCCTCATTCACCCTCCCAGCTCCCCCGATCCCATCTCTCCTCCTAGCCTGGGTACTGGCCCATTTCTTGTCTTGGCACCCCAGCCTCTTGGCCCAGACTCCCCACTGCTTCCTGATCCTTTGAATCCAGACCAACCCAGTCCCTCTCAGTAGTCCCCGGGAGCCCTCCAGGACTCTTCCTGCCCCCAGTTCCCTTTGCATCTCTGGGTGGCACAGCCACCAGCTTCCAGAGACCAGCAACTTTCCTGGTCCCTGCTCCCAGGGCAGCCCAGCCCCCAAATTCTGGAGGGTAGGATCTTTTCTGGAAGAATCCAGACCTTAGGAGAAAGCCTTAGAGCATCTGATCCTCATCTGATTTGGACCTCTATGGGAACTCTTGAAGAGGAAAGGAATTTGGCCACTCCAATATAAAATAAAAAGAGAGAACCTGAAGCCTAGACAACCAGCTTTTCATGCCCAACAAGTAAACAACAAAGGCACACAAAGTTTACAAAAAGAAGCAGATCTAAACTCAACAAAGGAAGGCTTGAGTCTCACACAAGAATCAGAAACTACAAAACAAATTCACATGTTAAAGTCACAGAGAAAAAATAATAACATGAAAAACCAAAATAATATATCCCCATCAAGTAGCAATACTCCTCTAGAGGAGTACAGTGAGAACCAACTAGAAATAACACAGGAAACGGAACTCAAAAGAACAATTATAAACATGATAAAAGAATTCAGTAAATTTAAAGAACACACAAAGAAATCAAAGAACTGAAAGAAGATAGGGATTAACTTCTAAATGAATTCGGAAAACAGAAATATTGAAGAATATTCCCGCTGAAATGAAGAAGGAAGTGAAACGCTCAGTAAGCCGATTAGAAATGACAGGAGAAAACCTCAACAATAGGATGAATGAAATGGAAAACAGAATATCAAGACTGGAAGATAAAGTGGAAGAATTAGAGCACTCAAGCAAAGATTTTGAAAAGTTGAAGAAAATACAAGAATTGAACAAGCAGGAATTGTGTGACATCATATAAAGACCAAACTTACAAATCATAAGGATACAGGAAGGAGAAGAATCTCAAGATAATTGTATGGACTAGATCTTCAACAGGATTGTAGAAGAAAATTTCCCCAAATTAAAGAAAGATATGCCCATACATGGCATAGGGCTGACCGTTTGGCTCAAAGCCACCACTGTTTCCTGGTCCTTTGAAACAAGACCAACCCAGTTCCTTTTCAAGGTCCCCAGAAACCCTCTGGGCCTGGTACCACCCTCACCTCCCTCTGCTTCCCTGGTTGGGGAATGCTGCCTGAGACCAGCATTTTCCTGGGCCCTGCTCCCAGGTCAGCCCACACCCCAAATTCCTGAGGACAGTATCTTTCCTGGAGGGTTCCAGACCTTAGGAGAAAGCTTGAGAGCATCTGATCCACATCTGACTTGGGCCTCTGTGGGAACTCCTGAAGAAAAAATGCAATTTGGCCACTCCAATATAAAATCAAAAGAGAGAGAACAGGAAGCCTAGACCAACCAGCTTTTCATGCCCAACAAGTAAACCACAAAGTCACATAAAGTTTACAAAAACAAGTAGACCTAAACTTGAAGGCTTAAGTCTCACACATGAATCAGAAACTACAAAACAAATTCACATTTCAAAGTCACAGAGAAAAAGTACTAACATGAAAACCCAAAATAACATCCCCACCAAATACTAATAGTCCTCTAGAGGAGTACGATGAGAACCACCTAGAGATAACGCAGGACATGGAACTCAAAAGAACAGTTATAAACACGATCAAAGAATTCAGTAAATTTAAAGAACACACAAAGAAATCAAAGAACTGAAGGAAAATAGGGATAAATTTCTGAATGAATTCAGAAAAGAGCTAGAAGTATTGAAGAATACTCAGGATGAAATGAAGAAGGAAGTGAAACAGTCAGTAAGCCAATTAGAAATGACAGGAGAAAGCCTCACTAATAGGATGAAGGAAATGGAAAAGAGAGTATCAAGACTGAAAGATAAAGTGGACAAACAAGACAACTCAAGCAAAGATTATGAAAAATTTAAGAAAACACAAGAATGGAATATGCAGGAATTGTGTGGCACCGTGAAAAGACCAAACTTACAAATCATAGGCATACAGGAAGAAGAATAATCTCAAGATAATGGTATGGACCAGATCTTCAACAGAATTGTAGAAGAAAATTTCCCAAAAGTAAAAAAGACATGCCCATACAAATACAAGAAACATATAGAAAACCAAATAGATAGGACAAGAAAAGAAACTCTCCATGGCACATTATAGTAAAAACACTAAATGTACAGAACAAAGAGACAATACTGAAAGCTTCAAAAGAGAAACAAGTCACAAATATAGGAAAACCCACTAGGATTACAGCTGACTTTTCAATGCAAACTGTGAAAGCCAGAAGAGGCTGGACCAAAGTATTCCCAGTTTTAAATGACCACGGATGCCAACCCAGATTACTATACCCAGCCAAAATGTCTATTATACTCCAAGAAGAAAGAAAAATCTTCCATGACATAAATAGGCTGAAGGAATTCATGTCCACAAAACCAG